>NW_005841939.1:3546328-3597578 GCF_000455745.1 Alligator sinensis | reverse complement strand
ATAGCCTGCTGGTCCCCCTTGGCCAGTTTGTAGATGGCCACCAGATCCCCTCTCAGCCTTCTCTTGTGGAGGCTGAACAGGTTCAGGTCCTGTAGCCTCCACTCGTAGGGCCTGCCCTGCTGCCCCCTAATCATGCAAGTGGCTCTCCTCTGGACCCTCTCAATGCTGGCCACATCCCTCCTGAAGTGTGGTGCCCACAACTGGACGCAGTACTCCAACTGTGGCCTGACCACTGTCGCATAGAGGGAGAGGATCACCTCCTTGGACCTGCTTGTGATACATCTGCGGATGCATGACAAGGTGCAGTTAGCCTTCGTGACCGCATCCCCACATTGGTGGCCCATGTTCATCTTGGTGTCATTATTGATCCCAAGATCCTTTTCTGCCTCTGTGCTGACTAGAAGGGAGATCCCCAGCCTGGAGGTATGCTGCTGGTTCTTCCTCCCTAGGTGCAGTACCTTGCAGCTTTTGTTAGACTGCAATAGAGAAGGAAGACCTAACAGAGAGATACACCAAGAGGAGCAACATGTCAAAGTTACAGGCTAGGAAAATAATGTTTACATCAGCTTTCTGGATGGATGCGAGCAGAGCAAGGCTGCATGCATCAAAAACAGCACAAAAACATGCAAAAATAGGGCTGGTACAAGACATTTAGCTGCATGAATAGATAGGAATGGGGACATCTTAGAGATGTGATAAGTATATAGTTTACCAGATTAAGAGAGAGCCTCATATCAGAACCTGGAGAAAAGTCCAAATCAAAGATGTAGTTATTGGATCACCACACTGATCAGAGGTCTAGAAAACAAGATGACTTATGAGGACAGACTGAAAGATTTGGGTTTGTACACATGTTGACTTTAACACCGATTAAAATTAGCATGCACTAATTGTAGGCTGTAACTACAACCTTACTACTTATCATGCAAGCAGACACACGTTCAAGAAGTTTTGTATGTCTTAAGTGCCTTTGTGACCTTTCAGTCAAGGTTTATTTAATATAATCCAGCCCCATCTAGGATCTCCAAGTGGTTGGAGTATGCTCAAAGCACACAAGGTATTTGGAGATTTTAGCTGTGAATCTCTAATGAGTCTCCACTGATTATGTGTAAACTGTAGTTTTTATCTTGGCCCAATTTGAATAGGTGTTCCCAGGAACAGCAAAAGACCACCAAGATCACATTTCCAGATTTTGTGTCCTTGCTCAGAAGCCTGTGCTTCATGAAGCAAAGGTCCCAGGACACTGCAGAACAATGCAGGTTTCTTAGTTTTAGTTTTGGAAACAGCTGAACCATCTGACTAAAATGTTCCAAAATAATTCTGTTAGAGGTACAGGACATTACAGCCTGAATGCTTAAACTCTGGCAAAGTTCTACATTGCTGAAAAAAGGTCTTAAAATGGCAAGTGTTATGCAAGTGTTATCAACCCTAGTGGAATTATATGTAAATTAACTGGACCCCTATGGGGCTAGAGGCATAATATAACCAAGACAAAAAGACACTTAGTCTGGGCTTGGGTTGTTATTAGTTCAGAAGGCAGCAACTGTATATAACCGCAGAGGCACAGTGCAGAAGCTTGCATATGTTTGCAATGCCTGTGTTCATGTCTATACCTGAAATGTGTTTGGATAGCTCAATAATATGTCTCTGTTGGTAATAAAACTTAGAAGCACTCATGAATCATCAAGTCGTTCTTTCCCTTGTGGAATATTGGAGCCGATGTGTATCTGGAGCCAATTGAATTTCCTGATTAATTTTTGTAATTGCAGCCAGAACGTTTTGGTTTATTCCCTGTACTCTTCTCCATTGGCTGGCAGGAGTTTTTAACCAATAAATTGCACATCCCATTGTCCTCCTTTTCTTCCTGACCTTCATGCTTTAAATTCAAGGGAGTAAGTGAATGATGGCTGTATAATCCTCACTTGCTTTGTTGTCCATATACCACCATTAGGCAAATGAGACTAGTGCCTCAGCCCACCAGGGCCATTTGTCTCTTACGTTTCTTTCCAAATTATTAGTAAC
Organism: Alligator sinensis; assembly: GCF_000455745.1. Lineage (NCBI taxonomy): Eukaryota > Metazoa > Chordata > Crocodylia > Alligatoridae > Alligator > Alligator sinensis. Next base: position 3,595,556 of record NW_005841939.1, on the reverse strand, counting down.
TGCCCGAGGATTATGCAGAAATAATTATTCCAAAACAACTGACATAGCTGTATTCAAATGAGCCAAATTCATCCCCCCTTTAGCTCCAGTGATTTCATGGACGTTAACCTTATTAATGTTGAGCCCAAGAGATCTGATGGTGCTGCTCATGGGCAGAATTTGGTCCATTGCCTATTGCCACTTCTTAGGACCCCACAGATTTACAGCTGTGGTAGCAACAGTTCATTTTGAAGTTCTCAACAGCATAAGCGTTGTTCAATATAAATGGCACTTCAGCAGAGGGGTTTGTTGCCAGTGGATTCCAGTTGGCCATATGTGATAGTGGAAACGATCAAATAAACTATGCACAAAAGAGAATTAACAAGAAAAAAGATTGACGGTGGCTAAATAGGTATGTTTCTTTTTAACTTATCTATATTTGTTTTCACTGGCTTCCCACTGAGCAGCAACTGTCATACCTGAAGATTACCATGGTGAACATGAATCACTACATTTTCAGTCCCTCTGGTTCTGCCTTTCATTGCATGGGCTCCATGTATACAAAGAGGCAGAGTCTGGAGAGGGACATCTTTCTGGAGGCTCTTCCATAGTCTTCATTCTGTTCAGCTGTCCTCTGGGGCATAGTTTCTCAACCTGTGGTACGCGTACCCCTGGGGGTACGTGAGACAGGTAGGGGGTACACAGGTACCCCAACACTTTCTCTCACCCTCTTTTCCTCTCTCTCTCACCCTGTTTTCCTCTCAAAACTATGGCAAAAAATTTGGTGCACCGTGCATTGCGCAGTGCTTTAAATTCCCCGGTAATAATTTGGCGTGTCACCCTTTGTGTGGCACTGGGTTCAGCCCTCCTGCCTTTGGCCAACATCAGCTCTAGCCCAGGTACATACATGAGTTGTGCACCCCTGGTGTAAAAGATGGCAACCCTACCCACACCAGAGCAGACATCAGTCATAGCACGGTCTTATATACACAACCCTTCTTCCAACATATGGCACACATTAGTCTGTAAATATAAAATCCCCTGGAAAACTGAGTGTTGGGGTACTTATTAACATTTTCAGAAGTTAGGGGGTACTTGCTACTTAAAAGGTTGAGAAACATGGCTCTGGGGGACCATCCTTTGCTGGTCTGCGGCATCAGACCTCCAGTCCAACTAGAAATGGAACCTATTTTGAAGGAAACAGAAGTGGTAACATAATATATTATGATTCCATCTTGACATGAACAAATTATGTTTTTTTCTTGATGCCAAAGCCTTTTCTTCAGCTCTTTACTCAGCCCTGACTCCCATTAAAATTAGTTAGATGAGTTCAGGTTAAGGACTACAGACCCATCTCCCCACTGGCCATGTCACAAGCACTGCCAATAAGAAAGGCACAGCAAACTATGCAGTGGAAGAAATAACCAAAATATATTGCAGTAGTAGTTCCTAATAGTGTTAGCAGTCAGTTCAACAAAGGCTGGTATGTCATCACATAACAGGATTGGTATAATTGATTGTATGACTATAAATTTTAATATGAAGGTGCTGAGTATGCATTTGAACCATATGACGCAGTTCATACTGCATACCTGTGATTTATAAAGTGCCATAAACATGCATGGTACTGTTGATACACATCTCCAAAATGGCATATTTATAATCTTTAATAGTGTCAACAAAAGTTGTTCATTTTCAGTTTTGTGTCCCAGCATCAGCCTTCACCTTCACCTTCAGCCTACTAATTACATCAGCTTTTAGCAAAAACATTGTCTAGTGAAATGTATGCTTTATAAACTCATGCTGCTTACTGCTCACGGTCCCATTATTCTCAAAGAACCATTAAAGTCCAGGGGAGTTTTCACATTCAATTAATGCAGGTTGGGCCTCATGGGCACATCCCCACATGCAGGTGGGTGAGGTTGCCGCAGCAAAAATAGCAGTGTCACAAATTTGTGCTTTTGCTTTTTGCTGCTGCACACGCCCCTGCACATGGGAGTGGTATGGGGCAAATTGTCTCATGTGGGGTAGGGAAGGCTGGGGCCAGCACCTGGGCTGGCCCCATCAACCTTATCTGGGGTCCTGGGTGCCTCCCAGGGCAGCAACAGCTGTGATCCAGGTGCTCAGAGCTTAACCAGCAGCCAGAATCTGGCTCTGGCCAGCCAGGCTCTGGTTTCTGGTGGTGCATGCTGCTGCCAAGTGCACCATGCCACTTTCTTAGCGTTTTTTGGGTTTTTTTTTTACATTGAATCTCCTGGTGTCAAAAAAACCCCACCACACTGCAAACTAGCACCTCGGTGAATGCTTGCACACGTGCCGCATGTGGTTTGCATCACCTCAAACTGCTGCAAACTGCATGTGCGCACTCATGGGGACACACCCCATCTGTTTCAATATTTTTTCCTTCTTTATTGTTTGCTCCATTATTTTGCGGAGCCTGTTCCTTGGCCCCATCACACTGTGCAGTGCTGTTTGGGTGGTGCAAATCAACCTAAAGATGGATTTATATAGCCAACAGAGGAATCCCTCTGTGACCTCTCTTTCAGAGGTCAAAAGACAAGCAAAAAGGGGATGGATGGCTTGAAGGGGCAGTTAGTTGTACAGCGGACCAGTCAGAAACTAACCCAACAGGCCAACATCCAAATATCCACAGGAACAAGGAAAAGTGGAAGCTAAACATATTAGAAAAGTGGCTTACTGCTGCCTATGCATTCACATCTTCCAAGTTGTGCTGGTTGCAGATGCAGTCTAGGATCAAGCCATAGCACAGTAATTACCATGATCGTTCTTTTTTCCTTTCCTTTTTGGACATCAGGAACACCTTTACTTTATCACTGGATTTTGCTTCCTCAGTTATCTATGATTTTTCAAAAATAACGGTCAGTGGTTTGTTGCGTTTCTGAGCAAATTTCTTCCGCTCTATGATACAGTTTCTCAGCTACATGATTTGTCTTTGTTCACATTTTCCAAATATTCCATTAGCTGCTCTTTATCAATAGTAATTTTAACAGTGTCTCCCATCCTTGCTGATTATTCAAAATTCATTTATACATTTTTCATCTCAAAGACATATTTAACAAAGGAGTTCAGTGTCTCAGGCATTTTTAAGTCATTAATTTCTTTCTCTTCCTCATTTATTAATGGAACCTACTGCCACTCTGGTTTTCCTTTTCCCCTTGATATATTTGCAGGAGCATTTCTTATTCTTCCTGGCCCCTTTGTCTAACATTAACTCATTGTGTTTTCTGCTGCCCTTCTTCCTCCTCAGCAAGCCTTCAGTGACTTGTTCAGTGACCCTGCCATTTTCTGTTTCCAGCTTTGTATTTTATTAACCTCATGCATCCACACCAATATCAATAAGATTTCTTAGTCTGCACACTGCATTGCATTGCACTGCACTATAAGCCATTCCTCTGAATTTCAGTATCTGGTAGGATTTATCATTTTTCTTCTAAAATGCTGATTTTTTTTTCAATTTTTATCCTTTTAATCCTTCTCATGTGGAATCCAAAAGCTTTTGTTCACTTCCTTACCATTCTCTCCTTCTCATTGGCTTGCCATATACCCCATGCCATTCAACTATACAAGATGTAAGTTAGAATCTAGCTCTTGTCATTATTTTTTATTGTTTAGGGCCAAAACACAGAAACCAAGGTGGAGTGTATAGAAAATGCATGACTAAATACCAGCTAAAATGTTTTGGTAATAAAGTCACAAAGACTATATAAAAATCTACCAAGTAAAAGAGTCCATTATCTTTTCAGTTTTCATCTAGGGCAGTAGTGCTCACAATTTTAGCTCTCAGGGCGAAATGAATGGCACAAGGCCAGTCTGTGGGCCAGATCAGGCCCTGCACTGCTCCCATGCTTCAGAGCCCTGTTCTGCTTCCACCCAGCCAGAGTCTGATCCTGGTGCACAAGAGCTGGACTGAGGCAACGTGAAGCCCTGGAGCCCATTCCCAGCCAGGCAAAAGCAGTGCACAGCCCCACACTGCCTCCACCTAGCTGGGATCAGGCTCCAAAGAACCCTGTGCTGCCCCTGCCCCTACCCCTGCATACCACCAGCATCAGGCCCTCTGGGCCCAATCTAGCATACAGAGCCACAGCCTGCAGGGCTACCCATAGGATCCATGGGAGCCCTTCTGCCCAAATTGCATGGCACCAGGGGCCAGTTCTGGTCCATGGGCCAGAGGTTGAGCACCCCTGATCTAGTGTCTTTTGAGGTTCCCAGAAGGGAAGGTGGCCTTCAACCTCATGGCTTGTTTCACTAGAATCTCCCTGTTTTTCTCAAGTCTTTTAACAAAAAGCAGGCTCCCTTGCTTAGGTTCTTCCAGTTGAAAATAGTAAGTTTCCAGTTGAAAATCACCTCGTTTTGGCAATGTTGCCAATTACTGGTTTTATTTTTTTCCCTTCTGTTTAGGAGGCAGGTCCTGTCAGGTTGTAAAGTGTGAATTTCCAAAACAGACTCAGATAACACCCCACTCAAATTCAGACGGTTCAAAGTGCAATAAGCTACGTTCCAGCGGCAGTTAAGGTTCAATCCTTTTTATCACAATCTCCCACAGCATGTTTCAATTTTATACAAAATGAAAGAATAAAAGTCTCACAACTAAAATCTTTAACCTAGGTGCTCCATTAAACCCAAGTGCTGTAGTGCTTTGTGATGTTTCTAGAACTGGCATGTCCCTCGCATCTCTGCAGCATTCTGGTCAGTTATATATGCATGCATGTATTTATGTGATTTATCTGCCAACCACGGCTCAGGGTGGCTCACAGTTCAAGTGCCCATTTAAGTGCTTAGGAGTCTTTTCATTGACTTCAGTGGGTAGTAAAACAATTCTTTTCTGTAGTTCAGAGACTCAGTTCTCAAATGCCTAATGTTATCTTGTAACAAGCCCAAGGTTTCTGTACCTAATGGGTCTGTCACCATGACCTCAGTGTGCATTGGTTTCCATCCAGTCACGCACTGTCCAGGTTCTGGAAAATGGCAATTACTGTTCAGGAAGGAGTTCATTACAGTTTTCAGGACTGGATGTGATCCTGGGAATTACAGCATCTCTTGTTATGAAGGGCAGCTGCTGGACCCGGGTAGCTGCAGGAATGAATGGAAACAAAGTAGGAAACACACAGGGATGGAGGAAAGAAGAAATGAAAAAAATTGTTTGGAACTTCATTATTTCCGAGGTGGGTCAGGAGAAATTCAGGCTACTACATAAAATGCAGGACAGCAAGCTCATTCCAAAACTTTATTTCTGTGACTCAAGAGTCTGGGACTTCGTAGGCATTTTGACTGGGCTCAGAAAGGATAAAGGTTCCAGACACCTGATATGTATGATATTTGTATGTGGAGCTGAAAATTGGCAAATTCCACTCCAAAATATAATATGTATTAACTGTTGTTCTAAAATCCACAATACGCTAAGCACAGCCTATACCTACAGAAAGACAAAGTCCCTGTCCCAAATAGCTTACATGAGAGTATTCATTTTCATATATATCTTAGATAGTCTAATATATGGCAATGTGTTTAGAGTATTGTAGTCAATAGGCTTCTGTATTTCTGTATTGTTTCCACATATTTTATCCATTCAGAAAAAGCTCAGTATGTGTCAAAAGCTCTATGCTGCTAACTGAGTTTTTCTTTTAGTCAAGTGATAGGAGCTGTTTCTTTCTGAAACAATAGATCTCAGTTTGGCTCTCAATAACCATGATGATCCGAGAAGCCATTATGTGCAATGTACTGACACCCGTGAAGTCACAGGTGCCTGTTGATTTAGTGCAAAAATGATACTCGGCTTTAAAGAAACAATTATATTTCCATTTCCATATTGATTTGATTTCATGTATTTTTGTGATAGCATCACTTGTGACATACTTTGCACTAGCACTGTCATTGAGTCATGGAGAAGTAGGGTTGGAAGGGACCTCCAGAGTTCATCTAGTCCATCCTCCTACCTGAGACAGGATCACCCCTATCTAAGCCATCCCATACAGCCATAATCAAAACTCTACATAAGACTACTGTCAACCCTGACACAACATAGACCTAACACCCTAACCTGCCACAGTCAAAGCAGGGGAACCACAGCAGCCAATGTCCTGCTTCTATAAAATGTTGTCAGTATACACTCAAGAGATCCTGGGCAGAGGGCCATGCCCCCTTCTACAGAGGAAGGCAAAACCCCCCACAGTCCATACCAATCTGACCAAGGGGTAAAATTCCTTTCTTACCCTAAATAGGGCAATCGATCTGACCCTGAGTAGAAGGGCAAGATCCTCTAACCAAGAACCTCTGGCTTTGCTCCCAGCAGGAGAAATTCATAGATTTATAGACTGCAAGGCTGAAAGGGACCTCAGAAGATCATCGGGTCCAGCCCCTTGCAACAGGCAAAAAAACAACTGGGGTCAGGTGACCCCAGCAAGGTGACTGTCCAGTCTCCTCTTGAAGATTTCCAGGGTAGGCGATGCACCACCTCTGAAGGGAGCTTATTCCACAGTCTGGACACCCTAGCTGTGAAGAAGTTTTTCCTAATGTTCAGCCTGAAACAGTCTTCCAGGAGTTTGTGGCCATTACTCCTGGTTTTCCCCAAGGGTGCCCTGGTAAACAGTTGTTCACCGAGCCCTTGATGTACACCCCTGATGTAACAGTAAGCCACTATCAAGTCCCATGTCACCTTTCTCTTTTTCAGGCTGAAGAGTCCCAGGTCCCTCAGGCTTTCCTCATATGGCTTGCCGTGCAAGTCTCTGATCATACGGGTGGCCCTTCTCTGAACTCTCTGGAGCTTTACCATGTCCTTGTTGAAGCGTGGCACTCAGTACTAGAAGTAGTACTCCAGCTGCAGTCTCACCAATGCCAAGTAGAGTGGAAGAATCACTTTCCTAGTTTGCTGGAGATGCATCGATTGATGCATGCCAGGGTATTATTTGCCCTGTTGGCTACAGCATCGTGCTGCTGGCTAATATTCAGACTGTGGTCTATTATTACCTTCAGGTCCCTTTCATTTGTGGTGCTGGTCAGTTCGGCCTTGCCAAGCCTGTAGGAGTATAGGGGGTCTTTTGTCCCCAGATGGAGCACTTTACACGCCTTGATGTTGAACTTCATTTGATTCCGATCCACGCAACTTGCTCGTCTGTCTGAGTTCGCCTGTATCTTCAGCCTATTTTCAAGCGTGACTGCACTTCCACATAACTTGGTGTCATCAACGAACTTGGCCAGTGAGCTTTTCACCCCTGCAGTCAAATCATTGATAAAGATGTTGAAAAGTACTGGACCAAACACCGATCCCTGAGGGATACTGCTGCCCACTTGTGGCCAAGATGACACAGATCCATTCATTAGAACTGTCTGGGTCCTACCCCGCAACCAGCTCCCTACCCACCTAACTGTCTCATGGTTAAGCTCACAGTCCTCAATTTTCTCATGAGAACATCATGGGATACTAGATCAAAGGCCTTTTGGAAGTCAAGGTATACGATGTCAACCTCCTCTCCCTTGAGGCACACCTAGTTGAAGTCCCCAGCCTTAGTTGCACCCAAAGCCTCTGGGGAGGCTTTAAAACATGCTGACACATATAGCAGAAAAAGGGGGAGGGGCAGGAGCAACCAGCAAAGCCCAGAAGCACGGAAAATACCCATGGTAGAAAATAGGCATAGCTACACCTAAATCACCCCCAGCCAGTGGCTGTCCTATCTCTTCTTGAACATCTCCAGTGATGGAAAGTTCACAACTTCCCTAGGCAGTCTATTCCACTGCTTCACTATTCTAACAGCGAAGAAGCTTTTCCAGATATCCAATCTAAATTTTTTTTTATGCTGCAATTTCAAGTCATTGGTCCACATCTTCCTCCCTGCAACTAGAGAGAAAAGGTGCTCTCTTCTTTATAGTAGCCCTTCAAACTTTTGAAGACTCTTAAATACTTTTTCCACAAGCTGAACATGCCTAGCTCCTTCAGTCTCTCCTTGTATGACTTGCTTTCCAAGTCCTTGATCACTTTTGTTACTTGCCTCTGGACCCTCTAACTTTTCCCAGTCCTTTTTAAAATGAGAGCCCAGAACTACAGTGCCAAGTAGAGAGGCTGCACTATCACCTCCCATGTCTTGCACCTAATGCATCTATAGATGCAGCCCAAAACCACATTTGCCTTTTGTGTAGCTGCATCACACTGCAGAATCAGATTGAGTCTGTGGTCTGCCAAGACTCCCAAGTCCTTTTTCAAAGAGCTGTCATCCAGCCAATTGCCCCCCATTTTCTATTTGTGTTTTTGATTATTCCTCTGGAGGTGTAGCACTTTGTATTTCTCTGCATTGAACATCATTGTGATAACTCTAGCCGAACTTTCCAATCTGTGAAGATCCTTCTTAATTCAATGTGTTCAAAATCCGTCCCAGTTTCATGTCTGCAGACTTGCTCAGGAAGCTGGAATTCTTAGAACATTTTTTTAAAAAGCACTTTGTATTTTTCCTTAAAGTTAGTTACTCTTCTTTTTCATATGGATCATATTTTTCAGTTAAGCTGTTTCTTTCACCTTTACTGGCACTGCTAGACTTGGTTAATCATATATCTTTGTAAAATTGTTTCAGTGCAGCAAGACTGTAGTTTATTTATTGCCTTCACAACACTGTTGCAAAGATTTTAGAAATCTGCTCTCTTTCTAAGATACTTCTGTGTATTTTTCTTCTTTCTAGAGATAATTTACATTCTGTTAAATTATAAACAAACTCAGATGAGTAATTGGCGCATGCTAGAATCTGTTCTTACCCATCTCAGCTTATATACTTACAAGGAGCTCTCAAGAAGGACTGATTAAATAGAGCAGTCATTAAATAGTGAACAAAATTAAAGAATTTTTTTTTGAAACCCGAAGAAAAATCTCTCATAGATATTTTTGAAAAATCATATGCCTTACTTATCATGGTGGACAAGTATTATTAAAAAAAAATACATTGCTCAGATTAAGAGATATATACTGATACATAGTAGGACACATTTTTCAAGTGCAATGTATGGGATTTAATCTCAAAAGTTCCCTGTAATATGAATTGGAGCGTGGCAAGGGAGTTTGGCATTCATTCCTCAAGACTGCATTAAAAAAATTTAAAAATTCAAAACACCACTTAAAGTTTCAGATGACCAACAGTGGACCTGTCTGTCATGTCATTTGCCAAATGGAAGGACTTAAAACAGGGGTGGGCAAAATATGGCCCGCGGCCGCACCGGCCTGCCAGGCCAGTCTATTCAGCCCATGGGGCCCCTAAAAAATTTAGAAAATGTATATTTATCTGCTCCTGGCTGCCTGTCAAAGATGACAGGAGACAGGGGCAGTAGGACCCAAGGGAAGCTGGCAGGACTCACCAGCAAGGCCAGCCCAGCCCTGGCCCACTCTCAGCCCCCTCCCACTCCCCATCCTCCCCCCAACCGGAAGTCTCTGCCTGCTGCAGCTTTCACTGCTTCCCTGCCTGCCTGCTGGCCACTCCAGTACCACATGGGCCCTGGCTAAATTGCCAGAGCACAGGACCCATGCTGGTACCCCAGGGCCAGGAGTGGGAAGGTGTCTGTGCACCTGCACGTGTGTGAATGTGTGCATGTGTGTGCCTGTCTCAGCAATGAGAGAGAGAGGGTTCATCGGGTGAGTTCCACACACACACTCCACCTCACACTCTCATACACGTAGACCCCCACACCCTCTCACACATCCCAGCCACCCTTCCCCCACGTACATTTCCCCACAAACCCCATACCCACCCACACCCCACATATCCACCCACACACTCACATGCTCCCTCTCCCTACCCCCACACCCACACCCTCCCCCACACCCCAGATACCAATACACTAACAGCCCCCCACAAACCTATACCCATGCTTCCCACCCCCCCACAACATACAAGGGTAAGACTTCATTTTACGCTACTGTGCAATTACCTCTGTGTACACTACACAAACACATGGAAATCGGGACAAAAATATTTTATAAATCAAATTAATGAATGTTGTAGATGTTAGCTTTTTAGGATATAATTTGGTATTTTTCTCGTTCTGAGATGGCAAAACCCCTTGCCGAAAGGAGTATTTCCGGGGGCAAGGGGAGGGAGTTCTGGTGACAAAGGTCAGAGGTTAGGGGGAAAGATTTCCAGTCACAAGATGGCCACCAGGGGGCAGGGCACCTGTTAAGGGGGTGGGGGGCTACCAATGTGGCCTTCGACAGCTTTTCAAAACTCAGTAAGCAGCCTTCCACCCAAAATAATTGCATATCCATAAAAAAACATTTTTGAACAAGTGACATAAGTGACACAAGTTAGGCACAAGCAAACATCTATAATCAGGGTAATTTAATGCACACTTGGTTAATTTCCTTCTACCTTTGCAGAAGTAATCACTACTTCCTAAAGAATAAGACTAAGCATTTTCAAGCCAAATCACTTATTCAAATTCAAGTCTAAGGGCAATAGAAGTTAGTCGCAACCTTTAGCAAGGAGAAGCTGTTCCCTTTGTATTTTGGTTCTAAGTCCTGGCTGTAGGCACCCCTACATTGCTACCTGCTATGGGTTGTGTCTCATCCAAAAGCATTATATCTCAGGGTCTGCAAGAGAATAATTCTGCTGTAAACTTTACAGGCTTGGAAATCCTCCAGTTTTCTAGAGGTTTAAGCCTGGAAAATCTGTTGATTATTTGATTTTTCCCATTCAGCAGGCTGTCTAATGGCAATAGCTCTCCTTCTCTACCCCATTTCCACATTTTCTAAATCAACTTGCATGCTACATTTTCTAGTGCTTACCTGAATTCCTGCTCACTCTATTTCACTCACTTGGAGCTTGGGCTGCTCTGTGATCATATTACTGCTCTGGTTCTCACCTTGTTCGACTCAAGGCACCCCTTGGGAAATACCAGTTCCTACCTTTCACATATTTTTTTGACTACAGAAAAATGATATAGCAATTCTTCTGTTGCAAAGAACTCAGAAAAACCACAGCAGATCAGAATGGTCTGATTCATTATGGACCCTGGATCATTCTGGATCATTCTGTTTACATTCACTAGATCAACTTCCCCTTATTATCTGCTCCAGAGCTGTGAGAGAGAACCCATTAAAATTTCATTCCCATCCCTTCCCCCCCCACCCCCCGCCGACCCTTCCTCCCACCCCAAGGCAAATAAATCATTTAGGCCTGAAGCAATATTAAAGTTCACCTGTCACTCGCTTTTATTCTTATTTATCAATGCCCTATTCCCTCCTGGACCTGTTTGTTTGCCTGGCATGTATTTAAGGAGTGTATTATCTACACTTCTTTTTCAGATATTATCTCAGTTTCTACACTTCATTCCTTTGCTACGTTCTTACACCAATTTGAGTTTTGTCTTTATACTAGGTCATCCTTTTCCTTATGGATATTCCAGATATTGGAAGAAGGCCTGACTACTGAGCTCAGAGAAAAGCACAAATGGGACAGAGCCTTTTGCTAGGAGAAGCTGAGGTTGTAAGCATGGGTCTTCCCATTAACTTCAGTGGGCTTTAGATAATGCCTTTGAGTTCCAGAATTTTTGCTGAAGTCCTCCGTTGTTCAGACATGCTCCTGTTCTTGGGCAGCAGCTGTTCATTATTTCTGATGTATTCTGCCATGGACTCCCCAAGATTTGGTTCTTTAAATAGAATCTATTCCCTTTCTTCCTCATCAACTGCTTTAGGAAGAATGGAGAAGTGCTTCTCTCTCCCTCCCTTTGATTGCCTTGGTTTCCATACCCCGTTCCACTAATTTGACATTTTTTTTGCCACCTGTCAAAAACAGGAAATTGGATTTGACCTAGATTACGATCTCTAAAAATAATTATTGGTACTGAGCACTCCCATCTCTTCGTAATCTGAGTATTCATTATCGTGTTGATTAATTCTGATGACAGTATGGCATAGGATACCCATGAGAGATGAGATTTCCTCACTTAACTAATTCCCATGTTAAGTTTGAATACCTTCAGATAGAAAAATGCACAGTGCTCACTGTACAACCATCAAACAACTTTGTTTTTTAGTGGAGGATTCTTTCAGCAAAGTGATTTTATTTCCTTGTATAACATGAATCAAGTTCTGCATTTAAATGTGAAATGAAAAGAACTTGTGAATAAACCTATTTTCCTTAAGCCCCTGGATCAATCAACTACAAAACCAGAGTAACACATTTGAAATACAATTTAAAATATATAGACAAGGAGATTCATTGGATTTACTTTAGTTCAGGATTTTTGTCTACAAATGGATAATATCTCAGCTTCACTGAAGACGTGGTATTTTAACCTTTACTCATAGGCAGTATAAACTATTCATGTAAAATCAGTAGCCACATAAAACAAATATAGCCAAATAAACAACTAAAATGCCAGAAAATAATCTGATTAAAGTGCTTGTGATACTAACACATACAAGAAAAGTGCAGAACCATGAACTTGGGTCCTGGAAGACAAGTGAAGAAGGCTTTCAAAGAGTTAATATTGCAATATAATTGTCATTTTAAAATCAATATGTTCTGTAACTGATTTGGTATTTTAAAAAGTTATTTAAAACTTATAGGGACTTTCTAAGTTACCTTAAAATGTTCTATAAATATGGTCTCCTTAGAAAGGGTATTTGCATTAGGTTCGAGTTATTGATTATTCCATTATTGCAAGGAAACAAATGGGATTTCCTTGTCATTTCAAACTTAATTCTCCTCACTCTCCTTTTTTCTAGTAAAACAAATTTCTAATACATGTAAAGCTTCCTGCTGTTTCTAGTGATTCATCTGTTTCGCTTTGCCCTTACACAGTGCTTCTGGAAGCAATGAATTTCAGACAAAAGCTGCTGGGCCATATTCTGCTCTCACTGAGGTCTTGGACACACAGTTCCTTAATGCCAGTGTAATATACATTAGTGTTGTGTGCTAATGTAAGTTACATTGATGTCTGGAGTGGACAAAAGACCACTTTCCCTGGATAACTGCTAAAGTAGGTGTCATTATCCTGCCTCACTAATAGGTGGTAAGATCCTGTAATACCCTGTTTGCTTTCACTCAAAGGCTACTTCAAGACCGAATCAAACATCCAATGCCTACACCCTATAAATTATACCAGTAGTTTTACCCTTGATGCCAGATCTAGAAAGTTACTCTGGTGTAGGGCAATCCATTGTATGTCTGATCTTTACACCAGTGTAAACATGCCGTATCTCCAGGCCTTTAGATTAATGTGTATTCCAGTGTAAACCCATGGGATTACTTTACATTTACAATGGCATAATAAAAAACATGATTTAGCCTGCTTTTTTTACCTATGCCCATTCAGCACGCTGGAAGAGAGGTAGCACCAGTATCATTATCAAGGGCTTCTCATTGTACAGTTATGGTGTCAGGATAGAAATTTCCTCTGAATTTTTTGGGTGCAGCTTATCCGTTCCTCCAGCATTTCTGCCTTGATTTTCCTATTGCCAGATTTGGAATGAAACCCTGGATTCCTCTGCCCACTGACAAACTTCCATTTAAGCTTGTCATTTGAGCTCCCATTTGAACTGCCAATTGGCAGTTTCTAGAGCTCTCCAAACACCAGCCTGCAGCTGGATTAGATTTAAAGCAGGGTACCAGCTTGATCAAGCAGAATGGAAAAGATGATATTTTAGGCTAAAAGAAATCAGAAGCAATTTCTCTGTAGTTGAGCCTCTACCTTAGAACTATTTATCTTAGTTCTTTCACTTGTCATGGACAACATATTCTACATTTCTGAGGATCCAATGGTTGGCAAGGTTTATGCCTTTCATTTTACATTCTATCTTTGCTGCTTCATGCCAAAGATTCCAGATGGTCTCTTTACCATTGTGCATTGCATTTATTCTGCTAGTGGAGCCCAGAGTTGCGTGATTCCATATGAATGCCATTACTAGCCATCAAATTAGGGAACCTGCAGCTACTCCTTGCCCTTTATATCCAGAACAGCGACTTAGTAAATGAGAGTATAATTATCATGATATTTACATCACATCCCATTATGAAGCCCATCAACCAAATTTGCACATCCATAGTGCAACTGCTTATTGGAAATTGTCCTTCGTAATTGCTAAAATAGACCTCATTATCTTATACCGGAAGGTGATGGTTGTGGCACAAAAGTATCAATATACACATCCAGCAGATATTATGTACATAAAGCCAAATTCCGAGGTAATATAAATCAGTATAGCTCCATTGAACTCAAAAGGATGCCAGCTTATGGGAGCTTCAGACTAGCCCGTTGCTCAGATGTGGTACCGTGCAAAGTGAGCATGGTGTGTGTGAGGGTTCGGCCAGGCCTGCAGTAGGCCACGAGGAGCAACCTGAGGGTCAGCAGGGCGGGGGTACAAGTTACCAGAGCCAAGAGGGGAGTTGCAAGAGATGTAGTCTGAGATGTAAGACAAGGTCAGGTGCCAGGAGTCCGACAACCAATGCCAAGTCCCAAGGAAGATCTGAGGTCAGGGTCAAGGAAGCCAAGCTGCTGGGGACACCAGAGAGAGCAGGGTCCATGCTGAGGTTCAGGACAGATCCAAGATCAGGGTCAGAGAAAGCTAAATCTGAGTGAGGAGCCAGGAGAACCAGAGAACAGCACATGTGAGTCTTGCCACAGACTGAGGTTGTATGAAGAAGGTGTGCTTGAAACCTAAGGCTGCAGGTGTGTTTATAAGGGGTGAGTGGCGCTGTCAGCAGCCAGTCCAGTTGCAGGGAACTAGGGCAGTCACATTAGCCAGGGATTAGGGGCAGGTGTGACTACTCACGTACTTGACCAAGCTGGGCATGCCCGATCAGTGGCCCTGACAGTATGGCAGTCTTATATATGATCTACATTTGGACAAGTTCAGTATATCTTTGGACAACTCAGGTCTTTTTTCCTCAGTGACTCTGAGCCTCTCAGACTCACTTCTTGTCTGCTGTGGGCTTTTCTAGGCCCCAGTTCTTCAACTCACTGGGTATCTTCCAACTCTCCATCTGACTGTTCTGTTCCTTCCCCCTCCCTATGCCTGGTCTCTTACTGCATGCATCTACTCGTTAAAAAATGTGCTCTAACAAAGAGAGACAAGCAGGTTTTGGCAAATAACATTTTATGGGTCTATGTGCTGCTTCCTGCTAATGTGAAATTTGCTTTGTGTAGCTATAAACAAATGGAAACAGCTTTCCTGTACCCTAACATAATATAATTCTTGCAAGAGTGAGGCAGCATAAAAGGAACGTGGGGGGAGGGGAAAAAGGGGGAGGAGAAGGGTTACATACACGTGGAAGGTGAGATTTATAATTCTGCAGAGACTAAGAATAAAAATATAAATGCATTTTCATTCCAATGTGCCTTTATTGCTTTGATTTAAAGCTAGAGCAGGCTGAAGTGACCTTAAATCATCCTGGGTTTATACCATTAAAAAGTCACATGTGGAACATTCATCTTAGTGCATTTTAGTATCTCTCCAAATAGACATCCATTTGGGATCCTCAGCTTCAAGAGCCTGAGATCAGGATGATATTGACTAGAAATGCTCCTTTAAACTACAAGATAAGTCAGAATTTCTGAACACTAAGAAAAAACAATTTGCTAAATTCCCATTTCTTCCTCTAGTCTTTGCACTTGATGGCTAACTCCTTTGTTTAGTGTCATAGTGTTCTGTCTCCAGGTGGGAGGGTGGCGTCTTCTTGAGCCAATATCCCTGCTGCCTACCGATCAGACAGCAGGAGCTGTTCTGTTAAGAGCCTGGCAGCTGGCACATTTTCCTTCCCCAGCAGGAGACTGAGGATTTCATGTTTTTTAACACAATCCACCAGCTGGGATCATGTCTCCTGGTAAGCAGTCAAATACAAAACTGCCAACCTCCCCCACAAAACACACACACACACACAAAAGCCTGAAGTTCAACCATGTAGCAAGCACATTCTTAAGAGTGCTCTAAAACCAAGTAAACCAGTGTTCCTTTTTTTACCAATAGCCTCAAGTCCTTCACTGGAAAGAAAAGATATGGCTCGACCATCAAGCAAGAATCCTTCGACCTGGACCGTTGATGATGTGATATGGTTTGTGAAGGATGCAGACCCACATGCGTTAGGTCCACATGTGGAGCTTTTCAGAAAACATGTACGTAGGATGTTGGCCATGAAGTAACTGAGATATTTCAGCTAAGTCCATTGATCCCTGACTTCACCAAGTGAGATCTTGCAAGGCAATGACCATCCTCAACTCCCACTGGCTGCCAGTGGGAACTGTTTTGTACTCAGAAGCTTGTACAAAAAGAACCTTCAAAGGGGCTCAGAGTAGTTTTGTGTTTTCTGGAGCCCTTGGGCAGGCCTGTAAGATCCTTATTACCTCCTGATAGAACACTCACTACTTCTAACCCTGTCAGTTCAAAATGTTTCTCTTTTAAGCTTCACATAGCCAAGAATTGCCAAAGCAAAGTGCCTGATACTTATTTCTACTGCTAGAGTGGTGTAAGAAGCCCTGCTATACTTAAGAACTGGGCCCAAAAGTAATATCTATGATTCTACTCTAAATTTAAGAGCATTTTATATGGCCTCCAAATATCTAGGCAGGAAAAGCCCAAATCAGGTCAGTACCTCACTTATTCCACAATGTTATGTATCTAACAGATGCTCAGTCTTCTCTCTCACTCAAGATGATGGCAATCTTCTGTAGCATAAATAACTTAGAGTGTGGGCACCTATATTCACATAAGTATAGTATTTCTTTACACTACTGTAAATGTGGAGTAGACACTAGGGCTGTGCGAAGCTTCGGTCCCTGATTCAATTTGGCGGAGATTTGGCCTGGTTTGGTGGCCGAATCTCCGAATCCGAATTGAATCTGGAGACCATTTAATCTCTCCGAATCGAATCGGAACCCTCTGAATCAATTCAGAGAGATTCGGAAAGATTCGGCGATTCGGACATAGACACAACTTTAAATGTTTTTTCTGCATACCTCTAGGTAGCTGGCAGCTCGTGAATGCTGTGATGCTGGGGCAGATGGAGTATCCCACAGAAGCGCGGGGGGCTCCCCAGCATGGTTGGCAGCAGACCCGGAAGTGGACCAGAAACACTTCCGGTACACTTCCGAGTCTGCCAGAGAGCACATGGGAGGGCCCCCCATGCCCCCCTTGCTCAGTGACTGGTGCCTCCTGGGTCTGGGTGGCACCCGGGGTTCCCCTGTGGCCAGTTGCCAAGCTGGGGGGACATGGGGGGGGCCTCCCGTGCACACCCCAATGGACCCAGCCCCCCCACACTCCTGTGGGACACACCATCCACCCCAGCATCACAGTGTTCACAAGCCATGCTGGTACCTCAAGGTATGTAGAAAAACATTTAAAGCTGTGTCTATTTCCGAATCACTGATTCCCCAAATCAGTACTGAATCTTCAGATTCAGATTCAGCTGAATTGAATCAGGAACAGTGATCCAAATCAACAAATCGAATCACTGCCCCTGATTCAGGCCAAATCCAAATCCAAATCGAATAGGACCTGTTTCGCACACCCCTAGTAAATACACAACCCTACACTGGTCTAAGCTACTCAACTCTGGAGTAAAGTTATCCTTTAGAAAATCAGAAGCAACTATGCATTGATGTAAGCTACACAGGTGTATGGACTGTTTATCCACAGTTCTATTGAATTTTATTCCCAGCTAGCCATTTGCTCAATTAAATGAATCCATTACTGGCTTTCATGCCAACCATTGATGAGGTACTATAATAGTCCATATTTTGGGCAGCTCTCTCAGAAAGGCGGATTGTCTGTTCTATAATTTATAATTTAAAACAGTAAGACCAAGTTACATCAACATTACTGTTTTGTATGTCCACGCTCTTACCCCTCTAGCAACCTGATTTCTAAAGGAAAAATAAATGGTAAACATACGTCTGATGATGTGTTTTTTCTCTTGTATTAGATAGTGATGGGCAGCTACATGCCCAAGAGTGTGATCCTTTTGCCCACTTCAGCTTGATCAAATTTGTCTCCTACCGTAATTCCCCTTAAAGTTAGAGGCCAGAGATTAACATCTAGGGTTCATAAATAAGATCTAAATTAGAAGTGTACCAATACACTGGTTTGATATCAGATCAGCACCAATATAAAGAAAATCAACTGTGTTAGAAATCGGTTGTTTTTGCTTGATGTGGCCAATAATGTGGCCAATAAATGCCCCATGCATGTGTGCAGCTACAGCATGCATGGGGCCAGGAGCACAGCCTGGCAGCTTGGAGAGCTGCCCCTGGACAAGCTGTGGCTCTGTCCCAAACCCATCCCGCCCCACCCCATTCCTTTCCCCCTCCCCTTTCACCACAACAGAATTACCAGCTGGACACTGCTCTTCAAGCTGCCAGGCTACATATCAGAAATTGGATTGGTTTCAGCCAATATGCCTCCTTAAAAAATCGGCTATCAGTATCAGCCCCAAAAATCTCTATCAATGCGCCCCTAGTCTAAATGAAAAGACTCACCAAAGTCCAACCAGATGTTGAGTATTCCACATCATCAAGAGAGATGGTCAGTTTCTAGACCCAGTTTCTAGCTTTCTGTGTCAGCAAAGGCTGAAAACAGCCAGAAAGTATTGTACTCCCTGATGGAGGTAGGAAGGAATGTCTTTTGTTATTTTATAGTAAGTTATTTGGGTTGGGAGTTCAAGGCCCTATCTTTATTAACATAAAATGTGTACCTAAAGGCAGGTAAGGAAATTAAAGTGTTGGGTTATATTCACTGATAATTACAAGTATCTCACAACTGTCTTATATACAAATTTATAAAAGCATCGTACAAACTGGCCATGCCGACTGCTGTGGTGATTCAGCACAGGTCTGATTCAGCTGTGTACTGATTTAAAGGACAGTTTATTTGACATGAGGCTTTGAAACTGGCAATGGGGAATAGTATCAGGGGAAAACAAATGGGGTGAAGGGAAGGGAGGGATAGAGAGAGCGTCATCAGCATCCCAAGTCATAAAGGGAGATCCCTACTCTTCTTCACCCAAAGAGAAAATTTTAGTATTAGACTGAAAAGTCTGTCTAGTATAAAAATGTCAGATTTTTATTTTGCCATATAGCAAGTGATTATATGATTAAAAAAAACAAAAAAAAACACAGGCTAGGGCATAGTGCTCTGAAGTATGAGATGTAGTTAACCATGTTTCTCTGAAGTCAAATAGAAGGCAAAATAGATTTGTACCTTATAGACTAACCAAAGTTGACATGTATAGCACAAACTACAGCTCACTTGTATATCTACTTAGGTCAGTCTATATAAGATGCAAATCTACCCTGCTCTGAAGTACTATCAGCAGTACCTAGGTCAACAGCATTATAGGATTCCATATAGCACCCATAGTCCAATAGCATTTATGGGACCAAGTTAAAAGGCACTCAACACCAAGCTAAAGGTCACTAAAATCTTCCTTGTTATCCATTGCAAAGGACAATTTTGTATATTTATAGAAGCTACAACACAACTCAATTCAATTAAGCCATTGAGTTTTTATCCCTGCAGTTTTTCAACCTTCAAATCTGGTGTGGAGATCCCAGAAGTGAGGGACAAGTGATTAGTCCATTAACCTTAGCCATATTTTCCTGTATATTAATTTTTTCTATGAAGAAGGTGCATAATTTACTTTGAAGCACTTAATGTCATTGACAGGCCCAAAAGTACCTGAAATCACTGTTCGTCAACTAATCTTAGCCTTGGCACTGCAGGTATAGCAGGTAGGTGCCATCAAAAGGAAGGGGGAAAACTAGAAAAATCAAAAGAATGTCATACTATCTACTGCTCTATTATTTTAAAAGTGACTATCAGGGCCTGCGCATTAATTTACACTCACTATGACTAATTCTTTAAATTGGTGTTGGGAGATAATCCCCATGACCTGGTCTACCTCCACAACATGGAAACAACCAAGGAGGGCCGTGACTGATACTACTATGACCTTTCTCTGTGTTTTTTCCATCAAGGAAGGCACCTTTTACATGTGACCAAGCAGGAATTCTGTCAGGGGTGGCTACTGAATCAATGGATCTCCCACCTCCGCTACCGTCGTGTTTGCTTCAGCCAGTCCCAAGGGAGACTTTCTGTAGTTGAAAGCCTGCAGCAGGGTCACAAGCTGAGGAAAATCTAGCCCATAATTTAAAGGTCACTGGAGAGGACACAGCCCATAGCATGCAGAGTGATCTAACAGTTGCACTTCTGGAAATGAGTGCAAACTATTTCACAATGATTTCTCAGTAAAAAGAAAGAGCAAGAGTGATACCCAGGAGAGCAAGAGCAAGAGGAAATAGAGAATTAAGGAATGAATACAAGAAGAATTAGCAATAGCAAACCAAACCAAGAGGGTGCCAAGCAGTGTCACAGTCTGATAGTTTAATTATGGTCAGTGATTGGCAAACATATACGTAAAGGAGGCTAAAACCTTTGAGTTTAAAGCAATTAAACCCAGTCACTGAGAATTAAAACCTTCGTTTTCCAGTGATGGATACTATAATTGTAAGCACATATCTTTTCCTAGATCTTCTTCATAATTATTATTTTAGCATTGTTTCAGTAGCCTGACCCTCTCTTCAATAGTGATTGCATCTGGTAACCTTGTTGGGAGGTGAAGCCTGTGTTTCCAGCTTCTAAAATAAGACAAATAAATTAGAAAAGTGGCCTCACATTGCATTTTGAACTCTTTTAAATACTAAAGGTCATCCTGCAAATGAAATTAAAATAATTACCAGCAAGAAAGCAGCCAATAAAATCAATTTCTCATGATTTATGGACTTCTAAGCAAGAATGGAGTTTGAACTTCAACCTCCTAGCAAGCTTTCCATCCTGAAAAAGGTCTCAGCAGATCATCAGAAATGCCCAAGTTGATATAGCAAAAAATGTACCAGGATATTGCAAGGCTAGGAAAGTAGGATGGGTCAATCAGTCACATGGAATGCCATCACTGGAAGCAAACAGGCACAGCTGAATTTTCTTAGTGCTAATGTGCAAGAAAAAATAGCACATAGAAAGAAAACTCTACTGAAATAGATAACCAGGTAAAATGTTCAGCAAGGAGAAATGAATGAGCAGATACTTGATAAGATCAGAAAGTAGAGATGGAATCCAGAAAGGGAACATGGAAGCTCTATATTGAAGGTTCATAGTGGATTGGCTGCAGCTATAAAGGACCAGTAAAGACCTCACCATCCAAAAGAATGAGTAAGATGGGTAGAGCACCTTCATTACATACTGAAAAGGCCTCCTCCTAAAAAAAAAATGCAACCTTGACAACACAGATTAGATGGAAGAACTTGAAGTTAATTGTGAGGAAATCAACTGTCAACAAAGTAAGAACTATAAGGCAGCAGATTGGAGTCTGCACAATATAACTGTAGGTCTGCTCAAAGCAAGGAGCTATAACTCTTCAATCGGGTGTCGGAGACAGACAGTTGATAAGTATCTGTCAACCCCAGAAGAATGAAAAAAGGAGTCATCATAAAGAGATCTAAGTAATTGTAAAATCTGGTGTTGAATTATGCTACTGCTAGTCTCAGGGAAACTGGTGCCGTTTTTCTGAATAGAATCCACAGTGCTGTTGACAACAGATTTTTTAGAACAAACTTGTTTCCATTGCATTTGTTTTTGTATTGCTCCTATCTTCAGACTATGCAATTTCATCAAACAAAGCAATTAATAGTAGCTGCAACTCATTTTAAATATGGAAGCCTTTGATAATGTGGACATACTAGAAATCTGTAGATTCCCTCCTTAAATTATCCAAAACTTCCAGAGTCTTGATCAAAATGCCAAATGCACTGTGAGCTGCAGCCAGGAACTGATTGGTTGGATATTACCAATGAAATTAGGCAAGGATGTGTCCTCTTTAATTAGGCAAGGATGCTATGCAATAGAGCACTGTTATGGAAACTGCATTTCTGTGGGTAAGAAGAGTGCGTGGAGACCTGGATTTTGCTGATAATATCTGTTCTTGAATACATCACTAGGCCAGTAGCCTTGTTAGACCTGCTAAACACTTGGGTGCAATTTCAGTGGGTAAATAGCATGCTCAGAAGACATCTGCTTCAGCTGCTTGCTCTATGGCAACCTCATTCTATCTGGGAAGGTGTGTACATCATGTGTGCAAGATGTTAGTCACAGAAAAAGCGTAAGTGGTGGCTATTTGATTAGTGGAGGATGTGCCACCTACTTCTCAACCCAATAACCTAGTGATTTGAGCACTTGCAATGAAGCAGAAACCCCAGGTTCTAGGGCTCCTTCAGCCAAGAGAGGGTTTGAACAAATATGTCCTACTTCCTGGGACTGTGGGCTAGACAGCACCAGTACTCTCCACCCCTAATGCCCTCAGCCTCAGCACTAAGCTATGAATTTTAGTTATATTGTCCTAAGTATATTCCTATGCAGACTGGAGTCATAAAAGAGCAACAAGTCTATCCAAGGGAAGCTAGACTGTTTTCAGTGATGCCTGCACTGAATATTCAACATAAAAGAGGCAAACAAAATAAAGAATGCCCAGATCCGTGAAAAGGCACAATTATCTTGAGCTGTGTGAACTGTTATGACTGACTTAACTGGGCCATGTTCTGAGAATGCCAGATAGCCAGCTCCCCAAAACAAGCTGTATTTTCAGTAGCCCAAGCCATAAGAAAAACAAGTTGACCCAGAAGAGCATCCTTCACAGTACATTCAGGTTTGAAACAGCAGTTTTACAGATTAACAGCCTAAACAGATTAAGGACTTGACTCAGGGCAGGACTAGTTGGAAAAAATGTCTTCTGCCTTATGTACCTGGTGATGCAAGTCAGGCAGAGCTGAGAATCAATTGACTTCAAGGCCTTTGTAATCTACCTGATCCCTTCTAAACTCTTCATTCCACAAATGTTAAAAAACCCATTTCTTTTTTTCAATGGTCTTGATGCTCTGCCAATCAAGCTAGGCTTTGTTCTGCAAGGCTGCTGTCTACTAGCTGATCCTGGTAATGAAGCTCCTATTTCACAGCCCTGCAAATTTGTTTTTACTCATTCTGATGAAGTTATTTATATTTGTTTCTGCTTCAATCTTAAACTGAATAATATAGCCTGAGGCTCCTAGCATATTAGGAAAGCTTCTTGTTTATTTTTATCTGGAGAAATGTGTGTGTTGTTTTTGCTTGTGATGAGGCACCTCACCATCTGCAGCCCCCTTTTCAAAATTGTAGATCCGCCCATGGCAGAGTCCAGTGGCAACCATCTATGTCTAGCATCTTTTGAGATCCTACTTAAGATGTTGAAGAAAAATGCCTGGAACTTACAGGCCTTAACCCAAGAACATTCTCAATTGCAGCCAGAAACTATGCACCCATTCCAAAGCCTGTCGTTGCCTTGCAGTTCATACTTGAGACAGCTATAGGATGTGTTGCTTTCACTTCCCCCTAAAGCCCTCCCGTGGTCTACAGCAGTGGTGTGAAATACAGTGGGCTAGATCACAACTCCTGTCAATCAACCCAATTCCATTGTCTTCACTGATTTATACCACAAGTGCTACTGCAGAGTTTTGGACTCTTGCTGTAGATTTCTGCAGCATTTGTTTGTTTGTTTATTTAGATGAGCTGACACACTATTAATAAAGAGAAATCAAGCAAGCATGCTTTGCTTCATAAGGACATAGCTATTGCAGGATATTTAATTAAATATGAATGATGCCTCTTGGAAAGTACTCTTGTCATGTAATTTAATTTTGACCTTACCTGCTAATAATGTTAAAGTGGAAAGATATAAAAAACTCCACTCAACCGAACACAAATAAAAAACACAATTGACTCCAAACCTTTGACAGTACTTTTAAGTTCTGGGAATTTATTTTTCTTTATATTATGCAAATGTTGATCTTACCATATTTGACCATAATGTTATGTCTTCCTTTGTCTCAGCTTCCTAATAATGACAGGAATGAGAGAGAAGGAGAAAGCTTTTTCCATCCTGGAAGGAAAGGGAATTGCTGGAATGAAGGGTGCCAATTGCTAATTGAATTAATTAGAAAGTGGCCACGCTGCTGATCACTGCTGGGCTTTGAAGTCACTGGACCTGAGTTAAGCAGCTAAATTGCATGGGAATTTCATTAATTTATATCAGGGATAAATTTGGCCCTTTGGCTAATTTGAGTCCCACAAAAATCTGATAAAGTGATTAAGTTATTGTTAGCACCAATTTACAGACAAGAAACAGAGATGGAAAACATTAAGTGGTTTGCTCTGAAGTATACAGGCAGTTTGTGACAGTGCAAAGACTAACTTTTGGAGTTCTGAAGCCCAGTGCTGTAATCAGTCCACAAGATCTCATATCTTCTGCATCTTTTTCAAAATTAGAAGTAGTCCAAAAAAGGAGCAGGAATTTACTTACTTGGTCTTAAAAATTATTGTTAATGATTTGTTTTTAATTTCAAAACTTGAAATTTGAAAAATGTTAACAAGCCTTATAATTGTTTGAACAAAAGGAAACACTGTGAAAAATTCCTTGGGATTTTTTTCTTTCCCCACCTCCAAATTTTGAAACGGTAATGAAAATTCAAGTTGAAGAAATTTCATCCTAGTGGAGATGAAATAATGTGTCTGGATAATACCTCCGTTTCACTGAAACAACTGCTTTCTTGCTCTTTCAGCACTGTTTGTGGGTGATTTATCCTGATTTTTCTCTCTCTAAACTAGGAGATTGATGGCAATGCTTTGCTGTTGCTGAAAAGTGACATGATCATGAAATACCTGGGGCTGAAATTGGGACCAGCACTGAAACTTTGTTACCACATTGATAAACTCAAGCAAGCAAAATTCTGACATTTTCTTAAACAATTACACAATCTGAATGAAATCTCCAAGATAGCAGACTAAAGGTAATGTGTTGCCTTACAGAAATATGACCATTTGCTAATTGTTTTCCCCTCTTTTTTACAAAGGACTTTGTCTTTTTTAATACTTGTGCATCTTCAGCTTTTTTTATTCCAATGGGGTATTTTTGGGTATTTCTGTTAATGATTTGCCAAAAAGTATATAATTATAATACTTATTTTGTACCATTAGTATTGTTATTATGATTATAGTAAGTCCTATTTTTGTAATTAGAAGTGAAAAATCAGAAACAAATACAGCTTTGGCATACATTGAGGATTGTTGAAAGGCTAAAGAAGAGTCACTCATTAGCTGCCTGTCAGCCTCTGGGGCATAGTCACTTGCCATCATCAGGGTTGTAGTTATAAAGCAAAGCCAGCAACAACACTGACACAGCACGCCTGGGAAATAGTCCTGAGTTAATTTCCTTTGCTGGTCAGATATTGTTGGGAACTGCCCCATGTCTTGCACTATCTGGAAAACTTGAATTCTTTTGTTTAAAAACATTTTTTGGAAGTTTAATTACTTTGTCTTCCCACTAGAGGGAAAATCCTAACACATTTCAGGCTGTAGTTGTGATGACATGGTGGTTTGGTGTGCTGGGGCCACCTTACATCTAACATGCGCACATTATGGAATTGCAGCTCCCAGAGTGCTCCTCATAAAATGTAAGGAAGAGTGGATAACTCCCAGTCTCTGGCATTCTCAACTGCCTGCTACCTTCCTAGAGCCATTCCTGGGTGGCACACACTTGTGGCACCCTTAAACAGGGATATAGTAGAAATATTCCCTGAAGCTGAAAACGCAATGCTCATTGCAAATTTGCAGCACTGTTGGATTTAGAAAGGATGTTCTATTTCCTGACTGAAGCTACTATTGTGGTAATCATGTTAACTTTCAGCACATATGCAGATGTGCTGGGCTTAAGGTCTTAAATTTAGAATAATGTCCTTCTGCACCAAATAAAAACCAAAAAGATGATTTTCCACAGTCTATGTAGCCATGCCAAGAGAAGTATATTTTTGAAAAATTAGTAAATAACTTATACGTTGGCTATGCCTATATGTTCTCATTTAAATTTGTGATTTATCAAAAACAGACATCAGTTATTCAATTTAAACATTATTGTCTTTAATGGGTATCCAGATTGTTTAGCAAGCATTTAGCTTCATGAGATATTAGGGCTTTAATATAGCCAGACTCAATCTAACTTTGATAGTAGTTTCCTGAACCTGTGTGTGACAGTGATCCAATCGCACCACCCATTCTATTTGTACAGAAAAAAATGTTACCAAAAATACTTTGTAGAATAAAGCTCACTCTGCCAAA
Organism: Alligator sinensis; assembly: GCF_000455745.1. Taxonomy (NCBI): domain Eukaryota; kingdom Metazoa; phylum Chordata; order Crocodylia; family Alligatoridae; genus Alligator; species Alligator sinensis. The sequence goes on along the minus strand of NW_005841939.1, from coordinate 3,569,401 downwards.
AGATACTAATTCAGGGCATGATCCTGAAAATACTTAGGAATGTCAGTAACTTTACTCCTACAAGTAGCTTCATTGAACTCATAGGCTGTGTCCACACAAACGCGCACTTGCGTTTTGCGGTGCCTCAAAGGCTTTTCATGGCTTTTCATGGCTACTCCCATGAAAAAAGTTACTTATAGACATGAAGTAACTTCAAGTCAATATAGGATTGGATATGCAAATGTCTGACCAGTTTTCAACAGAAAATTTGTTAGAATTGAAAACCTGAGCAACTGTGTTAAATAAAATTTTGTAATACCATGAAACATACTAAAATCTAAACTTAATCAGTTTTGGAACATTACACCAATCTGCATGCAGTTTACATGCATGTTGCAGAGACTGCAAATCTACTGAGTCAGATGTTAGCTTGAGATGTAAATATCTTTGCACCAACATGAAGGTTGTACAGTTCATTGTTTACTGTTGTAGTTTTCAGGGTTGAGTTATTTTCCTGCAATATTTATTTCATAGTTTCATAGTTTCATAGTTTCAGGGTCGGAAGGGACCTAATAGATCTTCTAGCCCGACCCCCCGCCAGGGCGGGAGAACAACCCAAAAAACTCACCCTAAAAACAAAAACGGGTCTCAAATGAGTCCAGCCAGGTAAGTATCCAGCCTCTTCTTAAAGATCCCCAGGGTAGGGGCCAGCACCACCTCCCTTGGAAGTTGGTTCCAGCTCCTAGCCGCCCTAACTGTGAAGCAGTTTTTTCGGATGTCCAGTCTGTACCTCCTCTCCATCAACTTGTGCCCATTACTCCTTGTTATGCCAGTGGGGGCTAGGGGAAACAGCGTCTCCCCCAAACCCTTCTGGTTCCCCCTAGTGAGTTTATAGACGGTCACCAGGTCCCCCCTCAGCCTTCTCTTGTGGAGGCTGAATAGGTTCAGGTCCCGCAGTCTCTCACTGTAGGGTCTGCCCTGTTGTCCCCGGATCATGCGGGTGGCCCTCCTCTGGACCCTCTCCATGTTGTCCACATCCCTCCTGAAATGGGGCGCACAGAACTGGACACAATACTCCAGCTGCGGCCTGACCAGCGTCGCATAGAGGGGGAGGATCACCTCCCTGGCTCTACTCGAGATGCACCTGTGGATGCACGACAAGGTCCGGTTAGCCCTGCCAACCATGACCTCGCATTGTCGGCCCATGTTCATCTTGGAGTCAATAATGACACCAAGATCCCTTTCCACCTCCGTGCTCTCAAGTAGGGAGCTCCCCATCTTATAAGTGTGCTGCTGGTTCCTACTACCCAAGTGCAGCACCCTGCACTTGTCCGTATTGAAACACATCCTGTTCCTGTTTGCCCACCCCTGTAACCTATCCAGATCCTTCTGCAATCTCTCTCTCCCTGCTAGCGTGCTCACCTCCCCCCAAATTTTGGTGTCATCAGCGAATTTAAACAGGTTGCTTTCCACCCCAACATCAAGATCGCTGATGAAGAAATTGAACAGCGCAGGCCCCAGGACCGAGCCCTGGGGGACTCCACTACCCACCTCCCCCCAAGTCGAGTATGATCCATCCACCACCACCCTCTGAGTGCGACCCTTCAGCCAATCTGCAATCCATCTGACTGTGTAGGCATCTATGCCACAGTCGCCTAGTTTATTAATTAGGATGGGGTGAGAGACGGTGTCAAAGGCCTTGCTGAAGTCCAGAAAGACTACATCCACCGCGACACCTGCGTCCATGGCCTTTGTGACCTGATCATAAAAGGCAATCAGGTTGGTCTGACATGATCTCCCCCTAATAAATCCATGCTGATTGCCCCTGAGCATCATCTCGGATGCCGGCCCATCACAAATGTGCTCCTTGATGATCTTCTCAAAGAGCTTCCCCAGGATTGAGGTAAGACTGACGGGCCTATAATTGCCCGGGTCCTCCCTTTTCCCTTTTTTGAAGATGGGGACCACATTAGCTACCTTCCAATCGTCTGGCACCTGGCCCAAGCACCACGATCGCTCGTAGAGCCGTGCCAGGGGCCCTGCAATAACCCCAGCCAGCTCCCTCAGCACCCTGGGGTGGAGAGCATCCGGACCCGCTGACTTGAACGCGTCCAGCCCCTCCAGAAGCTCTCTAACCCGGTCCTCCCCAACCTGAGGTCTGAAGGCGATCCCCTCGCGTCCGGCTTCTATCACAGCAGGGAAGTCCCGGTCCCTGCACAAGAAAACGGAGGTGAAGAATTGGTTAAAGAGGTCCGCTTTATCCTCTGACGCAACCACCAGATTGCCCCGCATATCCTGCAGGGGCCCCACATTACCCGGCGCCTTCTTCATCCTCCCAATATATTTGAAAAAGGACTTTTTGTTATCCTTAATCCTGGACGCTAATCCGAGCTCTATCTCCGCCTTGGCCTTCCTAACAGCCCGCCTGCAGGCCCGAGCAGAGGAGGTATACTCCTCTTTGGAGATTACACCCCCCTTCCACCGGGCGTACGCCACCCTTTTGGCAAGCAGGCATTCCCGGACACCCTTGGTGAGCCAGGGGGGCTTTTGGACACTCCTGCCCGCCTTGCTTCTTGTCGGGATGGACACCCCTTGGGCCCCGAGTATCGTTTCCTTAAGGAACGACCACTCCTCTTGGACGCTGAGTTCCTCTGCCCTCAAGGACCCCAGTTCCTCTCCCACTAATCTCCTCATCTCACTGAAGTTGGCCCTCCTGAAGTCTAGGGCCACCACCTTGCTGCGGGCCCTTGACACTCTACGCTGGATGGTGAATTCCAGCACGCGATGATCACTATTGCCCAGGTGGTCAAGAACCTGGAGGCCTCTTACCAGGTCGTCGCCTGCGGCCAGGACCAGGTCCAGCAGAGCATCTCCTCTGGTGGGACTGTGCACCTCCTGAATCAAGTGGAGGTCCTGCAACTCGGCCAAGAACCTCCTGGAGCGGTCCGTCCCGGCTGACTGCTCCTCCCAGCAGATGTCCGGGTAATTAAAATCGCCCATGACAACTACATCCCTTGCTTTTAGTGTCTCCGCAAGCTGGCCTGAAAATTCCCTGTCCAGCTCCTCCTCCTGATTGGGGGGTCTGTAATAGACCCCCACCGTCAAATCCCTCTCGCCTTGCCCCCCCTGGATCTTGACCCAGAGCACTTCAGCTCGCCCTTCCCCTGACCCCATACTGCTGGCAGAGGATGTGTAGTGCTCCTTGACATAAAGTGCCCCCCCCCCCCCTTTTCTGCCTTCTCTATCCCGCCTGTCCAGCCTATAGCCCCTAATGTTAACTGCCCAGTCATGGGATGAGTCCCACCACGTCTCTGTTAACCCTACGACATCTGGATTTGAACTAGCTATTCTGAGGGCGAGTTCCTCCTGTTTGTTCCCCATGCTACGAGCATTGGTGTACAGGCATTTAAGGCCTTGCAAGACTGTGTGTCCCCCCACCCCCCGATTAGGCAGACCATCAGGACCCCCGTTACTTACCTTTGCACCCCTTGCCCTGATGGCAAGACCCCCATTACTTACCTTTGCACCCCTTGCCCTGATGGCGTCTCCTCGTCTTCCTGCAGCCCCCTCCCCCGGCGAGTCTAGTTTAAAGCTCGCCGTACGAGATCAGCCAACCTGGAAGAGAAGATACGCTTGCCATTAGGGGAGAGATGAAGCCCATCCCGCCCCAGCAATCCCCCCTCCCGAAAGCATGGGTCGTTGTCAAGGAACCCAAGGCCTGCCCGGCGGCACCAGCTGCGTAAGCGCTGGTTGACCTCACCAATGCAGGCCCCGTGCCTCTGTCCCCGCCCCCTCACCGGAAGGAGAGAGGAAAAAACCACCTGCGCCCCCGTCTCCTTCAGCCTGGTCCCCAGAGCCTCGAAGTCCCTCATAATACGGTCAGGGTTGCCTCTTTAATTTAATTTAATCTACTTTAAATGCTAGAGCCTCAAAATGTGTAAGGTTCTTGAAATATCTGGAGTGTCATCCTCAGAAAATCTTAAGACAATCTAGCTTTCTTACATGTTCTTTAATATAACCCATCTCTGTTGTATGGAACTCATATTTTAATTCCTTAAATGCCCACCTCATTGTAAAATACCTTGTTCCAGAGTGGAGTAAAACATTTCCAATAGTGTTTTTCCACTGAAAAGTACCTTTTTGTCAAAAGTAAAACTTCCTGTGAAAATAGGAATGACATTTTACTTTAAATTGAAACCAAGTGCTTGAATAGCGTCAAAACAGAATATTTCAGCATTTTAGAATGAAACATTTTGATTTTTTAAATTTCAGAACTAATTTATCTTTTTTAATTAATTTTAGATCATCATTTTTAATAAAAAAGGTGAAATCAAAGGAAAACGTTTCAGATAGCTCAGATATTTTTTACAAAATGTTCATTTTGTGACAAATTTTGAAATTTGATGTCATCCTGAAAATGCTTTTCCAACTGCAGAATTTTTCCAAAACCAAATCTTGAATTCCTTCACAGCTCCAACCTGTAACACAGTTTCTCTCATGTTCTTTCATCTCCTTTAGTCATTCAGACTGAACAGCAATCAGAAGCCTAAAACAATCACAACACAATACTTATAAATTATTTAACAGCAATGATATTTTTACATCTAATATGCTGAAAGAATTTCCATATGCTCTTGTGTGGATTTTGTATATATAACCAGTGGTGCTGTTTTGTTTTATATTTAACTTTTAAGTATGACAGACTGTTGAAGCCATGATATTTAATGTTTTGTCCTTGGGGCTTTTTTAAATGGACTTTATGGCATAAGGGTGTAGCATACAACAGGAATTCCTTATTGCGTGTTTTTAACTGAAAGGCAATTAGGAGTAAAAAATTATTGTAGCAATATTGCAATTAGAACTAATTTTTCCCTTTCAAGTCTTATCAACAAGCATAGTTAAATAGCTCTGCCAGTGTAAAATGTGTCAGGCCATTTCCTCTGAACAAGCACTAAAAAGTCAGAACATGCATGTCATTCACTTCCAAATTAGATGCTATTTTAGACCGTGCATGTGCAAATTGCTTTGCTTGTTAGTCTGTTCATAGCTTTCACTTGAGAGTGTAGCCAATCAAGTTACGTATATTTCTGAACCATTCCAAAAAGGTGTGTGTATGTATCCATCAAAGCTATTGTGTGCGTCCAGGTTTTGCGTGTATCTGTTGTCTATCCTAAACAAATCATAACTGGATCAAAAGGCATTTCTATTACTTCAAGCAATTTAAATATTTTATGAGGATTCCCTTTTGTAAAAACATTAGGCAAAATCCAAGGACATGTGAGAAAGCTGTGTGGGTTTTTTTAGCTATTGTAGTTAACCCAGACTTACAATAGTAGATCTGCACCCTAACAACCCTGCTACTTACTTTCTAAAATGGGTGGCCAGTTCAGCCTATTCTGTTAACACAGATCATTTATCCTGCCTTCTCACTGGCCACTGCTGCTGCCATGGCCTCATCTCCATGATTGACAAGTGCCTGTGTCCAAGGCAAGAGCTAATTTAGCTTCATGAATTGCCCCATGGGAATGCAGCGCAGTCAGCCTTCACCTGGACTGAGCTTGCTTTTGAACCTAAATCCCTCTTGCTTGGCAGTCTGGGGAGCTTCTACCTCTGCAGAGTTAACAGCCTCACTCAACATAACTGATGCAGGCTGTACCCTGGGGACTGGAAGTGCAAAGCATTACTTAGGGCCATATAGTGCCCTTAAACCACATACTGAATGCCTATAGCTAGTCAGTTGTCTTAAGGTGACACTGTCATTCCCCACCCCCCACTCTTTTACAGATGGAATGACTTGGAAAAATTTAAACAAACCATTAGGAATAATAAAAACCATTAGGAAAAATATGGAACTTTTGGTATGATTAGAAAGAGCAATAAAAGTAATATTTCGTTTAGCCAATGCCAGTAATGTATGGGGAACTTAAAAATGACTGTTAGGAAACAGGCTTATAGGTGTAGAGAGAAAAAGGTTGGAAACACTGGACCTGATTTTCATTTTCACTGGTGCCCTTGTACATCTCTCTGGTGCAACTGCTCAAAGTACCCTTTATGCTGCTAGAGTGATGTAAATGGGCCTTAGTGAAAATGACCCTTCCCCCTGAAAGGTGCTTGTTTCTTGGGATGGACCAATCTGGAAGATACTGCTGTGTCTGACTAGCTGAGTAGCTATGGTTGAACGGGAACAGGAAGAAGGGATATTGTTCTCCTGTGTAGGCAGAGCTGAACAGTCCCTGTCAGGGGGCATGCTGATCCTTAATTCACAAAGATACAGTGAAGAACATGCTTTGCCTTTAAAATACAGCACAAGGGTTCTATATAGAGAAAAAAAAACAACAGAAAAAGTATTACTTTAACCCCTGCTTGCACCACTGCCCTCACACTTCAAAAAAAGCAGCGAACCCTCTCTAGAAGCCACGCATGCTATAGCTTTATCAGACTGTTTCCTGGCCCGTTAAGTGGAACACAGCACTTGTAGGCAAGAGGAGGCTCACTCTGCAACCCACCGAAGCATGAGTGTAACTGTTTGCACCAGTCTCATCGGGGTTTGGCAAACTGCTTACCTGCCTCTCAAGGCCTGATGACCGAGCGCACAGTTCATTGTGGGGTGTTTTTCACAAGCGGCAGTCATTAGTTAGCTCCACCCCTTCTGCCCCAAAAGATGACGCAGGGTAGAAAATGAAGATTCACATAATCTGCGAAGGAACGTGAGCTACACTGTCTCTGGGAAAGTGGAGGATGCTGGTGCATCTGGGCTGGGGAAGAGCTGGGGTCTGGATGAGCAAGTAACGCTAATCAGTGTTGAGTCTTCCTTGCTTCCTTTCTCTCTCGCTAGTTGTGCTTCTGCTTTACCCCAGCTCCAACTCAATGGCAGGAGCAGTGAGTGGAAAGGCATGGATGCCAGCTACAGAACAGATACCCTGGTGGCCCCCAGTAGCTGGGTGGAGCCATACCACGTCATCCCTGCAGCCCAGAAATCACAGGGATGCATGAGAACAAGCTGAATAAGTGACTCTTCCTCATATTCCACCTTTAGAGCAACTAAGGCTAGAAAGGCGCCAGCCCTGGGTACTGACTTAGAGGGCATGCCAGTATGGCTTCCTCCCTGTGGGCATCTTTGTCACAGCTGGCACAGCCCTGTGCAGCCCAGTCACAGGAACCAGGCAGGTGCTGCTTCATGCCCAGTACACCACTAGAGGCAAAGTGAGGTGGAATAACACCCTCCCCCTACCTGAAAAGCTTTGCCATGGGAGGCATAGCCCTGCACCTAAGGTTTGGGGGAGACCAGGACACTACGAGTGGTCCCCGGAGAGATCATACTTCTGTCTGTCCCTTAGCAGCAGCAGCTGGAGCAGTAGCAGTAGCAAGCAGCTGCTGCCCAAGTATGGAGGGCTGGGGCAGGTAAGATTCCTCTTCCTCTCCCCTCCTTCTCCCCTCTTCCCCCGCCAGTGGTCAGAATAATTTCTACACACATCTCTTCCCCAGATCCTGAAAGAACTTGCTATGCCTCTGTTTTCCTCTGACCTTTGAGCCCACTGGATTCATTAAAACAGAAATCCATTGATTTCAGTGTGCTTTACTGACACCTTATATCAGGAGTATTACATTGAAAGTATCATCTGGTCCAACAATCCCTAAACCATCCCAGACAAATGCCATCACAGCATCTCTTCTGGAAAACCTTCAGTGAAGGAGATTCCACAACTTCCCTAGCAGAGGCATAACTCGGATGTTGAGTACCCTGGGAGAGAGTGGCCATGGCAGCAAGCAGGGCAGCATCACCAGTGGCTGCTATTCACGCATCCCCTCTAAACTGGTGTTGGCTTGGTGCCCTGTTTGTGAGCTCTGACTTACAATACTGTTCCCTACATGACCTGTTCCACCATCCTACTGTTTTATGGTCCAGACATTTTCTTGAGATTTGCTCTAAATATGCTTTCCCACAGTTTAAACCCATTTCCTCATGTCCAGCCTTCCAGCCTTCCATGACAAGGGAAAAGAATGTTTTGCTGTCTTTTTATGGCAGCTTTTCAAGTAGTTGAAAACTGCTACCATGTCCCCCCTGCTTAATTGCCTTGTCTCCAAACTAAATACATCTAATTCCTTCCATTTCTCCTCATGTGGCTTGCTTTCCAAACCCTATAACTCCACTGAAGCCATTTCTTACACTGGTGTAAAAGCAGCATAACCAAGAGGAGATTCACACCCACTGTTCCAATCCAGAGAATTATCCTGTGCTCTTTCAGTCACATGTTATAATCTGTATATCAAACTGGTTTCTACATATGGATTTTATCTGTTTCTAGCCAACTCACCCCTTAGGGTTAGCTTTCAAGTGAGCACTCTGCTGGCATATGCTTTTTCCACATCAATGGACTTGGGGCTGTTAGGAAAGTAACTTGCAGAATAAATTTGAGAGCCAAATGGGCAAGAACTGCTTCACAGCAGAGACAATGTCCTTTTCCAAAAGGAAACTTGGTAAGACAGCTCCAGTGTGCAACACAGAAACACATAAAGTGTTATATGTTTTATAACACGTAATTAGATGAAATGAAGGTACATGGATTTTGTTATTCCTACACAAAAATGTGGTCTTAAGCCTGAGTCCGTGAATCTTCACAAATCACTGTGTACATTGCTTCTGATTCCTTGCAATAGTTATATGCTGCTTCCTAATCCACACTCCTTTCATGGACAATTGGAAACTGATTCCCTTGGAAATCTAAAAATTTTCCTTGAGAAGGAATCACTTTTATTCATTGCCATGAGTTAAATATTATGGAAACATGTCTGCTAACAATTTGCTTTGTGTAATTTGTACTAATGCTAATAAGCAACAGCTGTGATGCTTCCTGTTGTAAATTCTTTTGTGGTTGCAGTGGTATTATCACATATGTACTTCACAAATATGATTGACTCAAGCAGAACTTTCATTCTGGCACCAGTTTCAGCAGATTCCCCTGACTCAGAATTAAAACTATGCAAATCTGCATTTAGAGGGTGTGTCTTGCTTTGTTCCCAGGCTCTGGGCTCCCCACCAGGTGCTTGGATCTGAACTGATGGACGTGTTTATGTGATACTGGAGATCAGTCACTGCACGTGCAGCATTTTAGATAGGATTGCTTTCAGAAATATGAGTAATGATCCACTGCAATTTAAGCAATGGGCTTTTGGTCAGAGAAATAGGGTTAGTTTAAAAAGAAATGCTATAATGAAATTCACTGTCATCGTGAGATTCAGACTGACATGTCAGTCTTCTCTCAGCTGCAGTCCAAAGAAAAATGTTCCCCTTCCCCATCTTGTTAAATAAAATACCTTGGGCCAAATGCTGGTCTCACTGAGGTCCATGTAAATGTTACCATTAACCAGGACTTGGCCCATGAAGCAGGTCTGGCTTCAGCCAAGTCCCAGATTAGCTAGAATTTAAGGGTGAAGTTACATGTTACACTTAGACCATACTAAATATGTGAAATGTTAAGCAGTGCTAAAGTCAGAATGTTATATGAGCTCTCAAACATAAAGAATTAATACCATTTCTTTCCTGCATACCTCTGACTTGCCCCTAAAGGGCTTGTGAGCAGAGGCATGGCTAGGAGCCAGGACACCTGGCCTTTATCCCCACTGGGTGGGGCAGGGAGAAAGGGAGCAGAGCATCTTGGAATGCTGTAGGATTGTTAATTGCTTGTCTTATTTCTGTGGAGCAGACTAAAGTAACCCTAAAAAGAGCTAGGTAGCACAGCCAGAGTTAACCTTTGCCTGAAGTGGCATAACTTTGAGATGCTCAGAGGGCACTTAGCATGAATTAAGGAGCTTTAACATATGGACGCTTGCATTTTAAGTGTCCTTAGTATGGCCTAAGTGTAACATGTAACTTTCCCCTAACATGGGCTGTTTCTTCCTTCCTTGAATTGCTAAGGGGTAGAAAAAGCCCACTGCCATACTTCAGCTCTGCTCCCATACAACTTCTCCCCTGCTGTTTGTATCCTCAGCCTGTGAGGGAGTCATTGCCTGCTCTCTATGTTTTGTTAATTGCTAGCCCACCCATTTCTGTCAAGAAAGTACAGGGTGGTGCATGCATCAAGGGGTCAACCTCCTCCCTGCTGGTCTCAGCATTAGAGTCCTTTCATCCCATCACAAGAAACAAAAACTCTATTGAGCTGCTCTGTATATGTGACTATAAGATGATTGCTCTGTTTTGTTTTAAAGGCTAATTAAATTCTTCAGGTAGTCTTTTAAACAAGAAAAATGCCCACTGATTGGTATGAGACTTCACTGGAAGTTTTCTCTGCATAAGGACTCTAATCTTAGAGCTTTAATGGAATTCAAAAATAAAACTATTGTGAATTAGTCCTAGTGACCCTTTAAAACCTGGCCCCTTTCATATCAACGGTACCAACTATTTCAGTTCTTTTAACATAATAAGAACTAACTGAATCCACCTGCTATTGAAGATTCTTTCTGCTTCTGGTGGATGGGATGCAATCAACAGCAGTGTGTCAAACTGGACAGGAGAAAGATGATGAACACATATGTAGGTTAGCAAGGCTGGCTTGGTTGTGTAGGCAGGTGGCAGAGTCAGTAAATTAAAAGCCTGGCACAGCAGCTGGGAAGGGAAGGTTTAAAGAGGAGGAAGTCCTGTGTTTTCCTAGTGTTCCTTCTCATCTGTGCCCTACTTCCAGATTTGTACAGAATCCTCCTTGCACACAGCAGAATTTCTCTATAGTCCCGAGTTTTCATTAAAATTGGTAAGAGCTGGCATCATGCTGCCTATCTGTTTTTGAAGATGAAAATACAGGCCACAAACTCCCCATTAGCAGCACTTTATGGAAGAACAAGAATGAGTAAAGTGCTGAAGACAAAGAAACATAATAGTAAAGACATTTTAGAATAGAGCCACAATACAACTTTCACTCGTTTTGGTACGTGTGTTAAGGAAGGTGAGAACAAAGACCATTGAACTGGGCTGAACTGATATCATAGAGACAGAGAGAGATGATTAACTTTGTTCCTTCCTTTGACAGTGTCTTGGTCTGTAATGTGTTTTATGGCCCTAAATATTCACTGCAGTGTTTGCATTAAGAAAAGATTAATGCATCCTTGTTTCAGTGGAACAGAAAGTCTGCCTATCTGTCTGTCTTTTTCATTGCATTTCTAATGTGCTGTAGTATCTGGGAATGTCCTTATTAGCTTGGGATTAATTTGTGTTTCAGGAAGAATATTTCATGCTTTCTTATGGCAAAACAACCCAAAAATATCAGAGGCAGGTAGGCTAGTAAGCCCTGAGACAGATCCTCAGCTGGTGCTACTTCATGGACTTTGATGGCCTTATCCTCAACCACCTGAGGATCTTGTGTGTCTTTTTTATACCTTATAGAGCAGAAATCAAAATCTAAGCTAGTAAATTGCAAGTATTTTTACTGAACCCAAGCCACTGTGTGCCTCTCATCCATGCTTGGAATCCTAAAAATAACAGATAAAAAAGAGCTGCTAGTTCATGAAACCCATCTAACTAAGAAAGCAGGGCAGAATCCAGTCATTCAGTTACACTGCTGTGAAAATCGATGGCATTCCTCCAGATTTATACTGATGTAATGAGATTAGAATCTGACCCGCCATCTTTAGGTGCTCGTGGGGATTAAAACCAAGATCCCTTGTTTGCTAGATGGGTTGTCTGCCTCTTATTAGTAATAATTATCATTATTTGTATTACAATATAATTTAGCAATGGGGGTTTAGGCTAGGTCTTGTGGAGGCATGATAGCAATTCCTGCCCCAAAAGCTTAGAATGTAATTGGACAAGGCAGAGCAATGGTGAGAGTTAAGAATAACATTCATAGTCTTCCTCCCAGGGACAGATGGGGAACTGAGACACAGAGCGGGTTATTAAGTGGAAGCCGGGAAGCCTGTGGCAGATCTGGTTGAGAAATCCCAAGAAAGCTTTTATGAAAAGTTTGTTACAAAACAGTGTGAAATCTTCTAATAAAAATGAATCTTTGAAGCTGAAAAAACAATGGCATGAATGTTTTCTGTTTCTGTCCAACTGTCATTGAACAAAATCTTTGGCAGGAGTTGGAACCCAGATCTCCTGGTCCAAGGTTAGTGCCTTAACCCACGTTTCATTATTCCGACCTTTCTCTGTGATGCCCATTTCTAACTTACTGCTTATGAAGACAGCCCCTGGCACTTTCCTTCTCTTTTTGCTCCTTCCAGTCCTTTGCCCCTCTCTTCTTCTTCCCTGCCTTCCTAGATCTTTCTTCCCCCAGTTCCTTTCTGCATTTCCCTTCCCTTTCCCTCCCTTTCAGCTCCTTTTCTTCTTTCCATCCCCTTTCACCTCTCAACACCTAATTCTTCTCTGTGTTTCTCTCTTCCCCTTACCATTCTTCTTAACCACCTCTTGAGACCTCTTCCCCACCACTTCTGTCTTTCTGCCTCTACCTACCGTTTCAACTTCCCTTTTTTCTTCATCATTTTTCAGCCTTTTCCCTTCATCCACTTTTTTCAGAAAGATAAATACAGAGTGGACTTTGTTCACAGAAAATTCCAGTTCAAGTTTAGGTCTGCCAAAGACACTTTTAATTGTGTGTGTGTGTGTGTGTGTGTGTGTGTGTGTGTTTGTTTGTTTGTTTGTTTGGGGTATTTTTCACCTCCTCCTCATTTTGTACACAAAATGTTTCTCGGCTTTAATGTGCCAGGATGAAAGGTTTTCAAGAGAACCTTTTGAATGTCTGGTTAATTATTATTTGCAGTATATACCACATGAAGGGCTCGTCACCTACTTACATGGTGAGCACAGTCTTTCTCTTTTGTTGGATTTCCCCACTGCCTCCTAACGTTCCCTTGTCCCTGGATTTTTAAGAGGTGTAATTGCTTGTTAGCTATGCAGCACCCAATTACTAAACATACGTTGCACCCTGGGATAAATCCAGTATGGCTCCAGTTCTGTTCTCATGATTATGTTGACTCCCAGGGCCTTAGTTACTTTTCAACATTTACCCCATAGTATGAAATGGTCAGCACTTATGCCTCTGGTACTAAGCAGCTCAGTCCCCTGAGTTACTTACAGTTGGGCAGATATAGGCACAGTGTCCCCAGTCAGCTAGCGCCCTAGAAATCTAAAAAAACCCAACCTCCCTCCATCCTGCATGTGTAAGTCTGCTACTCTTGGACCAAACACCTTTACTCCAGTGTAATTTACACTGGATTTATGCCCAAATGGAAATGATACCTGGGTCATGGGTGAGCAGATAAACAGCAATCCTGTGCAATAGGTGCTATAACCACACTTGGCCCTTCAGGAGGGAGGTTGTTCATGCCCAGTTCACTGTGCAGTAATAAAGGAACACCACTGGAACTGTAGCAACTGGATCTGTATTAAGTGCACTATACTCAGTGACAGAGTTTTCCTGGAAGCTTATCACCCTCAAAATTGTCCTTCAAAACTCCTGCTCAAGCCTAGAGGTTCCTCAGTGTTGTTACAGAGGGAGCATATTGCTCCCCTGAGGTAGAATCTGATAGATGCTCCTTACACCACTGTATTTTCCTACAGATGTTTCCCAAGATAATTTTAGAATTGAGGCACACTATTGAAGAGGTTTAGATTATATATCCACTACTTACTTACATCACTATTATAAAAAGGCTAATCAGAGCGGGCATTCAAGCCCTCTGAAGATAGCATTTCTAACAATCAGAAGCAAGGAGAGAAGAAGGCAGGACAGAGCCATCAGACAAGGGAATGAGGAGAATTAGCACCACCCATCAGGGGAAGAGTCATGTGAATAGGAGAGCCCACAGCAGACAATGGTTTGGATAGTACACAAAGATGTGTGCAAACACCTATCTTGCACTTGTGTTATGACATGTATATAGTCATCATTCATACTGAAACGTGCAATAGCATGGGATAGATCTTAACTCAGTTAACAGGAATTCAGAGTAACACCTTTGATTCGTTGGTGCTGAGATCCAAATTAGGCTCTGTACCTGTTTCCAAGCAGCTGGAAAGCTGAGCACAAGACAGCTGCTATCCAGCTGGACGGTGGCAGGCTTAAATAAGGGCTCAATATAGCACAAATCCTGCTAACACATTTTAATGCTGCAGTGAGTTCCCTACCAAATCCTCAACAGTAGTTCCCACATCTGGTGGTGCATGTTTGTGCGTGTTTGATGTGTAGATGGCTGTCATTTTTTTTGTATTGCTAACTGAACTCACGGTATGTTAGCTTTGATTTTTAATGCGCTGTATTTGCTAGATAAACCACAGATTCTGCAGTGACTGGATAAGCAGATCTGCTTTCATCACATCCTGCAGAGATTTTACATGTATTATATATATTGCTCTTGTCCTCATCAAACAATGAATGGCATCTTTTCCTTCTCAGTACTGTATATTCCTAGCAATAGCTGATTTGAAAGGTAATTTTCACATCAAATGAACTTGTACATAATTTTCTTATATTTTTCATATACATACAGTATTCACCAGAAAACTGAATACAAGGACAACTAAGTAACATTCATTTTTCTCCGTTTGCTGCAGTCTATATAATTTGCTACTGGTAACTAAAACATTGATGCATCACAGATTACTATGAGGAAATACATGTATGACTGGTCTGATCCAGAGTCCATAGATGTCAATGAGAGTTTTTCCATTGACTTCCACAGGCTCTGAATCAGGTCTTAATAACAGTTCTCTTACTGGAGAGATTAGCTAAAATACATTAGTTAAGCAAGTCTCTCCACTAAAATTTCTGCATATTAAAAATAGTGTGTAAATAAGAATGTTTCCTTTTTATTATAAATATGTTGTAATGGTGAGATTATGGGGTTGAATCATGTTGACTGAAATACTGGGTCTTGTGACTAAACGTTAAGATGTATAAAAGCCTGGTTTATTTTGAAATTCCTTGCTTCAGATATGCCCTCATTATGTTCATGTTTCTGCTAGACTTCTACCCCCATATGGCCATATTGGTGTGACCAGGTTTTTCTGTTCTCTATGTAACTGTGAAAGGCAGACTTGGTGACTTCCCTAGCAGGAATATTTCACTATAAAATTGTTGTCACAGCACCGTGTGCTATGAAAAAGGGCATGAGTCTAACCATTCCTTCTCCTGAGAACAAAGATGTAGTGTCAAGCTTTTTCTCGGTACACCATGTCACCGGTACCTGTAGCTTCCTTGCCTTTTTGTATTCTCAGAAAGGGAGGTGGGGGAATGAAAGAGTTGCATCACAGGCAATTCACAAATGCATCTGATTCATGCACTGATTAATGACACTTTCTAAAAGCCAGACTGTTTTATACTGCAGTAAATTAGAACTAACCCCATGGAAGTCAATAGAGTGCTGCTGGTACAATGAGAGGAAAATCAGAATCACTCTGTCTTTCATTAATTTGGTCTCACCTCCCTTTCAATAAGCAAAAACAATCTTTATCTTTAAATTCATTTATGCTCTACTTTAGCAAAGCACATGCATAACATTAAGCACCTGCTTAAGTTCCATTTCAACGGAGTGTAAGTGTGCACTTCTGATTCAATGTCTTCTTAGGTGCTCTGATGCATTTGGGTCTATGCCATGTAATTGCTGACTCTATGAGGCCCTAGGGTATAGAAGAAACAGCACTGGGTTTTTTTGGACTATTTTTACAGGGGCAAAGGGGTCCAATTTTATCAATTACAAAGACAGCTTAAATTCCTGCTTTGTTTTGTTTTGCTTTTAATGCAAGTACTTTTCTACTTCTCAGTAGGAATAGGTACTGAAAACAACATATAGGACTTAGTGCTAATTATGCCAGGGTTCCAGCATGGTACTAACAATCATCAGGGAAAAATCATCATTCTCATATTTTTTTCTTACTGGAAATGCAATGCAAATATTTTTAATGCTTCATTGTTTTCTCAAACAGTAAAACCGCCCAAGCACTCTTATTTAACAATAATCATATCACATATGTGGACACTATTATATTGAATAGTTTTGTATCACTTTGCAAATATGCAAACAAGAGACAGCTGGGGTTAACGGAGAATGTGAAACTTACAGAGGGGTGAGAATAACATGGAAATAAAATGTCTGGAGTTCTAGGAACAGCATGATTGTGACAAACAGAATGTTAGTATTTTTCTCACCCCACCTCACAGGGTTTTATTAATTTGTCTTGAACTTATAGGAAGGCGTGTGCACATTTGTGTGTATGTGCATGTATAACATGCACAAAGACCCATACAACTTTCTGAGTATGTTTATGTATTTGACATACACACACGCAAGCAAAATAAAGACCTTCAATTTAGCATGGTCTGTATAGATGGGTCCAATGTATTCA
Source organism: Alligator sinensis (assembly GCF_000455745.1). Taxonomy (NCBI): domain Eukaryota; kingdom Metazoa; phylum Chordata; order Crocodylia; family Alligatoridae; genus Alligator; species Alligator sinensis. The sequence goes on along the minus strand of NW_005841939.1, from coordinate 3,553,092 downwards.
GTCTTAATATGTGCAGTGTTTTAAGGCATATACTACCATGTAACAAACATTGTGTCAAACTGTTTGAAGAAAAAAAAAATCCTGCGAATGGATTGTCTGTCACTATCTAGAGGCATGTTTTAATGTATAGTTGTATATTGACTGTTCCATGTGCTGTATGCTACTGTTTGCATCTTAATTAAACTGAGTATTACTGGCCTTAATGTTCTTAACTGTTTTAAAATTCCATTTTGTTTGTGTTTCCCTATTCAAGGCCGTATGCTTGAGAAGCAGTATAGTGGAGAGCCTGCTGTGATTGATCAGCAAGGTTCCAAATTTTAAAATTTATGTTTCATGAGCAAAGCCAGTACTTTCTTTTACTATTGCAAGATGATTTCTGTATTTTTAATAAAGAATTGAATTTACTTGGTTCTATGTATGTTTTATCTAATAAACTGTATTTTTTAAACAAGTGCCTGATCTCAATCTTTACTCATTTGTTCACACACACACAGCATTTCTCCTAAAGCAAATCAGCTAGCTTGAAAATTCCCCATGGTATTAAGCACTTCATGTGCCTGCAGTGGTAGAATTACCACCTCTCTTTCTCTGTGCGGAGCTTGTCTCATATTTTTATTCTCCGTCCTTTGGTACACAAGCAAAGATGAATACTGTGGTGTCATCCTATTGATAAATTCCACTGCAGCACATTAACATCAATGATCAGTTGCAAGAAAGGCAGTTTCTCCTGGTTCTCCAGGGAATCAAGGGTGGTGATGTCAGTTTGAAGCTGGTGCACACACAGCCAGATTCCTAAACCTATTGCCTGTAGTGGAAGCATCATATTCCACTCTCAGTTATGAGAGTTTAAATCTAGAGTAACACAACTGAAGTCAATGGAATGGGCAAGGCAACATTTTTTGGCCAGTGTGCCACAAGTTAAGGCCCACACCCTCCTTGAATGCTATTTGTATCCCTTTCCCTTGCTGAATCCACAGTTTTGCTTTCTGCCCCCTACCCTTTGCTCCCTGTTGGAGCTGTTGACCCTTCCTGATCTGTTGTGTGCCATACTGAGGTTGCCCATACCATCCCTGCACTAGAGTTATCCCATATGTACACATGGGAAAAGCAAAAACTAAATTTGTCCCAGGCCCATAATATCTTGAGGTAGACATGCCAATCTGACCAGCCCATCTACCTTCCTATATATGCTCGTGTTAGATAGAATGAGTCTTCTCATCTTTCTTCCTCAGATTTCTGCCTATGCTATCTGCACTACAGCATGATACAGCCCTTCTTGTAGCCGATTTGCTATTAACTTTGAGGGATAGAAGAACAGGCTCCCAGCTCCTAGTTCCCAGGTTGGATCAGCCTTTTTTTCTCTGTATAATGTGACAGACAAGAGCAAAAAGTATGTGTTACCAAGAACAGATACTTGTATCCACAAAATCCCCCCCTAACAAAGGCTGGTTTATCACTATACCTTGTATCTGCATTGACTTCAGACATATTCTTTCTCTAAATCCTGAATTTAAAGTTGGGTTTTAACAAGTATAAATAAAACGTGTCCTTCACATTTTTCTAATGTCATTTTTTCCTATGGCAAGGGCAAGAGGAAAGTCAGTGCAGCTCCTCAGAATCTCTTCTCCTCACAGACCAGGTGGGATGGAAATGACCCAGTAAATGGTCAGGATGAAAAGTCCCTTGGACTGGCAGAGTGGAGGTAAAACACTACAACTAGCACCAATGAGGTTAGGCCCCCCTAGTCAAGAGCAGCATTCATGTCCCAATCCATGTCCTGCTAGCTACAATGGAGAGCTTCTCATTGAGGCTAGTAGAGCTTAACCATCTCCCAAACTCTCTTTGACAAGTAGTCCTAGTTTTGTGGATACAGGTCTTCTGTTCCAGGTCTATCAATATAGCAATGCTCACAAGCATGAAGTTTGTACACACTATTTCATTTAAAGGAGAAGGGGGAAAAAAGTCTGTCTTAATTGATAGAAACTCCACATGAGCAACTGATCACCACTTAGGTATAGTGATGTCACAGAATCATAGAAAATTAGGGTTGGAAGGGACCTCAGGAGGGCATCTAGTCCAACCCTCTGCTCAAAGCAGGACCATCCCCAACTAGATTATCCCGGCCAAAGCTTTGTCTAGCCAGGTTTTGAAAACCTCCAAGAATGGAGCTTCCACCACCTCTCTGGCTAAGCTGTTCCAGTTTTCAACCTTTTTCAATAAGTGTACCCATGACGGCTCGATGCAGAACTGGGGTGAGGGGGTAGCGGCCGCACACAGAGTGGCAGCATGGGGTGGAGGGTGGTGGTGGCAGCCACATGTGAGATTTTCCAGCCCCCGCCCTGCATCCAGCCGGCTTGGCAGCACCTGTGCAGCCCACAGAGGGGCACCACTGCTCTTGCCCCCTCCCCACCCCGGCCCTGCTCCTGGGAGATGGCACCGCTCCATCCCTGCTTGCCCGCGCGTATCCCCTAGGGCTTTCCCAAGTGCCCCCAGGGGTATGTGTACCCCTGGTTGACAACCCCTGGTCTAACTTTATCCTCTTTCGAACCCTGTTCAGGTAGTTGAAGGCTGCTATTAGGCCCCTTCTCAGTCTCCTCTTCTCTGGACTAAGTCCAGTTCCCTCAGTCTTTCTTCATAAGTCATGTCTCCCAGCCCCCTTACCATTTTTGTCACCCTCTGTTGGACTCTCTCCAATTTATCCACATACTTTCTGTAGGGGGGGCCCAAAACTGAAAACAGTACTCCAGATGTGGCCTCACCAGTGCTGAACAGAGGGGAAGGATCACTTCCCTTGATCTGCTGGCAACACACCTAGCAATGCAGCCCAGGATGCCGTTAGCCTTCTTGTTAACAAAGGCACACTGTTGGCTCATATTCAGCTTATTGTCCATTGTAACCCCAGGTCCTTTTCTGCAGAGCTGCTGCCCAGCCAGTCAGTCTGCAGCCTGTACTGGTGCATGGGATTGTTTTGTCCTAAGTACAGGACTTTGTATTTGTCCTTGGGTTTTTTTGTCTCAATCCTCCAGTTTGTCTAGGTCACTCTGAATCCTCGTCCTAACCTCCAGCATATCCAGTATCCCCCCCCTGCAACTTGATGTCATCTGCAGACTTGCTGAAGGAGCAGTCTCTGCCATCTTACAGGTTCTTGATGAAGTCATTGAACAAAACCAGCTCCAGGACTGCCCCCTGGGGCACTCCTCTTGATACTGGCTGCCAACTAGACATCAAGTCATTGATTACTATTCTCTGAGCCCGATGCTCCAGCCAGTTTTCTATCCACCTTAGAGTCCATTCATCCAGCCCTTCCTTCCTCAGCTTGCCTGCGAGAATGTTGTGGGAGACCATATCAAAAGCCTTGCAAAAAAAAAAGTTCCACCGCATCCAGTGGTCTCTCTGCACCCACAGAGCCAGTTATCTCATCATAGAAGACAATCAGGTTGGTCAGGCATGACTTGCCCCAGGTGAATCCATGCTGACTGTTCCTAATCACCTTTTTCTCCTCCAAACACTTAGAGATGGATTCCATAAGGATCTGAGGTGAAACTGACTGGTCTGTAGTTCCCTAGATCCTCCTTTTTCCATTTCTTAAATATGGTCATTATGTTTGCCCTTTGCCAATCATCCAGAACCCCTCCTGATCACCATGATTTTTTTAAAGATGATGCCCTTGGTTCTGCAATCACATCAGCCGACTCCCTCAGCACCCGTGGGTGCATTCCATTGAGCCCCATCGACTTGTACACATCCAACTTTTCTAAGTAGTCCTTAACCTGTTCTTCCACCACTGAGGGCTGCTCATCTCCTTCCCAAACTGTGTTGCCCAGTGCAGAAGGGAGCTGATCTTGCCTGTGAAGACTGAGGCAAAAAAGGCATTGAGAACTTCAATCTTTTCTGCATCTTCTGTCACAAGGTTGCCTCCCCTATTCAGTAAGGGACCCACACTTTCCCTGATCCTCCTCTTACTACCAACATACTTACAGAAACCCTTCCTGTTACCCTTCACATCCCTTGCTAGCTGCAACTCCAACTGTGCTTTGGCCTTCCTGACTGCATGCCTGAGCAATACTTTTATATTCTTCCCTAGTTATTTGTCCACGTTTCCACTTCTTATAAGCTTCTTTTCTGTGATTTAGTTTCCTGAAGAGTTCCCTGCTAAGCCAAGCTGGTCTTCTGCCATACTTGCTAGTCTTCCTGTGCATTGGGATGGTTTGTTCCTGCACTCTCAGTAAGACTTCTTTAAAGTACAGCCAGCTCTCCTGGACTCCTCTCCCCATCAGCCTGGCTTCCCAGGGGATCCTGCCCATGAGTTATTTGGGGAAGGCTGAGCACACGCACGCACGTATACATGCGCCCTGCAACAGGTAAGTCTGTGGGGGGAGGTAGTGGGGCTGGGGCAGGGGCAGGCCCTGCACAGCTGGGGTGGGTGTGGGACGGAGCCACGAGCAGCTTGTCTGCAGGGCATGTGGTGCAGGGAGGAGGTGCTGACTTCTGCCACTGCTCGCACCCCTGGAGGGCGCAGCGGGCATGTGCTCCTGGATCTGCATGGGGCAGGGCATGCTGCGGGATGGGGCTGGGGTGGTGCTGGGCTTTTCCTGGTGGGAGGGGGTGTTGGGCTGTGCTGTGCTTGGAGTGGGTGGCGGCAGTGCTGGGAGGGGGGTTGCAGGGCATACAGCAAATTTTGGGGTGGCTGCAGCCCCCGCATAACCCCCGCTCTCAGTGCTGCTACTTGCCCCAAGTGCAGCCCGGCCCAGCCCCTGCCAGGAAAAGCCCAGCACCACCCTAGCCCCAGCCTGCAGCCACAGCCAGCTTTGCCCCGTGCAGATCCAGGAGGCACACGCCTCCCCACCCCCATGCCTTCCCAAGGTGCACATAGTGGCAGGAGCCACGTCCCCTGGATGAGCCACTCGTGGCTCTGTCTCGCACCTCGCCTCTCCCTCCCCCCAGGCTGTGCAGCTCTCCATCTGCTGCTCTCCATCCTTCCTTTCATCAGGATCCTGAATTTAATCATTTCATGGTCACTCGTGGTCACTGCTGCCCAACTTGCCATCCACTACTACATTCCCCACCAATTTTTCCCTGTTTGCGAGCAGCAGGTCAAAAAGAGCATGGCCTCTACTTGGCCGCTCCAGCACTTGTACCAGGAAGTAGTCCTCAATACTCTCCAAAAACTTCCTGGATCACCTGTGCACTGCTGCATTGCTCTCCCAGTATATGTCAGGGTGATTGAAGTCCCCCATGAGAATCTGGGCCTGTGATTGGGAAACTTCCAGTAGCTGTTTCAACAGGCCTATTTCCAGTTTCATACTAGAGCTCTGAGCAGTCATACAGCTCTTTTCCATAAAGTGCAACCCCTCTTCCTCTTCTCCTCTGATTATCCTCCCTGAAGAGTTTGTACCCATCCATGACAGTGCTTCAGTCATGCAAGCAATCCCACCAAGTCTCTCTTATTCCAATCATGTCATAGTTTTGTGACTGTGAGGACTTCCAGTTCCTCTGGCTTGTTTCCCAGGCTCCATGCATTTGTGTACAGGCACCTGAGGTAAGTAGTTGATTGCCCTGATTTCTCAGGAATTATGAGAGCACCTCCCCTGTTTTCTCCTCCTGCTTGCTTTTCTTCCAGGTCTCCCCTGGTAGTATCATAGGTGCCCACATTGATGAGCAGCATGGGGTAGTAGTTAAAGGGCCGGATGAACCTCAGTAGTCCCTCCGTGACATCTTGGATTTGGGCTCTGGACAAGCAACAGACCTCCCAGAAAGCAGGTCAGGTTGGCAGATGGCTCACTCCATCCCCCACAAAAGGGTCTCCAACCACCACCACCCATGCCTTCCCAAGGTGTAATGTGAAGGATCAAGACAATCACCACCAAGAATTGATGGGTGGTGGTGGTGGTGGTCTCTTTGCCTAAGCAAATCCCATCATCACCCTGGCCAGTCTGCTTCTGACTCCAATGTCCACATCATTAATGAAGATGTTGAACAATATGGGTCCAAGGACAGAGCCTTGGAGGACCCCACTGATCACAGAGTACCATGATGATTGACTTCCTTCAATTACTACCCTCTGGGTCTGACCACAGAGCCAATTTCCCAGCCAGCGGATTGTGGTGGACCCAAGGCCACAATTGGCCAGTTTCACCAAGAGGTGATCATGGGATACCAGATCGAAGGCTTTTTTGAAGTCAAGATATATGACATCAATCTCTTCTCCCTTGTCCAGGTGATAGGTCACCTGGTCGTAGAAGGAAATGAGATTAGTCAAGCAAGACCTACCTGCGACAAACCCGTGGTGGCTATCTGTTAAGATGTTGGCGTCGGCCAGTCCATTAAGGATGGCCTCTTTAATAAACTTTTCTAAGATCTTCCCTGGGATAGAAGTCAGGCTGATGGGCCTATAGTTAGCCGGATCCACTTTCCTCTCTTTCTTGAAGATAGGCACCACATTGGCCTTCTTCCAGTCCTCGGGCACTTCACCAGAGCACCAGGAGTTTTCAAAGATCTGTGCCAGAGGCTGGGCTATGATGCTCGCCAGCTCCTTGAGTACCCTGGGGTGTAGATTGTCAGGGCCGGCTGACTTGAAGGTGTCCAGCCTCTCAAGGTGTTCCTTTTTGCCTTCCTCTGCAGTCGGGGGTGTGGCCCTCTTCATTGAATCTCTCAAGCATGTTCTAACAACCTTTGCAACAGCACGATGTTGGCCACAGTAGTCCCCCTGCTTTACCTGTGGCAGGGTAGATGTGGGCAAAATGGCAGCACCGGCCACCCGCCGG
>NW_005841939.1:3539999-3546152 GCF_000455745.1 Alligator sinensis | reverse complement strand
CAGGGCCAGGGCAGAGCCACAAGGTGCAGCCTGTACATTCTGGTCAGGGGCATGCAGGCAGCAGATCGCAGCTCTGCCCTGGCTTGGGATCACACTGTCACCACTGCAAGGAGCCAGGGCAGAGCCATGATCCGCTGCCTGCATACCCCTGCCTGGAGCGTGCAGGCTGCAGGTCACAGCTCTGCCCTGGCCCCAACCAAGCTACCCCTGCTGCAAGATCCCAGTGGCTTTGGAGCAACCCCCTGCCCTGCCTCATGCCATGGAATTTGGCAGGGGTTTGGTCTCATGTTCAGGAATTAGCCCTGTGAATAATGCCCAAATTTAACCAAGATATAAGCCTTTGAAAACTCTCACTTTATATATAGGCAGTGAGACTTGTTAAAGCACAGCAATTACATTCTCTGAAAATCCCATCAGTACAGCACAAGTAGCAGCTCTGAGCTCAGCAGGACTTTTCCTCCTGGGCTCTGATATAGTCTAAAAGCAGGGAACTGTCTCTCCTATGCTCTCATTCACTTGTCTACTGCCAATCAGACAACCTGGAGGAAGAAGGAGAAAGAAGCAGCATCCTGGCTAGAGGGGTGATGATGGGATTTGCTTAAGCAAAGAGACTGGGACTTGGAAATGGTGGTAAAGGAATTAGGAGACTGTAGGAGGGATTGAGACTGAGACCTGGAGGAGAAAACAGTTAGCCAAGGACCTGGGAAAGAACAACTCTGACTGGCTGGGTAAGGAGACAATGTCTTAGAGTCAAGAGGAGCAAAACGGAGAGAAGACTGTGACTGTCAGAGTGAGGAAGTTGGGACAAGGAATCTTAGAGAAGGAGAATGGGAGCTAGGGTTAGGAGAAAACTTTGACTCAGACAAGGACAGGGCAGATCCAAGGTGGGGAAGGCGGGGTTCACTGGTGTACTCACCACCAGGCACCCCCTTTGATTCCAGCTTCACCTTAAGTTTAAGCAGCATTTATAGTTAGGCAGCTGCAGAGGGAGTCAATTGACTTCATGGCTCATTATAATCTACCCCATTCCTGCTAAACTCTTCATTCTGCAGGTCTAAACAACCCTCTCTTCTTTTTAATGGTCTTGATGTTCCACCAATCAAGCTAGCCTTTGTTCTGCAGTTCTGCTGTCTGTTAGGTGCTCCTGGTAATGAAGCTCCTGTTTCACAGCCCTGCAGACTGTTTTTAACTCTTTCCAATGAAGTTATATTTGTTTTTGCTTCAATCTGAAACTGAATAATACAGTTCTAGGCCCCTAGCATATTAGTAAAGCTTCTAGTTTATTTTTGCCTGGAGAAAAATATGTGGTGTTTTATATGTGGTGTTTTATATGTGGTGATGCATCTCACCATCTGTACCCCCCCCAACTTTCACACTTTTCAAAATTCTATATCTGCCATGAACAAAGAATCTGAAGGAGGAGACCAGGACGGACTGGGAAGAGGTTTGGAATTGGGATGAAGAGTCTAGAAGGATGGATACTGGGGGTGGCAAAGGGAGGAGACTGGGATGATGGATGAAGAGCTGGTTTTGGAGATGGAGAAGAGAGAGGACTAGTACAGAGACAGGGTGGGGGCAGAGGGATTAAGGGCTTCAGCGGTTCAGCAGAAAAAAGATTGTGACCACTAGATCACGTGCCTCTTCATAGACTCTGGAATCTTGTCCTGTCCTTGCACTCAGGAAATGTGAAACCCACTACTAAAGTTTGTGTCCTGTTCCTCTCAAGCTGGTAATCCCCATAAAGGATGATAACCCACTACGGCTGCCAGGCATTCCATTAACTAAAGTGGCCATGATTTGTTCTCTGGGTCAAAAAGTTCCATCCTTGCTGTTGGGGACCAAAGGACTCTACTTGGTGACATGTCCGTGGTGTTTTTCAGTTTGTTTTTTGAATCACCTAGGATGTGACACACACCTAGGTGACATACACATACTGTGTGAGAAGAACAGGAAGGTTGCAAATCCAAGAGTTCTACAGATAGGGAATACCATCGTTAAGGATACCTCTGCAGGAACAGAGGGAAAGAACAGAAGTGACTTCAGGCCATTCAGGGGTTGGTGAACCTAACATTAGAATTGCACATTTCCAGCTCTTGGCCTGTCCTCACTAGGGGGTAAGTTAGGGAAACCTTAGTGCTCCTCTAAAACTATGTCTACGCAGCAAACCTGATATGCCCTGCAGCAGCCCCTCAAACACACACCACTGCTCTGCACAGACTGCTTTCTAATCTGAAAGCAGCATAGGCACCTCAGTGTGCTGCTTTGAGGAAGCTAATTAGGGCAATCCAATCAGCCAACCTCAGGCTAGTTAGATGACCTAGGGTGCACCTGGACACAGCTATACTGCTTTCAGATTAGGAGGCCTCCTGCCTGGAGCACTGTGGTGTGTGTGAGGGTGCTGCTTCTGGGGTTGATAAGCTTACCAGGTATATGTGGCTTCAGTCTGAATGCAACAACTCTTAAAGCAGCGGCTCCCAACAACAATAAAAAACAGGGTCGCAAAGACACTTGACAGTGTTGACTGGTTATGATGAAAATCACAGAAAAAAGAAGGAAATGATAGGTTCTCCTTGCAAGCTGGCAGGGAAACTCATCTGGGGGAGCAGTGCTCTGCTCTGGTCATGCCGTCTGCACGGCACTGATATCATCTTCATCATTTTGGGATCGCAAAAATTTTCCAGTGTTTAAATGGAGTCATGTTGAAGAAAATGTTGGGAAGCACTGCCCTAAAGGGTATTTTTTTCACCAGCAAATGTTAGATCACAGCAGAGGCCAGCCACATGCTTTTCCCTTGATGCCATCCCTCATACCTGGGCCAATGAGGGGAGCTGGCACAGATTCATTTCAGCAGCTCAAATCTGCCTAGAGAAGTCCTTTACAATGGGGCCAGTTCTTCTCTTTGGACAAAGTCTTTTTGCTGCCTGATTCAGACCTCAGGATTTTGGTCCTGTTGGCGTTAAGTGCTGGACAGTAGCAGGCTTTGTCTTCTGGTTCCTCCTTTGCATTCATCTTTATCCCCATTGCTTTTAAAACTAACAGCCAGTCTTTGTTAAAATAAGAAAATAAACCATCTTTTGAAATACTATTACTTCTCTCCTTGAACTTTTCCCTGTGAATGACTTGACATTAATTCGGTAGTTGCTCTTAACTAATTGTTAACCTATTAGTTGAGGCCATAAAAATTATTGAAAGGCCGAGGCTAAAGCTGTTTAAATGAGAAATATTTCTGTACTGCTCCCCTGAGACAAAATAAAAAAGCCCTGGCCTGCAGAGTGGCTGCCAATTTCAGGCTAACAGAATTGAAGATGATGTTTTGCTAACAGCAGTTAATCAGTAAATTCCCATTACTAATAAGGCCATCACTCTTGGCTGTAGCTGCAAATTACATGTTATTTTCTCAGGACTGAACATAAAGTGTTCTTTAAATTTTGCATCTGCAAATATAACATTTAGTACAAAACACTATCAGGCAAAACAAGGGGAAGATTGAAAAAGTGTCATATACGTTCAGCATCAATTTGCTTTTCTGTCACTAAAATTATACCTCTTTGGCTCAAGCATTTACTATTGGCTTGGAATGTGGATGTTTGGGGAGGGAAAGCAAACCCACTGGACTGGATCCTCATCACAGGGATGCTGCTCTTTCATTTCAAGAGCAACTCCACTGATGTCAGGTGTGGCCTGATGTAAATTAAATGAGAATATGACTTAAAAAATGAGGGCAAAATTTAAAAAAAGACTCAATGTAACATTATAGCCTGATTACAGGCTAGATTTTTTTCTCCTGTAAACTACTGCAAATCTGGAACAATTCCACTGATGGGGTAGAGTGATTTTACATTTTCACTATTACAGCTGAATGCAAAAATTGACCATAAATGTCCATAAGGCAAAAAAATAAGGCTCCCAACCTTTAAGACTGTTTTTTAATGTGCTGATTAATTTCTGCTTTTCTACACAGGTGGGAATCTGGAGCTACTCCACCAGCCTTGACTGATTACTGCTCCATTTCATGCTGCCTTGCCTTTGAAGTGATCTAAATAAGATCAAAATCAAGTGGGTGAGAAGGTGAGTCTTGATAATTCTTTATAGGATAGGGTTTTATCCCAATGTGAAATATCCCTAGCTACCTTTCCAGCTGGAGCTACTCTGATTCAGCAGCTATAATCAAAGCTTAGCCCCTTTAGGGATGAATCATTATCATCAAGAGCATAGGTGACTAGGACCGGGGGGGGGGGGGGGGGCCCCCTGCCCCCCCTGACAGGGCCATCCCCTCCACCAATGCTACCGGCAGCTTCTGTGGGTGGTCACCAGCCCTGTTCCCACCACTGACACCACCGGTGGCTTCTGCAGGTGCCCCCCCAGCCTCAAGAGGCACCAGTCACCCATGAGCAAGAGTCGTCAGACTGTGTCTCATTTTTGCCAATTTCTTGGGTTTAAATTCTACCCCACTAAATTAGGCTAGCTCCCCTGTTTCAAAGACACCCTCTAGCTGTATATCAAAGTTTTGCCTTTTGATATATACATTCCATATAGATATTTGGCCTTACTTCCCATTCTCCCCACCCCCAAAATAAAAACCCCAGCAACTATGGGCCAGACTCAGACCTTTTTAGGTGTAGTGAGCCATTTTAATCTGAAGTCAGGTAGAAGCCAGAATAGATTTGCACCTTATAGACTTACTAAAGCAGAGACATGGTTTAAATCTGTTGGAAGACACCAGTGTCACATGTGTAAGTGACATGAGGATCTGTCCCTATTTACTTGTGCACACATTTTATTCAGCCTCCACCCAGCCTTGTGGAGCCCACAAGTTTCAGACTGAGAGAGAGAGCTTTGCTACATCCTTCAGCTGCAGCTCTGTTCTGGAATACATACAGAGGCATTGTCCCCTGTGGAAGGAGAGATGGTGTAATGGTGTACAGGCAGCAGACAGGAAATATTGTGCTTGGGTCCAAGGGAAGGTTACTCCCCCACAGGGAAAAAGCTGCAAGACAACAGTTGTTTTGAAGGAGAAGCATATGTGACCCAGGGGAATACACAATCTGTTCTGCATGTTAAAACATCTCTGCTAGGGAGAGCAGTATCTGTAACTCACTGAAAGAGCACAGGGCGGGAGGGTCGTGGAGAAGCTGCCCATGTTACTGATACCGCAGCGCCATTAGAATTCCTGGTGCTGCCTTTTCTTGGCACTGACAAATTCACTACTAAAGTTTTCAGTTAAGAGTTTTCCCTCACTGCCAACTGATGATGTCTTGTGCTTTCTTCTTCCCCTTTCTGTTCTGTTAACACATCTTTTGCTTTCTTTAGTATTTCTTAGAGCTGCTTACAATTTCCAGCTGGGTGGGACCTTGTATTTTTTGGCTGGTTTTTACTTAATATGCTTTATGCAGAATTTTTTCCCCCTTGGTTGCACCACTGGATCCTTCCTTTGCTTGACCCAGTGAGTTCATTACCATAATTATTTCCCTTGCCTCCCCCTTCCCCACCCTTCCAGTTAGAACAGCTTGGTTCTTCTCTGATTGCAGTGCATTTTCCACCAGAAAATACATATTCATGTGCATCTTCTTTCTGCATTTTTCCTCTGGAAAGAAGATTTAGGCTGAAACATTTCAAAATCCAAATGGGAAATGTTTGGATATGAAGCTCTGGTTCCAGGGAACAGGAATGGAAAGCTAAGAAGTCTTTTTTGGTGTATGTATGCCACATGAAGGAAGGGAGCATGGTCCAGTAAGTGGGGGAGGTGACCTGTAGTCAGGGTCTTTGGGCTCTTTTCCCAATGCTGCCAAGCCATTCCCTGTGCTTCCTTGTGCTCAGGTTGCCCTATGGAAGGAGGTTAAGAATAGTTCGTGTTTACACCATCAGCACCCAGCCACTGGCCTGGTTGTACCAATCCCAACCCCTAGCTTGATGGTTCTTGGTTGGGCGGTACAAGATTCCATTAAGGGTGTCACGCTGCCTGGCCCCTGTTCTTCTTCTTCTTTTGTTTCTCATGTCCTACCACCATGTTCAAATTTGAGTCCAAAAATAGGCACATACGGGCTTAGTTAGGTTCTTGTTGGTGCCATATGTGGGCAGGCCAGTAGGTGTTCTATAGTCTGAAAGTTTCCTCCACATTCACAAATGGTGCTTGCGCCATTAGCGTTTCCCTAC
>NW_005841939.1:3455677-3539980 GCF_000455745.1 Alligator sinensis | reverse complement strand
TTTGAGGATGTAAAACTCTCCCACCCTCCCACAACCCCTCCCATGAGTCCAGTGCCCTGTGCCTGCCACAACTACTCAGCAGTGCCTGTGGCTGGGCTTTTTTGGGGTGCTCCCCCCCCCGCCCCCCCCCCCAGCCCCCCCCCGCAGCCTCTGTGCTGCCTGCCCCCAGCATGCTCTGGCTGCAAGGGGTGGAGTGGGTCAGGAGCCCATTTAATCAGCTTCCCACCCCCTCTCTCCAAGGGAATGCAGCTGCTGTGGGGGGGGGTGTCAGGTGTCACCATCCTTCCCTGGTTCTGCAGCCACCACCAAAATAAGGGCATTGGGTCCTCACTTGCCATATAAGACTGTGTTGGTTGTAGGGTGGGGGAAAAGCTAGCCTGACTCTTGGCAGTGACATCCTATCCTGCCCCCGGTCTGCTTGGCATGGCTGGAGCTTTGAGCCCCTTTGTATCTGTTCCAGAGCCCCGGTATGCAAACTCTATCAGGCTTGTCTAGGGCGTAACCCCATGAGTTGTACCTCTGGGTCAGGGTAAGCTGAACTAGTGCAATCTGAAGCTTATAGCACTTTTACCTGTCTACATCAAATATTTGCTCTCCTGGCTCTGGCTTGGGCAGGACCAGGCTGCTTCTCTCACCAGGGTGTTGTGGAGCTTGATTAATCCAGGAGCTAGAGAAGACCTGGACAACAATCTTGTACCTGAATCATCTCTAAACTTGGATAAAGCTGAGACTTGTTGCCTGGACAAACCTCTAACAAAAACTGGAATAAACCCTGATGTTGAGCACTGCTGACTCAGCTGAGATCTGAATCTAACCTCATGCAGCTCAGGCTGGTCTCTTGTTTGCACAGAGCTTTGAGAGCCACAAATAAAAGGTGTTTTAAAAGTGTGAAATATTATTAGAATTTTAGTCACTGTTAGGCCTATTTTCAAGAGGAATTTCTGAGTTAATTTTTAATTTATAACAGAAATGATGTATCAGAGTTGCCTTTTGCCATGGTACTTGACATTTATAATGACACTTAGAGGGAGCCTTTCACCTGTAGATCCCCAAGGGTTCAAAAGGCTTCACATACAAAGGGTGAAGTTCTGATCTATTATGGAACAGGACTCAAAACACCTGCACATTAGGGGCCTACCTCTTGGGGTTCCTGAGCGCAAAGCCAGAGAACTTTTTCTAGGAGAAGGAGATAAAAGTGTTTCTATAGCTTCCTATTCAGAAAGCTGGCTGCTGGAGAATTCATTCTTAAATGCCTATGTTTTGATCATGTTGTAATGATGGCAATCCAGGAATTATACAAGAGGCAAGGGTTTTTGTGGGTAATATCTTCATTGGACCAACTAGTTGGGATAGACTTTTGAATGTGACCCATTCTTCATCAGGTCATCATCTTCATCAGGACCTTGCAAAGCACTGGAAAGTTTGTCCAGATCTATCCCAACCATGCAGTTGGTCCAATAAAAGATATCCCTCACAACAGTCCTTACCTATCACATAACTCTCTCTACATGCTATATTAGGTGCTGCAAATTCCTCAGTGAAGGTCAGCCACCTAAAAATTAATCAGTGTTGAGCACTGAGATGCTCAAGTCCTTTTGTGGATCTAGACCTGTGTATGCTAACTGTTGGATATGGGAGTAAGCCATATGTACAGTAGATCCATTCTCTGTGAATGTTGGTATGCTTTTACTGTATTTGATTGAATACTTGTTCTTAAAGCTTTCTTCTATGCTTTCTGAGTAGTTTTACTCATCCCCTACCTTCTGCGTTTTCACTATCTCATTTTGGGTGTTTTACTGATGGCTTAGTTTAGCATTATGACCCCCCACCCAGGGTCCACAGTAGGGACACTTCAAAAGCACAGGCCACCATTACTTGAGCTAAAGGAGTAACTCTGCCAGCTTGATCAGTAACAGTGAGGTCTTCTGTGCAGACCAATCACTAAAAGGGAGCACAACATTCTGTTTCACCTAGGGGATGACCAAAGTGTAGCTTGTAACAACTCTGAGTTACCCAACTAACATGCTACTGAAGCACTCCCACTGTAGGAAAAGAAGTATATCTCCAGAGGATGATCCTATTCCTATAATGGGGCAATTGTGCATGCCAGGGAAAAGGGTATTAGAATTACTCCTACACTTTATTTGGGTAACTCAGAGATAGTCATCAGCTGCATTTCAGGCTGTCCATTGGCTGAAACAAAATTCTTCCCAAGATTTCTGCCAGTGTATGACATGAAGAGTGCCTGCAGTGTGTGCGCGAAACTCTACAACTCTTGATTCAGAGATGATACCTTTTATTAGACCAACTAAGAAATCACAAAACTTCATTGCTGAACAACAAGAAAGATTGTCTACACCTCCTTGCCTTTCTACCATGTGACACTACCAGGGAAGGAATCCTGCCTTATCTGCACATCAAAGAGCAATTCACAAAGACACTCTCATGGACCCAGAGGAACAGATTTCCACCTTCAGCTTCCTTTGTGCAAAATTGAATTTATTTTCTACCTATGGGGACGTTTTACCATCTTTAATTTTCCCTGAGCCTGAGGAAGGGCACGTGTGCCTGAAAGCTTGCAGAAAAAGATTATTTTGTGTGTGTGTGTGTGTGTGTGATTTCTTAGTTGGTCTAATAGAAAGTAACATCTCTGAATCAAGAGTTGTAGAGTTTTGCATTTCTTTTTGTCTCAGACCAACACAGCTACCAAATACATCCCTGAAGTGTGTGTGTGTGTAGATTTCTGGATTTCCCTTAGCATCTGCTGGAAATGTTAGCAAGATCATTGAATGTTCCTCTTGCAAAGATTTGTGAAATGGATGCTTTTAACTCTGAACCAGCTCCATGAATACAGTAGAGTCTAGCTGCATATATACCTAGAACTACATCACTTTTTGAGCCCAGAAATATTTTCAAATGAACATCTTGGGGAAAAGATACTCCAATTAAAAAAAAATGAAATTAAACAGAAATAGAGTGATTAATTGTGACAGCCTATTTAGCTTCTAATTTCTCTGCTTTGCATGCTTATCAGAGCAATGACAGAACTGCACATTTGGCACTAATAAAAGCTCTATTAATGCTAATTAATTTTACATTGTAGATTTATTACCAAGAGTTTAATACTATGTAGTCATCTTATGTAACAATACACTGTTCCTAGACCATCTACAAATGTTGAAGGGATACCCCTATTGCTGCACTGTTACCATTCACACCTACCTGGAGAGGCCCCTCAGTTTCATCACACATATGCTAATATTGTGAAAACTTGGGAGAGAGTCAGCCAGTGGGGTTCATGCCAAACAAGGAAAGCTGAGCGGGTCAGAAGAGGGGAAGGAGGGAGAGCTAGGACAAGCAGAGAAGGAGGGAGATTTAGAGAGAGGCTCCAGGCTGAAGTCAGCAAGGGACCCAAGGCTCAGTGGAAGATGGGGAAGACCTTAGCAACTGGACCTATGCCAAGTGGTGTAGTCAGGGAGAGGGCTCCCAGCCATGCAATAAAGGCAGAAGGAGATGGTGGAAGGAGCCACAGCCTGAGCTGTCTGAAGCGGGGGCCCCAGGCTGAGCAGAAGGTGGAGGGAAGTGGTCTGAGTGCCAAATACAGATTAGCTGGATCTCTTGAAATAAGAGCTAACTTGGATACTTGTCCAAATCCAAAGTGTCAGGCATTTCCAAGCTTGTAATAGTTCCATTTGCTTTTATTAAATATTGTTTTCTTAAATTATCGCCTTTCCCTGCACTGCACAGTCCTAAAAAGAGCGGAGCCATTTTCTGCTCCAACTTTCCAAAACCTTTTACCTTCAGGTAGAGAGCAGGCCTGGAAAATTTCAGCCCTTGAGGTGGAACTTCTGGATGGTTTATAAGCAACTGAAAACAAGGAGATATAACATAATGGAAACACTTTGGCAGCCTTAACCATAGCTGTCACTAATACTCCAGCTCTAATGAAAACTTTCCTGAAACAAGGCAGAGGTAGTCTGCTTCTCCAGCCCTGATCTTTCTTTAAAGGCCAGCAATTTAGAAACCCACTGAGACTGAAGTAGTTCCATGTTTAGTATTTTAGGCACCTTGACTAGTTTCACATTTCTGATTCAGGCTCATGTTCCTCCACAATGTTGATTTAATTCTGAGGGCAAGGACAGGCGAGAACGTACCCTGGTGTAATTGCCATTGGTTTTGTATGGTGATATCAATGACACTGGGATCAAGGACAGACAGACATGAAGTAAACCTGAGGTTACTCACACGATGTGTGGCCATTACTGGGCCTCTCTGTTAGATGGCAGAAGAGCAGGTAATCACTTGTTTGCCTTTAGCAAACAGCTACTCTGAGATAGGTATAGATCAGGGGGGTCAAAATACCACCTTCAGGCCAGATCCAGCTAGTAGAGGTGGGTGGGTCATCTGCCTGCAGGGCTTATTGAGGCTGGCCCAGATTTGGCCCACAGGGCTCATCACCGCAGGTGCCAAAGCCACTGTGTCAATGCAGCTCCAGAATCCGGGGGGTTAACACTGCTGCCATTCATCCTCCCCTCTTAACCCACATCTGAATTCATGGCTTTTAGTCACATTGGCTACTAAAATCAGCAGCAGGGGGAAAGAGGGGGTGAATGACAGCCACATTAAAACCCCAGGTTCCAGAGCCACACTGATACAGCGGTTCTGGCAGCCATGGGGCATAATACTGCTACTGCCACTTATGGGTCATCCAGCTCACAAGAAGCCCCATCATCCATTTCTGGCCCATGGGGGGCAGATGAGTTTGATACCCCTGATACAGACAGACACAGCTCTAATCAGTGCAACTTACACCAGTAAAGTTTTATCCTTGATTCTTCAGGGGTAATCCTCTATTGGTCTGTGTGATTACTTCAGTAATGGGGTTTGTATCATCTGCTACTTCTTCATAATGGTGTAATGCCATTTCCAATGGTGTGAACATATCTGTTTTTCCTCTCCAGGCCTTGAAACATGGTTATGTCCATCTCTGTAACTGATGTACACAAATTGACACAAAGTAAATTTTCTTTGGCACTAAACTATTATTATAGTATCGTCCAGAAGCACCAAACGGACTGCAGCTCCATGGCACTAAACACAAGCACAGAGCTGCTCTTGCCATATATAAACTTGGGATGAGAGGAGAGGCAGAGGCACAGAGAAAAGAAGTGACTTATTCATGGCCATGGCAGGGACACATAAGTGCTTTCCACAAAAAATCTTGATCTGCTCTTTGCCTAATTTCCTTCCCAAATGTCAGCTCTGCAGCTCCTGACAAATTACCTTATTCCATTCCATGTTTCTGTGGAACTGGCCCCTTGCCCGGGCTGGTTGAGGGGAGAAATTTGCAGGACTTTCAGCAGAGACACCCTCTGTCAAATAGCTTTGGCATGGGGCTTTGGATTTGCTTGAGATAGCCCAGCTGGCATTTTTGACAGAGGCTCACAGTACATTATCTGAAGCACGTGCTGTGCTCATGTGTGAATAGAGCCAAATTTTGTTCTCAGTTGTATCACTGGGAAAGTTTAGTAACTCCACTGAATTGAAACTCAACAAAGTTGCACCATATTTCCATAGGTGTAACAGAGTGAATTTGGCCAATATGCTATGTATACTTAGACATATATCTGACAGTGTAATCCTGATAAAACCAAAATTTGTTAAGGTATTTGGGTACTGCTTCCACTTTCTGTTGCAATGTTAAGAACATTAGAGCTAGGGCCATAGTGGAGATTAGGTGGAAGTCAGATGTCTAGCTCAGCTGCTGACTCACCCCAGAGGCATGTGAAGTGTGTAGGTGTTTAAGATTCCAGTGTTACATATCCCTGAGGTACCTGAATTTCTGCTTCTGGGCATGCCCCAAAGCACATCAGTCTTGACAGTGCTGAGTAGCTTAGAGTCTACCTCATACCTAAGCCCTATCAAGGGTGTACAAACAAAGTGTTCCTCTGCCAATCTCATGGTGGGGCCCAATCAGGTAAGCATTCCCCAAATAGGCACACTGGATTGGGCTCTGCAGACAATGCAACAAAAGGAGGGGAAGAGGTCCTGGACTGATATCCATTAGCTCAGCAAACACCAGGGGTGCAGGAGACCTGAATACAAATCCCTCCAGTGCCATGGAGGATTCTAGCTCACAATTCCTACCTCCCAAAAAAGGGAGATTCTGTCAAAGAGCCAGAGCTCTTGATCTTGTCTGTGTTGTTCTGCTTGGAATGGAATAATTAATTATTCATTGGACCAGGGAAAACAGAGTGCCGGAAAGAGAATAAAAAAGTATGACTCAAGAGTTAAGGGGCGGGGGGGGGCAACCTAGTTGGAGTGAAACTTTCATGCAGTAGGCAGTAGGTATGTACCTTATGGACTAGTTAAGTAAGATCTATAGGGAGCACAAGCTTTCATGAACTCAAGCTCACTTCATCAGATGCTATGAAAGGACAGCACAGAGCAGAGATTCTGTAGTATATAGTAGTGTGACTGATTTAAATACAAAAGGTGGGAAAACATCCTGGAAATAAAGAGTGGGGAGAGAGGCAATGCTGGGAGAAACAAACAAGCTAAATACCCACAGGAGCAAAGGGGTCACAAAAGCTAATCTAGGTAATGGGCTAAGAATCTGTAGTCCCTGTTTAACACAGTCCATTCTGTGGATGATTTCATGCTCCACAATTTCCCATTCAGATTGGTTTTTAAAATTTTGCTGCCTGAGAATAGCCATCCTGAGATCAGCGTTGGATGTCCGAAAAGCTTAAAGTGTTCTGCCACTGACAGGGCCAGTCCAACCAGTAGGGCGAACTAGGCAGTCCCTAGCGTGCCAAAATTTGTGGGGCACCAAAATTATATGCAGAACAAAATAACAGAACATCATTCAAAATAACATCCCTGGCCAGCTATGGCTCCACCTTGGTCTAAGTCCTTTCGGTAAGGGGAGAAAGACCTCTGAAAAGATCTCCGAGGTAAAAGTTCATTCTAGACTTCTTATTTTCCTCTATATTGGAAGTGGTGGGGGTGCTGAGGTACACAGTACCCTAGGGTGCCAATTATCCTTGGACTGGCCCTGGCCACCAACCTTTGTGTCTTTCTACAGCTGATGTCAGATCAGTGTTCAGTCATTCTTGCACACACAGATCTCACTGTCTGTCCAATGTAGACAGCCGATGGGCATTGTAAGCAAGTGATGACTTATGTGATATTGTTAGAGTTGCAGGTGAATGAACCTCAGATGTTGTACTTTTTGTTATTTGGTCCAGTGATGATGTGGTCTGTATTGATGTGGAGGCACAGCAGGCATTTGGGTCCGTTGCAAGGCCTAGTGCCTCATTGAGAATGGTAGTTAGTCTGTTCTGGCTTACAAACAGCCCCCAACCTCAAACAAGATCTTTCAAGCAAAAGACTTGTGTTCAATGGGCGCATGTACATGAGACATTTACTGAACAGTTGTCTAATTAAGTCCGCAGTAAATGTCTCAGCATCTAATGTACACCCCTATTAGGTTGGCATAAACTAATATACTCCACAGCCAGCTAGCCCTGCACTGGAGCACCCTTCTGCCCCAGTCAGCCCCTCCACAGCACATTGAGCCAGGTCGGAGCAGCCCTTGGCTGGCAGGCTGACCCCAATAGGGCCTCAATGTACTACAGTCCCAGGCACATGCGTAAATGCAGTGCCCAGGAGCAATAAACTCCAGTGCAATATGCACCAGAGTTTATTGTTGTGTATTAATATGCATGTGTAGATGCGCCCAATGAGAACTAGCAATATATTCAGTGTAGCAAGGACGGGAACCCTGGGCTTCCCCAACCCTGTGGCTGCCTCAAACACTAGGTTGCAGAGTTATGCTTGTGCATACTCCTGCGCTCAGTCTCTCTGGACCTTTAATGTTTGATATGGAAGACTGGGTGCATGGCCTCTTACAGTATGTCCTAATGGCTAGGGTGCTTTCCTAGCCACTAGAAGATGCAGGTTCAAAACCCCAGGGCAGAAAAGAGAATTGAATTGAGACTTCCCATATACTGAGAGCTTGAGTGCTCTTTCCCCTAAGCCAGGGGTGTCAAACAAATGGTCTGTGGGCCAAATCTGGCCCACAGAGTTCAGTCATCCAGTCAGTGGGGTTTTTTGCTACAGCTGCAAGCAGCCAAAGAGTTAACTCCACTGTTGTTGAAGCCTTGTCACAGCAACTGCAGGACCCATGATGTCAGAGTGGCCAGCACCCAGAGGGTGAAGCTGCTACTGCATTCAGCATTTTTTGGTCACTGCTGGTGATCAAAACCTGCAATGTTAACCGCCTGTGTGCTGGCTGCACTGACCCTGGGCTGCAGCAGCCACAGAGACATGGCTACAGCAGTGACAGCATTAACTGCCCACAGGCCAGATCCAGAGGTGGGGTGTTCAGCCGATGAGAAGCCCTATGGGCCAGATTCAGTCTGAGAGAAGCCCTGTGGGTCAGGTCCAGCCCACCAGCTCATTTCAGTTAGGCACTCCTGCCCTAAATTATTATTTAAAGGGAGGGCACTACCGTCTCCTCAACTCACCTTGTGATAGAAGGACTGGTCCTACCCCAGTTTTTGAAAGCAAGGACTTAGGCACCTGACACACCTGTGTCCCCATGGTTTTCTGTTTCCCACTCAGCTTGCTGGCTTTTGCAAGTACCACTGGGTCTCTCCGATCTCTCTGTACCTGTGCCTGGGGTAGGAAGCCTGAGTGCCTGGTTGAATTGTCGCTGAATTTCACAAAGACTCCAAACATGAGGTGCTGCAGCCCTCGATGTTGTGGTACCTCAGTGCCCTGGATTGGTCTATCCAACTTCTCATTTTCAAACTTTCTTGGGCACTTAGGAGCCTAAGGTCTATTGATTTACAATGCAACTTAGGCTCCTAACTCAGCTAGGACATACGACACGTAGACAAGAGCAACAGTAAAGTACCCTTTAAAATCCTGGACTTAGTCATTTTAAATAACCGTCTGTCAAGGCCATCAGGTATCTTTGCTGCTTTTTCACAGACATATGGAGGACCAGATTCTGTCAAATATACCCGTCCTCTCATTAGGAAGCCTCAGCATTATGAATAGTTCCAATGACTTCAGTAAGACTTCTTTAAAAAGCAAAGATTATGACTAAGGATTTGCAGGAAGAAGCCTGTTTTTGGGTGCATTTTTTTACTGAATATTTCATGCACCAGTTGCCATTAAAGTTATTAACTTTTTCTAGCTCAGGTTCAGATTTGTTTCTTTTTTATTATTAGATCAGTGATCTATATCAGGTATCATTTTTCTACATGTATTCTGTGATACATTTACTGCCAGCAGTTGAGTTATGATGGTTTTACTATCACACAAGGGAATAATTGTACTTCTACCATTCTCTGTCATGGGCTGCATTTACTTCCCTGATGAGTTAAAAATATAAGTGCTTGAGGACAGCAGAAGGTCCACTGGGTATCAACAGGGACAAAGTAAATAGTCTCAGGGTTTATTACAGCATAGTATAAGGACTAAATCAAAATGGCCTTACTCACACAAGTTGTGCCAGTAGCTTTCATGAAATTCTTTTGAGGCTCAAAGACCTGTCCAGTCCCATCTCTGACAGTAGCAATCACCAGATGCTTCTATAGATGGAGCAAAGAAAACCCCAATAAACAATGATAATACCCTTGTCTTAAATCTTCCATTAGTGCTGAATCCCTGGATCTTGTAATTAGGAATGAGGTCACTGCCCATATAAATGTGTAATCTTTTTTCAAATGTATTGAGCTCTGGGTCCCAAAATCTTGTGGCAATGAGTTCCAGGGGGTAATTATACAGTGTGTTTAAAAGAAAATTCCTTTATTCGTTTTTAACATGTAGCCAAAATGCCCCGTCATGCTTGTGTTGTGAGGGAGAGAATAAGACTGTCTGATTCATCTCCTTCATATCATTTTGGCTTACCAGAGGAGTCAAGGAGTGCTTAAAAAATAAAAAGGAGGTTTATGGACAGTGGAAACAAGGGGTAGTCTCCAAGGTGGAACACCCAAATATAGTCTGTATTTGTAGGGAGAGGATAAGGAAGGCAAGGGCAGTGATCGAGACCAGGTTGGTGACTGAAATCAAGGACAATAAGACGTCCTTCTTTAGGTATATAGGGAGCAGGTGTTCCTGCATACAAATGGTGGCTGCCCGCCTGGTCGGATTCTGGATGGATGGTATTTGAAGACTTATGGCGCTTGGAAGAGTTCCCAGAAGACTGGAAAAGGGTCAATGTGGTGCCAAACTTTAAAAAGGATAGGAGGGAGGATCCAAGAAACTATATGCCAGTCAGTTTGACCTTGATACCAGGTAAAATTTTGGGAAAAGGTATCAAGAAATTCATTTGTGAGAGACTGGCAGAAGGTGTGATTCTGAAGGATAGCCAACATGGTTTCATTGCAGGCAGGTCCTGTCCGACCATCCTCGTCTCCTTCTATGATCAAGTAATGAACTGCTTAGATGTAAGAGATGTGGTTGATGTCATATACTTGGGTTTTAAAAAGGCCTTTGATATGGTCTTCCATGACGCTGTTATAAAAAAATGGGGATTCTGGGCTGGCAGAGGCCATGGTCAGGTGGGTTGGGAACTGGCTAAGGGGTCAAACCCAGAGAGTGTTAGTGGACAGGTCTGTATCACCTCGGTGGGAGGTGGCCAGTGGTGTGCTGCAGGGTTCCGGTTTTTGCCCCATGCTGTTCAACATCTTTATCAGTGATTTAGATCAGGATGTGGAAAGCACACTGGCCATGTTTGTGGACAATACTAAGTTACGGGGAAAAGTGGTCGTACTAGGAGATAGAATGCAGATCCAAGAGGACCTGGACAAGCTGAAAAGGTGGGCAGTGGAACCAGATGCAGTTCAATAAGGATAAATGCAGAGTGCTTCATCTGAAGTAACCAGCAACATGAATATAGGTTAGGAGGAGATGTCCTGGCCAGCACAGTGTTGACTGTGCTGACCTCGGGGTTATGGTTTATCACAGGATGAACATGAACTGCCAGTGCAACACTATAGTCAACAGAGCTAATAATAGCATACTGGGATGCATTAGCTGATGCATCATGGGCAGGACTAAGGAAGTGATACTTCCTCTCTACTCGGCATTGGTGAGACCCCAGCTGGAGTACTGTGTCCAGTTCTGGGCACTGCACTTCAAAAAAAGATGTGGAGAATCTTGAAAGGGTCCAGAGAAGGACCTCAAGAATGATTAAGAGCCTGGAGGACAGACCTTATGAGGAAAGACTAAGGGATCTGGGACTGTTCAGCCCGGGGAAGAGAAGACGGAGGGGGGACTTGGTGGCCATCTACAAGTATATTAGAGGTGAATATCTAGAGATGAGATAAAAATTGTTCACTAGGAAGACCCAGAGGAGGACAAAGAGTAATGGCCATAAATTGTTAGAGAATGTTTTCAGGTTGGATGTAAGGAAGAACTTCTTTATGGTAAGGGTGACCAGAATCTGGAATAGACTTCCTAAGGAGCTGGTGCAGTCCCAAACCTTGGAAGTTTTCAAGAGGAGACTGGACAGACATCTTACTGGGATCATTTGATCTCAGCTGTATTCTTGTCCAGAGCAAGGGGGTTGGACTCAATGATCTTTTGAGGTCCCTTCCAGCCCCTAATTTCTATGATGCTATGATTTTATTCTGTATTTCTAATTTGTCATTTCTCATTCATATCAAACCCAAAAGTCCTGTTCTCCGGGGGGGGGAGGTTGTTTTGGGGTTTTTTTAATTGTCACTGAACTTGTGTGAGAAAGGGTTACATCACTCCACTACAGGTTCCTTGGCACAGTTCTGTTCTGTATTTGTGCAGTGTGCAAAATAATAGGGTTCTGTTCCAGGACTGGGGTACCCGTATGTTACTGCACTATAAATAAGTAACCACTTAAGAAACCAAGGGTCCTCAATTCTGACTGAATTCAGTGCAGGCTGAGGGAGCTCAGTGTCTAGTGGGATTGGTCCTAAATATTGTTCTAAGCTACTACACCAGATTAGGCAATAGTTCACAAGAGCAGTGTGACATTTGGTCATCATATACAACACTTCCTGTGGTGTTTTAAATCCAGGTCCTGAAGCAAAAATAACTTCACCTACTTGAGAAATGTAGTTACTTAGCTGACATCCACTCCTGTTAGTGTCCTATTAATATTCTGACATGTAATTTGTCCCATTAAAAATGATCTTGTAATTTATCCTGTGCCTTTACTGACTGTCGTAGATAAAGTTAGGACATTAACAGTCAATACATCAGCTCTGCTTTGTTCCATAACTCTAAAGCCATTTCATAACTACTAAGAGAGGGTGCCTTATGGATGGGGCAGATTCCATGCTATGGTGAGGAGTCTGAGCCAGAGATGTACACAAAGATATGCAAGATACACTCTTGGCTGTGGCATCACCTTCCAAGAGAAAGACATGAGAATAACATAGATGCAGAAGGTATGGGGGACCTGGGAACCTGAATGATTCACTAGGAAGAAAAAGAAAGGAGCTGGAGAAACTACCTTAAGCATTTTCTTCAGATTTCCTTGGAGCCAACTGCCTACAAACTTCTCCATTTCAGCTGATGGTCTGTTCCACTTCTAGAATAACCCAAATGAGACCTTTTCTAAGGATAGCTGCTGATATTTAGAACCTATAGGGCATGTTACATCTTCATTGTGCGGCATACCTTAATTAAATTTTATAACAGCAATTTAATTTAATTCACTAGTTATTTTACACCTGAGTGAAGTTTAAAAAAGTGATATAATATAATCTTCTAAAGAAAAATCCCCAGTAATATGAATGAATAAAATTCTTAAAATTCAGTGCCCCTTTGGTATCTGCATCAGAACCTGGCACATCATAGATTTTGCAGTTCACTGAGTGAACCAAATTTTGAAAGAATAAAAATTTCATGGATTCAAAATTGTTTTTTCATTTTCAGTGGGGTTTTTTTACTAAGTTATTATTTTTAAATAAAGTTTAATTAATCTCAAGACAAAAAAATGTGAAAAAGAACTCTTTTGACTTTTTAGTGTCTTTCTGTTCTTTTACTTCATGTGAAAGAATTCTCCAAAATTGACACCACCTTGCAAATAGTTTTGATTGACCTGACTCTACATTTTTCAGTGAATAAAGAAGTAACTGAAGAATTACAGGTTGCTCTAGTCCTCAGTTACAGGAAACAGGGTTTTTTATCTTTTTGAAGACTGTAATTATATCACTTGACCCAACCTATTATAAACCTTTGAATTTTATTGGTTCCAGAAGCATCACAAAATATATTCCACAAGTAATCTGAAAATGTCTTTTGAGTTTTGGAATAGGAAATTCCCCATGTCACACACCTTATGAATAACAGCTCCAGCAGTGACTACGCTCATGCCAAACTGGTTGGCTGTGGATTTGTGGCAGCTGGGAGGAAGAGGGGATTGTCAGATTCCAGATAGTCCTTCACCACACTCCTCTCTGTGCTCAAAGAGACTCTCCTCTGGTGGCCTGCTTCCCCAGCTCCAGAGTCAAGAACAGGGCCATCCTCATCTTAAAATTCGCCCACTGCTCATCATCCTACATTTGCAGGACAGCTCTCTCCAACCTGTCCACGTTTTTCTCCCACACCCAGAACCAGGTGTCACATCCTGCAGATGATACCAGTGCTGCACATCCTCACTTGTGTCCAGGATCTCACCGGGCAAAACCACACCAGGCAGTTCCATCATGCACTTAGTGCAAGTTTTGTCAACCACAGTATTTTGTTCCTAGTGAATCACCTTGCTCAGCTGGTTGTTTATGCAGGGGAAGATAATAGGGTGACTGCAAACTCCATTCCAGCATAAGGGACCAGGGTACCAGGGTCGTAAGGGACAGCAGCATAACTGAGAGGGACAACTGGGTCAGTGGCCCCATGTACCACATTTGAGGGGCAATGGGATGCAAAAATACCCAGTGTCACGACTGGCAGTTGGTTGTGCTGCCATTGCCAGCAGTGCAGCAGCCTATACTGTCCTGCCCAGAGGGCTGCTCAGGGTGCCCTATTATGCCTCTGGTGAGGGATATAGGGTTACTTGTGGCCACACCCCCTCACCCCTATGTGAGGCTGTACATATTAAACCAATTTTTGTGAGGCACTAACCATATGTCTTTTAGCTCCTGTTACTAGTCTTTGCATTTTAGAAAACATTCTTTAGGCATTTATGATTAGCTAGAGGGATAACCCTTGGGTTATTCCCAGGAGAGGTTAATTTAGTTCTGAAATGAACTATGTTGTTCAAAATGAGAAACATGCTCCTTGCCTAGGGACTGAGGAGCACTGCTTTGGGACCTGGCATCTCACTGGACCTAATAAATAACCACACAAAGCAGAAAAAAATACTTTATTTTCATGAGTTAAGCACATACTTTCAGAATGAGTGAATCTCTCTGTTTCCTGAGTCCTGCTTAGAAAAAGAGCCATATTTTCCATATTGTGTGTTTTGCTCTTTGTCCCCAGCTGGGGTAACTCCTCCTAGCCTGAAGAAAGTCAGTAGAACCTCCCTGATTTATGCCAGCCAAGAATCTGGCTCTTCCATTGGGATTTTCAAAAGCAACTGAATAAATGAACAGAAGTCATTGAGGTTGCGATTTAAGTCATGTTGATTAGGATCCTTAAAGGTATTACATCCCTGACTCACACTGAAGTCAACGGGAGTTAGGCACCTCAGTACCACAAGAGGAGCTAGGTCTTGGTACAGAGCAGGGGTGGGCAAAATGTGGCCCAGGGGCCAGATGTGGCCCGCCAGGCCATTCTATCTGGCCCACGGGGCCCCTAAAAAATTTAGAAAATTAATATTTATCTACCCTGGACTACCTGTCATGCGGCCCTCGATGGCTTACCAAAACACAGTAAATGGCCCTCCGCCCCAAATAATTGCCTGCCCCGGTACAGAGCATGCACTGAGAGACATCTATGGGTTTTGCTGTTCTTTTAACTCCACCATTCCCTTCCCATCAAATACCATATTAAGGGATTTATAGAAAGAGGACTGCAAAATGCCTTGTGAAATTAACTGCAGAAAAGGAGTAGCTGAGCACAATACTGTCTATGACAGAATACAGATGATGTGGGAAATGGGCTTTTCACAAAGGGTTTTTTTTTTCATTGAGAATGTTACCTTGGCCATTTTTTTATTACATTTCCTTTCTCAAGGGATGGATGGATGTCAGCTGCCCCCCATACATGATGGCACATCTATCTCTGCATGGAAAAAAAGCCACAAACATGTGGAACAACCAAGTGGTCCTCAGTTTTCTTCCATCAGAATTTGGGTGTCAGTGTGCAACCACATGAATGGTCCTTTGTTAAAATAAGCAACACGCACTTTTCTCTTTTTGGCTTGTCTCTCCTGTGCAGAGCACCCAGATTGCAAATGTGCATGATCCTCTTCAAGCTAAAATCTGTGTATGAATAATAATGTCAAGTGCTGTCCTCACCCCCAAAGAGTCCAACCCAAAGGATGCCCCTGAAATGCAGAATACTACACTCAAGGCAACATAGGCCTTGAGCTGCAACCTGGCAAGCCCACGGCTGACACCTTGTGGCTACATGGCAACATTTCTGCTCTTTTTCCACATAATTAAAGCAGGCAGTGAAACTCATCGGAAGCTTTCAGCTTTATGAAAACAAAAGCCAGAACAAGTTTAATTCATTGCTAAATACAGATTGCTCAGCTTAGTCCTCCTGCACTCAATTTGTCTTTGTGGAACAATCCTTCACCAGAGGAAATGTTCAGCTGCCATAGACTGAGAGGATAATTGGCCTCCGCCCCCAAAGCGTGTGCATGGCAGTACCACGGGGTGGCGCCCTGTGGCCAAAGGCTTTTTCAGACTGTAATAACTGTGAGAAAGTTCTCTAGTAATAACAATAAACCAACACAATAAAGGCTTTGCTGTGTTAAAAAAAAAAGAAAGAAAGAAAGCAGGCATTTTGTTAAATCTAATTGACTTCTGGTTGTTCTCCAGCTGAAAGAAAGGACTGTGGGGTTTGTATGTGGGGTTTTTTTCTTTCCTGTTTTTTGTAGGAACAATGAATTTTAAGGGAAAAGGGCATGTCACCGATGGCAATTGTGTTGCAAAAGAGGATGGGGCTAACCCCCGCCACTATTAGCAAAGCAATGGCCAGAACCTCTTCATGCAGCTAAGCAGAGAGGGTCTGCAGAGCGGAGGCTTTTCCTGACTCTGTTTTCAGCATCCACATCCAAGAAGCTTGGTAAAGAAGGGAAGGTTTGAGTCCAAGTGAAATGGAAACGATCCTTTGCAGGACAGACGTGAGTATTTGTGTAGGGAGTTGGTCACTGATAAATTCCATGTTTGTTACCGCCTTTGGCTAGAATTTCTGCTTGCAAGTCTGTCCTCCCCCCCTTCGTGAATACACTGCAGTGAGCAGTCAGAGGAAGTAATAATGCGGTTGAATTTAGACTGTGGTTTTTAAACACGATCTTTAATAATCCCACTCTTTGTTCATAAAGGCATCACTGGGCACAAAACCTGATCTGTCCACTAGTCACTGCCCTAAGGGAGCTACAAACAATCCTATTAAGCCCCATCTCATTGAAACTAAAAGGCTCTGCTCCGATATCTTGAATTATTTTAATTCATAAGTGACACACAGAAAAATCCATTTTAAAAATGAATATCATCAACTTTGACATTGATGGCACATTTGGGGCCATGCTGTGCACTTTAGTGTACACTGACCACAAATTTTTCATCAGGTCTTTTTTGAATGATGCCCTAATGATACTTCAGTACTAATACTTACCACAGGAATGGCTGGGAACTCTGGAAGCTGCAGGGGCTTAATCTTAACCATGAAAAATATCTTGCTATCCCCTTTCAGGAGCAGATAACACAACGTTCTGCTTGTCAGGAGGCAATATAATAGGTAGTCTGAACAAGAGAGCTGCATGCTGTACTGGTCTTATCATTTTCAGTCTCTCTGAATTTCTAGAGGGCTGTCAATCTTACTATTTACTAGAATACCTGTAATAGATATATAGAGGCATTTTCTCTCTTGTGTCAGGTTTATAGCATCATACTTTCTTCCAAGTCTGTAGGGCATTTAAATTGCAGGAATTTTAGACTGTAGTAATGATAGCGACCATTCCATCCCAGTGATCCAGCAGGGGGAAGTAGCAGAGCCTCCACATGGCAGGGTGGCACATTTAGGAGACATTATGAACTCAGGTGATTGCCAGACTCAGAGGTGAACTTAAAAGGGGCCTCATCTGATTTCACTCATGCAGCGTTTCATTAAAGGACTGTGCACACATCAGAATGATGGAGCACGGGCCAGCATGTTGGCTCTGCAGGCTAATTAGTCTCTCAGACCTTCTGCTCCTCTGGAAGTCCCAGCACTGCTGGACAGGACAGTGCTTTGTGTTCCTAGTGTCAAGTGGCCAGGTTCCACATCTGTGGTGCTGGTATTTGGTTGGTCTGTAGGGCTCTCATTTGGCCTATAAAACACAAACATCTGCTGGGGTTATGGTCGGCTTGTTGGCTGATTTCAGCAGGGGTGGTGACCTGCTGTACAAGTCGATCAGTTCTGGAAGAGCAAATTGGTTGTAGAGTGGAGGAGTCTGAGAAAGCAGGAAAATCATTTGGGCAGTCAAAAAAAAAAAACAAACAAAAAACGAGCTACATAAAATAGGGAAATACTGCACCATGTTGCTGCTGTTTAAGCTTATTGGTAAGGCTAAATCTTGCCCTGTGGGTGCCCTGGGCAATAGCCATCTCCAAATATCCTGTTTCCTCATGTGATTTTTTAATGCATATTCATAATTGAGCAGGTTACATTATCAATCAAATAAGATAAACAAAAATCTAAAATCACTTAAGAGGAAGTAAATTACTAGAGGAAAATATGCTTCACGCCTACACTGATAATACTCTTAATTTGATTTAGTCAGAGAATAGTTTATTTTAAGTGATATAAAATTAATTAATTCACTGTAATAACACTGATCACAATGAAGTCTTTTGCTACTAATGTGGATGTCATGTGGATCTCCAGAGAAATGTCACTGTAATTCAGCAGGCTGCAATGAAATGTGTACAATCAGCTGCAAATTCTGCTCCATGCCACACCAATGTCAATCTGAAGCTATTCCACTGACTTCATTGTAGTGACATTGAATTTAAACCCATGTAAATGAAAACAGCATTTGGCTCTTAAAATGCTGCCTGTTCATGCACCATCCATTTTTTTTTTAAAGTCACTAACATTGATCTGGATCTCATACATTGGTGTAAATCAGGAACAATTGTATTCAAGTCAATGGGTTGATACCAGAATAAAGAAGAATCTGGTCCTTCATAACCAAAGTGTACATAACATCCCATGTGAGTTCTGCTTAAATGTACCACTTTGGGTAAGCAGTTGTGGAGGAAGAGGCACTAACCCTGTGATAAGTCTGTATTCATCCACATCATTTAGATCCAGGACTGGCAAGCACTAGGAATTCAGGAGAAATGATGCATATGACCCTGTAAAATACTGGCACAAAAGCACAATTCAGGTGTCTGGTCTGCCACTCAGGGAAAACTCCCAGTGCAGCAAATGGGAACACTGCCTTTTTGCCTGAGTAATGGCTGCTGATCTCTGGCCTGTCCCATTCAGTTTTTTAGTCCCAGTGCTTAGAGCTCAGTTTCAATTGTTTTTTTTAAAGGAGAGAGAAAGAGCAGAAGACAAGGATTTTTTGGGTGATATCTTATACTGGACCAACTATATGGTTGGGAGAGACATAAACAAGCTTTCAGGTACCCCTCAAAGGTACAATGGTACCCAAAATTTGTTTATGTCCCTCCCAACTATGCAGCTGGTCCAAGATATCACTCACAGAAATCCTTGCCTCTTGCATTTTCCCTGGGCTATCACAGCCACAACATCACTCCAGCACTACCATCAAAAAATAGAACAGTTTTTAAAGCATAACCGAGTAAAATACACCATGCTTTTATATATAGAGAGAGAGAGACACACACAGATGTATTTCTCCCTATCGTAATTTCACAGGTATGCAGACCAGAGGAAGAGTATCTGCTCATCATCTCTCTTGTATTCCTATACCAGCTCAACAGTGCCATTATTTGATGTCCCGCAGCAGACTACATGATAGAAGCATTTCATGAAATCCTGCAGGAACCATACGTTACTGAAGAAGGCCACCTCAGGCTGCAGCCTGCATTATGGTTCAAATCAACCCAAGCATTTTTTAATTAAGTATTTCTCCTGCTAGTATTGCAAGTTTTTCACTGGCATTTAGGTGCCTAATGTCCATACATTTCATTGGCATTTGTGTGCCCAAGTTCCTTTAAGTCCCTTTGAAAATCCCATTGGAGCATCTGCTATTGTGGAAAAGTCCTGTAGAGTTGAATGAGGATACAAAGAGACGAGTGCTATAAAAAATTACTCTAATAGCTATAGAATTTAATGGACGGTGAAATCCTTTCTTTTTTCCCTCAACTGTCCGATAGAAGTCTACAGCAGGGATACAATTTTCTATTAAATTCTATAGGGCGGAAAGGTTATCACTTTCTATTAAATTCCATAAGACTTTTATTCATAAGGGATAACAAGTCTGAATGATAATGTATGGCTATCAAACATAAGGAAAATTATCTAATTTATAGCCAGTATTAAGAAAGCCGCTAGCCGTAAAATAAAATAGTTCTCCATATGGTACCCTGAAGCTTCCAAAAACTATAGTTAAAGAAAATAACAACCCTTTTACAGAAATCCATCTATTGTATATAAAATAGAATATTAGAGCAGTAAGATTGGTAGGAACTTGGAAGCAGGAACTGCCCCTTTGATTGTTCTATATGAATTTATAGCATTTATATACAGGATTACAAGTATTTGGTGCATCTTTGTGCTAACAGAGCTCATGTTTTCAAGTACAAGAAAACTCTACAGTTACATTCAGTGGAGGCTTCAGGATACAGTTTGCCAAATGGAAAAACATTTGGAGGTTTGGAAAAATCTTGCACATAAATTACCAAAGGCACGAAGCGCCTGAAAGATGGATGAAATCAGAAGCCAAGGAAAAGCAGCATGTGTGCCAAAGGAAAAAAAAAAAGATGTAATGATTTCTTTTAATGACTCTCTTGCAAAATGGAGAGCGTGCTTCCAGGGCATGTCATATTCTCATAAAAGCAGCTTGCCTGGGTGATGAGAAATACCCTGTAAGTGGTCAGACCAAGCCCCCATTTTTCATCCTTTCTGCACGTAGCTCTCCATTATGTTAAGTGCTACCCACTGGTTAAAAATACAGAAAGCTCATTGTCTCTGACTGTGGCAAAGGCCAGCTACACACTTGTTAATTTCCTGATTTATGACACCATATAGAAGGAATTGAAAGTGGGCACTTTTTTTTTTGGTGGAAACTATTAAAACAGAGGCAGATCAGGAAGTTTGTGATAAAGAAAAGCCAGGCTCTCGTCTGACATGTAATCTCTCTTTTGGCTTTAAGTAAACCTGCTCCTTCAAGGCTGTGCCATCAACAGGGTCTAGCTCAAGTTTCACCACTAAATCTGAGTCAACAATCTCTAATCTGGACACTGGACTCAGGATCCAGGCTCAAGTTGCAGTTGGAAGCAGACAACAGGGACAAGGGGTTGGGGGGGGGGAGGAAAAAAGACAATCTTTGTTTCTCATGTGATTGTCCACGCAGGGCTGAACTGAGGTCAGGTGTCATTTTTTTGTCATCAACAAGATAAAAGTTTGCACCTCTCCAGCCTTGAAATTGCCTTCCTGACACTTATATTAAGTACAGAAGATATATGTCCAAGAATCAGGGACACAAGTTTGTGGTGCAGCTCGGATTTGGAGTTCTTTTCATCTTTCTGACATGTGATACTGTGACATAAGCTGCCTGCAGTGGGGTTGCTATGCAGATATACAATTTCTGAAAAGTTACACCAGGAAAACCAAACCCGACTGATGGATTAGCATTTCACAAAGAAGCAGGATAAAATGTGTAGCAGTTAGACTAAAAAGCTAAAAAAAGGTGAATTAAACTTTCATGAAAACAATCTCTCTCAAAAAAAAAGGATCAATAAGTATAAAAGTATCTCATTGCATTCTTGGCCTTTGGTCTAGTGGCTTGATCCAGCTACTACATATAATAAAGGACATACTGTGTGTGTTCAGTGGCAGAAACTGGGGGAATGTTGTTGGGTTGTATTCCCCTTAATTTCATCAATCTTTTTTCTGTCATTGTTGCTGCTTCACAATCATTTTATTTTGAAAAATAAACACCAGAATAAAATAATATGCTGTCCAGGGCTCCAAGCCAAAAATGTGCCAGCACTTTCTCTTCCCACCCGGCCCCCAAACTCCTTAGGCCAAACGCCTTAACAAAAGCTGTTTTTTGTTTGGAAGATCTCTGGGTCCTTCGTTCTCTTTCCTAACCCCTAACACAGGAAATGATTTTATAATTCACATTATTAAGGAATTCAGTTCCCCCCTCCCCTCCGTGCTCTAGATGTCGACCTACAATAAATCTGTGGCCTGGCACCCTTCCTCCCTGACCCTTTTGTGTTGAGTTTCTCTACCTGACCCTGCCTATAAATCACAATTTGGACCTCTCAACAAACCAGTCAGCAGCCAGGCTTCCCCAGTACTCTGAGGCTTTTGGGGCCTGCTCTTTTTCATCTTGGAATGCTCAGGCATCCCGAATGACTGCGGAATGACCTCGGGTTCTTTCTTTCCCCTAATAGAACATCCATTGCAACGGGAAGAGGTGCACGTTCCTTAAAAAGATACCTGTTAGCAAAAAAAAAGAAAAAGAACCTTGTAAGGGAGTGAGATGGAATAGGATAGAAAAAGAACCTTGTAAGGGAGTGAGATGGAGGAGGAGGGGACGGGGGTGGGTGAGTAGAGGGGGAACCAAAAAAACAAAGACCTGATTTGTATGTGCATTAATGTATATGCTTAGTGAGTTTTTTCAAGGGCCCAGGGTAACCATTCGTGCCTAATAAATCTTTTACACTTCTGTAGTGATATTCATTCTCCAGAGCAGGTGACCCGGGCAAATCATTTAACTCACTTGTACCTCAGTTTCCTACTTTCAGTTAAAATATTGCAGTGCCTTAGATGATCATTATACTATTTTTTACAAGGTTGTATTTCCAAAGATGAAGTCATTTTTCATTTAGCACGCATGTTAAAGTCAATGTAATTCTTCCAAAGGAAGCCAGGAAATTAAAGATGAGGCAATTGAGGCATAAGAAGATTCAGTGGAACAAATCAATGAAAGACCTGGTAATAAAAAATCCAGCTTGCCTGACACAGTCCAGGGCAGCAGTGGGCAAAATGCGGCCCGCGGGCTACATGCGGCCCGCCAGGCCAGTCTATCTGGCCTGCAGGGCCCCTAAAAAATTTAGAAAATTCATATTGATCTGCCCCTGGCTGCCTGTCATGTGGCCCTCAATGGCTTGCCAGAACTCCGTAAGTGGCCCTTCGTCTGAAATAATTGCCCACCCCTGGTCCAGGGTGTTTATCCATTGGACCATACTGTCAATCTTGCAGCCCTGATTGCCAACACAGAGCATCAGGTTCCCTACTGTGTTACTCCACTAAATTACACCCATGGAAAACCAGATTAACAGAGAGGTAGCAAGCTCATAACATTTCTGTTGACCTGATGGATCAGTGCTAGATGCAAATGACTAGATCCTCACAGGTGCTAAGGAGTTGTAATTTCTCTCTCCTAGGTGCCCTGCCACCTACTGGACTCTTCAAACCTGTGTTACCATATGTGACCAAGCTCCATATGCAATGCATATGGAAAACTAGTTGCCTAAAGAAAGGATCCTCAGCAATCAGCAGCACAGAGGTTGATACCTAAGCTAGCTAGGTGTGAAATGCAGAGAAGAGGGGCAGGGCTGAGGGGGCCAGATCCAATAAAGGACTTAGGCAAAATTTAAGTGCCTAAATCTATAACCATAAGCTTCCCCTGCCCCTATCAGCTGCTAATGTTCTGAGTTTTAAGATCACGTGGCTCCTCTGTATGTGCCCAGAACTGCCCCAGTCTTGGTAGGGCTTATCAGTGGTCTTGCTCAGTGGTCTTAACAAGCTGGGACAATGTTTGCCAGGTTGTGGATTATTAGAGGATGGAGATTCAGCCATGACTGAGGCTTCTAAGGTGTAGGATTTAAGATTTACCCTGTCCGCAGTTTCATATTTGCTACCCCTAGGCAGGTGCACAATGGGCATATTGCCTTCAGGCAGCTCTGTGAGCAGCAAGCTGTTTGGTTTGGAACTTGTTCTTAAGCTCCAGGTTCTCCCCATGCACTGCATAGGGAGCCTGTGCACCTACCCCATAGTTCTGGGTTCCACTTCAGGAGCTAGGCACCTGTCAGTTAGGTGTGCCAGTAACCAGGCTTAAGTGCTTATATCCTTTGTGACTTACATGCCTGCTTTGGTACCCCTCACCACAAGCAGGTCACTAGCTCTAGGTTAGTGATGCCTTCTACTCAGGACCTTGAGCACTAAACCCTTTGCTGGAGATAGGTGCCTAGTCAGTTCATTTGGTATCATTAATTATCTGTTGTGTGAAGATGAAACTGAGTTTATAGCCAGTAGTTAGCCTCACCTGGGCATGGATTCAATAAATATATAATTATTTATACACAGTGGAACAGGGGGAGAGATCCATGCCAGAGTGACTTTGTCTGGTCACTCCTCTGATATCTAGAAGATTCAAGTTCAAGCTCCTGCTGTAGATGGGCCAAAATGGCAGTGAACTCAGGAATATGCCCTTATAAAAATGAATATGCACTTCTATAGTAACCACCCAAAGTACTGTAGTGCTGTGCAGCTCATCTGATGTAACAGGCAATGTGGTTGGACCATCACTGCAGAAAACATATAGGAATTATTTTCTAGCATCTCCATGTCTTCAAGATAGATGTTCCAGAAGTACTCTGAGGAGCTCCACATTTCTTGAACACAGGCCAGTCTAAAGCAGACACTGTTTCATCAATAAGGTACACTACTGGCATGTCATATGTGTTCAGGCACATGTATACGTGTCCTTTCATACTTTAGTATACCCTACCAATTGTCATCTTCCATGGGCAGTGTTAAATGCACTTTCAGGACTAGGTCTCTGTGAAATGTATCTTATGCTGCACCAGTATGACTGAAGGCGGTCTCAAGCCCTCAGTATTATAGCCTAAGAAACATGGGTGCCTATAGACATACTCAAAAGTGTGTGGGGGGTGGCATTTTAATTAGAACAATTCCTCGAGAGTCACTTTAATTAAAATGCCTCAATGCCATGTGTATTAAGCTCATAACTATGGTTTTGTTTTTGAGGGCTTTGTGTTCATGAAATTGGGATAAATACAGCAGCTTTTATAATTTCTTGTGAAAAAATGAAACCCACAAAATGCTCTGTGTCAGCATAGGAGGTAATTAATACAATATGTTTACAGTATTTAATCCTGCTCTTACTGTAGTCAAGGGCAAAATACTCACTGACTTCAATAAGAGCAGGAACAAGCCTTTATTCAGCAGGGACCTATCCTGGCCATTAAGAGAAAACTCTCATTGCCTTCAATGGCACTGTGAGGGAATGCAAGCCTGGGCTGCAGCTTGCTAGAGAGCCAAGACAAAGCTGCTTCTCCTCACTTTAGGAAAATGTTTTGTATGACTCAGGGCTATAGGTTGTAGCCGTATTGGTCTAAGGACATAGGCAGACAACGTTCTTCGGGTAAATCTGATATCTTTTATTAGACTAACTAAAATAGTTAGAAAAGTTCTTCTTTGCAAGCCTTCAGGTACAAACACCCTTCATGAGGCTGAGGAAGCATCTGCAGTTGGTCTGCGCTCTTCCTGGATGGTATAGAATAGAAGCCAGAGGCCAGTATACATGTGAAAATGCCAGTCAGTGAAAATGCAAATTGAGGCAGCCAATGGGTGAGAAACATGAGTGGGGGGAGGGAAAAGGGGGGAATGTAGACCTCGTGATAAGAATACACCTGGTAAATAGTAGAGAGGTTACTGGGGTATCAGATGTTAGGTAGGTTATAATGTGTCATAAATCCAGTGTCTATATTTAGTCCATGATTTTTTGTATCCAGTAGGTTGATGATGTGAAGTTCATAGGCTTATCTGTGAAAGGTGTTTTATAAATTCCCTTGGAGGATTAGAACTGAGAGATCAGAGAGAGAAGGGTTTTTTTTTGTGAGGCTTCTATTCTATTCCATCCAGGAAGAGCACAGACCAACTGTAGATGCTTCATCAGCCTGATAAAGGTTGCTTGTACCCAAAATCTTGCAAAGACGACTTTTTCCAACTACTTTAGTTGGTCTAATAAAAGATATCAGATTTACCCAAAGAACCTTGTTTGCCTCTTGTATATCTCAGAACTTCACACATTCAAGAATGCAAAGGGCTTCTGTGGCACACAAGACCCTCCTTGTGCATCTTCCATTGCATCCTGCTGTCCAGGAAAGAGACAGGTGTGATGGTTGTATGTTAGTACCTAATAAATAATATTAACAGAGAGCCAGCAGAATGTACTAAGACTTTGCTGGGATCTCATTAAGCACAGAGGACCAAATCATCTCTTGTGTAATTCCATTCATTTCATTAGGGTTATTGTAGAGGAAGGAATTGGCCTGGAAATAAAGCTGGTTTCTTTTGCATGATGTACCATCCATTCGGTCTACATTTTTGTTGCTCCTTTATGCATACTCAGAGATTTCTTCATAGGAGTGTAGCAGTAGATTTTTTTGAAATAGTAAACAATGAGATGCTCAGACTGTCCCAACCCAGAATTCAGGCTTAGAGTTTTGTATGGGTTCAAAAGAAGTTTAATTTGGGCAAGTTTTTAGGAAAACTAAAGAGACTTTTAGATGGTTGTGTTTGTGTCTAGCCAGGCTTCAGTTTGGATTGCTTTCTGTAGCTTCTGCTTACATTATGCCTTTTGATAAAATAATTTCATTTCTGAAAAAAGTAATTAATTAAAGAGGGTGAGAGAGAAAGAGAGAGAGATTTTACTTTTGGAAACTATAGAATCTGTTGTTTCTAAAAAGGTGAAAAATGTGTTAATAATTTTGGCAATTGACGGAAGCAAAATCAGTGTACAAAACCCTCATGTTCTGGTAAAGTTCAGAAGAATAGAAATGTAGGAAGTTTTGGTGTGCATGCCCAGTCTCATAAGGCACTTTCTTTGCTTTACTCACTTGATGATGAAATCATGCCTCTAAAAGCAGTGGAGCTTCCATACATTTCCAGGTCCTCCAGCAGCAGGGAACCAGCGTTCCTGAATCTACAGGGTGGTACATGGAAGGCAAACTCCAATGTATGCATTATTCAGAGCCTAAATTGGGTGAATATGCATATAGATATTACAGAGAGTTAAGTGGCAATTCGGTAGGAGTTCCATGCTTGAAAGAACTTAGGCTTGACTTGATCCGGATCTCTGTAAGTGGAAAGATTTAGAATTCCAGTAGATGGGAGAAAGAAATCTCCTGTTTTGCAGTAACCCTCCAAGTCGGCAGACTCTTGTACTCGTACAGGAGGCCCATTTAAATCAGTGAGGCTCTGCCCAACACAATGATCCACCCAAATTGAGCTGTTTGCAAGATCAGGGCCCAACTCAATGCTTTTAAGAAGTTTTATTTTTTATTTTCCCCACCCTGCTTCATTATTGCAGATATTGAGAGAAAAGCAGAGGAAAGAGGAAATAAGAGAAGCTTAGATGCAGCCTCCAAGAACACTTTTAAGTATTATTTTTTTTAGAGATTTCAAATTGAATTTTGCTTGATCTGTGATTAGTCAGGGAGCAAGAAGAATAACATTATACACACAGGGAAAAAAAATAATAAAAAAACCAGCACATGGAAGTGCATTTTTTGTTGGAGATTTATTTTGTTTTAATAAATCTGACACCAGTTAGGGAGAGAGAGAAGTGTTGTGAGCCCAGAATGAAAGCAAGCACACTGAAAGTACTTCATACTCTTGTCTTCCCACAGATGTTTCTCTGGTAGCTCTTAGCAATCTCTCCCCAGGCTTAGGAGCCTCCCTCTCCCACCCCCACCCCTTTTTTTTTCATTATTGTTTTTTAAAAAGCGAGCTTGCTCGCCAGGTGTGTTTTCCAAGCTTTCCCAGCTCTAATAAATAAGGAGCACCTGTAAAACAGTAGCTTGACTTAAGTGAATCTGTACAAAGGAAAATATAGAAATACAGTATATACATAGTGCTCATAGTGCACCATCACTACAAGGCTCTGGTTTGATTGGCTTTGATACCCTGCTCCCAACACCATGGAGGCTGAGACACTTCTTTTGCAAACTGTTCCTTGGCTCCGAACAGTAGCCTTATAGAAAAGGTGTACTCTGAACACTTGAGAGTGAACAATTGCTTTATTCGAGTTAGTAAACAGTTACACTGAATCACAAGGTGATTTTAATTTTTTTTGTTTTTTTTTTTGTTTTGTTTTGTTGTTTTTTTTTTAAGTTTTGTATTTGTCAGAATGGGATACTCCACAACTGTCTTACCAACTCAGTGCCAGTATACATGCTCTAGTGTACTTTTGGACTCTTGGCTACAACTGTACAAGTGCACACAAGTAAATTCTACCCTGTTATCCTCCACCCACTGATTGAGGATCGAATTGCACATTTCTCTTCACCATGACAGGAGAAAGCAAACAGTGAAACAGAATCATGGGGGATCTTTCTCACTCTACCCCTTGCTTTCATTGGTTTGTCCATACCATTCTAATTATCATGAAAGGGCTATGCATATGGAGAGATTGTCTCACTGGCTTCCTGGATCACTGAAAACCATCAGGGTTGAAATTTCATCCAAGTCTTTCATGACGCCCAGCAAATATTCCCCTCAGATTATTTTACACCTTGAGGGAATTTTGGTCTTTAGTTCAACACTCTTGCTCTGTTCCCAAATGGGGCGCTATTTAGGGGAATTTAAAGAGAAAGCTGAGAAGAATAAACATTTACTGAGTTCTCTTGGCATTCAGTCTCTGAAAAACCACAGTATAAACTATTCATGCTGCTTCTTACATCTGTCAAATCAAAAATTAAAAGCCATAAAAGTGTAACACTGAAAATATGGCATTAAAAAGGATAAAGATGGCCTTTGTAAAAATAACAAGGAAAGTATATTAGCCAATAAAATATTCTAACTCTTCATTTAAAAGTGCATCGTGGGTAGGACAGAGATGACTCTGAAGCGTTGCTACGCCAATATTACCCCTTTCCCCCATCAAAACTTGAATAGGTCCAAAACCATACAATGCAAATCACGATTCTTAATGTAGCAGCAAAACCACAGCAGTTTTTTGAAAAAAAAAATCCATCATTGTCCAGTCTCAAATATCTGAACTTTGAAGTCAGAGAGGGAAAAGTACCTACATTGGTCCATGTGGTTTTTGAAACCAGGGTGAAAATCCCCCCAGAAAGAAACCAAGAGGAAAGTGTGTTCCTCAAAGGAGAAGAGGTGGTAGTAGGAATGCTGAGCACATTGTGTGGGTCCATGATGTGCTGTCTTCTGGGCCAAAGGCACCCGTGGGATTGAAGCTTCCTCTGAGAGACTTAATGACAGGAAGCTGCTTTATTTGCTTGACTTTTAGCCAGAGGGGGTGGTGAGCGGACAAGCTGGTGTCATTTGGTGAAGTGACAAGGTTTGCTCTGCTCCCTTTCTCCATGCAAGGTACCCTGTCAGTGAGCATTCCTGGAAAAAAGAAAAGAAATGATCAGAACATATTGCAGATGATTCACTGCAGGTAACGTGCGCAAAAGCATGAGCTTAGACATGCAGCTGAGAGCTGTGATGGCAACTCAGTAAGGAGACAACTTGCACTGATACTGTAAACACGGTCAGTAAATTGCTAAGTAAATGAAGCCTTGTTTGCAGCAAAATAGTTGGAAAGAAGATGGAGGAATTCCCATGATAACAAGCTAAAGTGATACAATGATAATTAATCCTTCACACTTACAGAGCACCTTTCATCAAATCAAAGGTGAGTAATAATGCTGTGCAATTAAACAGTGCACTGCACCGATAGATCTCAAAGGGTTTTATAAAGGTGGGATGTATCATCTCCTCTGAACAGTTAGAAATGCTTAGAGGATGGGTGATTTAGTTCTACATCTCACAGTGCCCGAGCAGAACACACACTTACACACACCTAACAACTATTTTAACTATCAAACTTGGTTGCTTCCCGATAAGTCAGAGCCCCTATTTTTTTTTCAGATATCACAAATCAATTGCTTAAATGCAGCTGAAAACAGTATTTGGAATAATAAAATTGTGGTTCATGCATATCTTTGTAAAGATTCCTTTTACAAACCTATCTTCAGTGCTACCTAAATGGAAGGGAGTTAAAGACCTAAAACTCCATTTAGAGGCTGAAATAAAGGATTTTTTCTGAAGGAAAAATTGAGTTTGCAGTAGAGAAAGACACAGCATCGATGCCTGCACGAGTCACATTGGACACTGAGTTCAGATCCTTCATTTAGTTC
Organism: Alligator sinensis; assembly: GCF_000455745.1. NCBI lineage: Eukaryota > Metazoa > Chordata > Crocodylia > Alligatoridae > Alligator > Alligator sinensis. The sequence goes on along the minus strand of NW_005841939.1, from coordinate 3,510,452 downwards.
AGTTTTTCATGCATTTATGCTCCAAGAACACTACAGATTTTTTAAAATCAAATGCTTTAATAAAGAATATTAGAGAAAGAATATCGAATCTACTAAATACCCAGAAAACCTTCTTATCACAGCCTAGCCTCCATGGGAGACTACATCATAAGCCTTCCTTAAATCCTCTGTACGCTATCATACAGATTGTCAAAGCCAGACTAGTGAAAAATGTAGGAAGTGAATTCCAAAACCCCGAGCTGTCCCCCTGCCCCCAATCTCGTGCTCTGGACTGGGTCTCTGACAGCCTCTACCCACCACACTACAGGCTGTCATTTCCAAGTGTCTCAGAGGATCACTATCATCCATAGCATTGTAACTGATTGTGCTTAATGTAGGGTTTGAACAAAGGCCTTTCAACAATCCAAGTATGAGCTGCCACTGCTTGTGGTAAAGGGCTAACTTTAGTAGCATTCCTTAGTGGAGCCATGAATCTCATATATGAACCAGCTACTACAAGAGTACAAACCTCTCAGTCTGTCAGTGAAGATGACAGTATTGTGTGTGAAGTTTCATTTTAGTTCTTTGCACGTTTCCTGTCATCTAGAATTGTTTTTCTCTTGTTATTTGATTAAATTACTTTCCTCTTTGCTTGTTCTGAAGGTGAGAAATTATTTTTCTGCAGTTATGATAAATAAAACATATTTCATTTCATTCTTACATTAGATTCAAGGGTCAGCTCCTGCAACGTCTACTCAAAAAAAACCCTTTCCGAAGCCAATGGTAGTTTTCACTGTATAAACAATACTGGATCAAACTTTTATTGAAGTCATAAGTGAACCCATCTGAATATTGCATACCAGGTCAGATCTTGTTCTCAGTGAAATAAATGAGGGATTTCACAATGATTTCAAAGCATGCCCAGGACTTGTGTGGAAAGGAGCATGAAAGCAATGGTCATAAGCATCTTTTACCTGAAAAAATTCACTGAATCATTAAGCTATTGGAGGTAGTAAGTATACAGTAATTGATGCTGTTTCTCAGCGTCTTTAACCATATACTTGCCCCATTGGGAGATAGACCCACCATTCCCTTTTCTGGATGTTTTTACTACGCCTGTTACTAGATCTCAGAGAATTTGAAGAATCCCATTTATATTTTTTAAATTATCTAAATAGACCCTGTGTTTTGGATATACACTGAGACTATCTTTTGGTTTGGACTCCCAACATTCTGCCAGTTTGTGGAAAGAAATCCTGAAGCACAGTATCAGCGTTAGTGTTTGGGCCAGTAGACACGTTCCTCAATGTGCATCATTGATCTTTTACCCTCAGAGTGACTCCTGTTGCCACCCTGCATTTCTGTGCTTATATCCCATGCAGAACTGCCCTTGTCATCGAACGTAAGGCTGAGAGGAGTGTACAGAAGTGTACACTTTGGCTTAGTTCAGAGCATGCTGATCTCACCGTCAGTCAGGTCACGGATGCCACTGCAGCTCGAGTGAGGTAGGTTTTAGGTCCATGTTTTGATTCATTCACCATGAAGCACATAACTGCTTCTTTCCATTCTGTATCTACTATTCCTCTAAATCATTCTGTATGTACTATTCCTCTAGGCACCTCTATAGGCAGTTCTAAATGTACTACTTTTTCTATTTTTCCATTCCACCCCCCCATATTAGCTGATATGGTGTGCCACAGAAGTATAAGAGGAGGTGCAGGGAGGGTGGGGGGCAGGAAGTGAAATGCAATCCTGAGGCTTTCTGCTGGGAGTGATCAGAAGTTTTTGTAGGAGCTGTGCATTTGCTTAGACCAACTCTGATTGGGCAACAGGTCCATCCTCAAAGATCAGACAGGAGACTTTCCTCTTTGGTATGTATCACAAATGTCCTTGGTGATGAATATATATTTGTAGTGATCAAGATCCAAAGGGAGTAAAAATCCTTACCATTATAATATGTGACGTTAAGAACAAGGACATTTTAGTCATCACCACTTACTAATTAAAACAAATTATGCCAATACCAGCAGGTATGCCCAACAGAAAACCATTGACTATTCATATTTTTCAGTGGAAACAAATGGCTTTCTTGGACAGTAGCACTTACTCTTTGCCCAGCCTAACCACAACCCAACAAAGAACTAATATTCCTGATCAGAAATGAAGGATGCATCATGTGTAACCCTCAAGGGAAAAATAATTTTCATGAATACAAGCAGACTCAGTATTGAGCTGAATTCCAGCCTGTCTCACACAGATGCTCTCTGGGTAGCATGGAGGAAAGAACTCATTGAATTTCTTCCTTCTGCTTTCACAGCAAGCCTTTAAGTTTACATACCCCTGTACATACCACGTTACAGACTTCCAGCTCTTTGAGTGTTTGGTGGGGAGCATCTGATGATGGATCAAGCACAAATAGTAAACAGGTCTGCAAACATGCTTCACAGACCCTTCAGCAAGAAGTTACAGAACCAGTTGTTCAAAGTTTCTTCCAGTTTCTTCTGGACCTTCCTTAGCTAGAGTTGGTTAATGCTTGTAAGTATGCGTTTATATTCTTCCCTACATTCTTGCTTGTTTTGTATTGCCTAAAATGCCACATGCACACACACATGCACACACAACACACCCACCCACACTAGAAACTATTTTTTCCTTTGGCTTCTCTTGTTCTCCACTCCAACGCACAATTCTGTCATAGAAGCAGTATCTTACTGTTCAAAAAAATATGGTGACCAAGTGTGGGGATTTTAGTGTCAGGCAGTCACTGATGTGGATTGGCAAAGTGGTCTATCTTTAGAGGTAATAGTTAATTCAACCAGGCAATGAACATTAAAATTGTTGATATGCCAGAAGATGCCTGGTTCTTTTGGGACATAAATGGCCCCAGAGCAAAGTCAACTCAATAATTTTCTCAGGGAAGTGCTGAAGACATACACCACAAGAGTGCAGCTTAGACCTATAGACACTCTGAAGTCATCTGCTGTATGTAATAGTTCTGTACTTTTTAGCAGTTCTTGAAGTAGTTCAAGCTTTACCCTTAAAACCTTCCCCTTTGAACCATGAATAATTTAATTTTCTTCTCCATGAATCAAAAGAAAAATCACCGTATCATGAGCTGGGGAAGCCTTTAAGCATAAAAGGAGACCAATGACATTGTTGTTGATGGCTGAGGTTATCACCCTCATTCTTCATTTGCTGCTGCCACCCTTTCCTGTAAACAGCCCTGTCTCTTCCAATTAAAAGAAAGTGTTTAATATACTTTGTAATTTTACACTTCTAAAACCACCTTTCAGATTTGAGCTGTCTCAGACTGATGATCAAAGACTTCATGAAATTCTGCAAAGTTTTCAATTTTACCTTAGAAAAATCAGCATGTCTTCATCTCCTCCAAATGGCACCATATCTTCCAAAGATACCACTGAAAAGGGACATTGTTTTATATCCCAGGGACATGTATAGACATACTAGCCAGTATATACAAAAGAGATGACACCAAGTGGGAATTAAGGCACTCTTGCCTCCTAAACTCAGCTCTGACACTGATTTCTTTTGTGGCCTAGAACAAATCATTTAATCTGCCTGGACCAGATTCTGGTCTCATTTATGCTGAGCTAATGTGATGCATTCCCACTAAAGCAAGTCTGCCAAATTTTCAGGCATCTATGCAACAAATATGTTAACATTCTGCATTGGCATGACCCTGAGTGTTTGCAAAGAGGTGTGTGCATGCATGTGTTTTACATTGGACTTTTTGTTTGTGTTTTCCAAAAACAGACCCCCCCCCCAGAACAGCCAATAGCCTGATGGCTAGGATCTGGAGGTGTAAATCCTTGCTCCTCCTGATGCAGAATAGAGACTTGAACACTGATTTCACACATGAATGCCCTCACCACTGGATTATTCTGGGATGGACATTTCTTAATTTATCCTGTTATATAAGTGAGAATACATTCATGAGGCCAATCAAAGGAAGCCATAACCATCAGCTAGCCATAGCCGTAACTTAAGCTATAGCCATAACCATCAGCTAGGGTGTGGGAGATCCAGATTCAAGCTTGCACTCTGATAAATAGAGAATAGTGGATTTTGAAAAGTATGGACTTGAACACAGGCACCTTGGGTGACTGCCTTATCCAGCTGGCTATTCCAAGGTTTCATTTTAACCAGAAATTATGCTCAGGATCTATACACCCTTCCTTTAAAGCACTTCACTGAAACTGCTGTGTTCACCTCGAAAGGTTCAGGTTCAATGAATCAAGATTTCCTGACCAAAAAAACCCAAACCCTTCCCCAAATTTTTGACTGGTTTGCTCCTTCTTTTGAATGAGTTGCAGGATAGGCTTGTTATGACGGGTGCCAAACACAAGAGGCTGCTGTGGCACTGGGGGCTGCACCATCTGATTTTCTGTTTTCCTTCTCACTACTTCCCCAGCTGGGTCCAAGAGGGAAGAGGTAAAAGATAGGTGCAGCAGGGAAGCCAGCAAAAGAGAGAGGACACAGAGGTGTTGGCATCCACAGGGAAGTAGAGGCTTAGCCTTGGCCTTTGGGAAGCTCATCCCCACTGAGCTCCTGCCCCAACACCTTCCCATCTGACATATCTCCACCTGCCAAGCTGTATGCCCAGCGCTTGTCTGTTTTGGGTGTTGACCCCACTGCAGTTTGGGGCTCTTTCCAGTTAGCTCATTCTTATTTACATAACGTGTTACATCTAGAGTGACACAACATCTGGCAGCTGTGGGTGAACCAATATATTCACAGTAGCCAGTGAGATCAGTCTGCTCCTCTGCTTCCATCTCCCCATCTGTAAAATGGGAAGATTAATGCTGAACTGTCCTGCATAGCATATAGTGAATTATTGTTAACTAATGCATGAAAAGCCCCAGGTAACTGCTAGGAGTTATCTGATTTATTTATTTTTTGCTGCCTCTGTACAGATATTAGCTGTCCGCACTCTGGTTACACAATTATACAGCCTCAGACTATATAAAAACAGACTTTTATGAAACTCATGCTTTGGATCTCAAAATATTAAATACAAAAATCCAAACAGAGCAGCCACAACATAGACTGCTAGTCTCTACTAATTTAACTCTTACTCATACAACCAGCAGTACTGAAGCCAATAGGTTTTTTCTATAGCCTAGTCTACTCGCATAGACCAAGATTTCCAGGTGGTCAAGAACTTCAGGCTGCATATCCTAGGCATGATTTTGATCTTGGGGAAACAAAACAACTACAGGGAATCTGAAGCTAGAGATTTATAGCCAGAAAGTTGCTCTGAGGTAACTGCCTGTCTACATGCTCTTATCCCATGGGAGCTTACCCCTCAATGAAACAGTTATATGCTGTCACGTGTTACTTTTCATTTGCTGGCTGTAACATCAAGCAGATTCTGTGGGGGGCCAGGAAAGGAGAAAAAAATCTAAAATATGGAGTTACTAACTTGTAGCTAAACATTTCATAGGTACAGTGCCAGAGTGTCCCTCATTTATTCACATGCCTATTGGTAATTGTTTATACTACTGTGGATCCAGTGAATGCTGCCATGTTTTCCCATGCAGGAAAATATTTCTGCAAAAAAAACAGAAGTAGTGACATCTTTACCCCTCAAATAACTGGTACCTCAGTAAAGGTAAACTGTTATGGTATAGTACCAAATCTGTGTTTGAACTAAACTCAGAGAGCTGGGTACAGAATTCAAGTCTGCACTGACCTCACCATATATCCTTTTCCTCTGAACTAGCGTTCAGACATCACTGGATTACAGAATTCCTGTGGGAAGCATTTTTTGGATAAAGTGCTTAAAATGGCAGCACAATTGGTGCATAAACACTTATAAATATTTGAAGCATAAGCATTCAACAAATCGTACTGCTATAAAGTTTTACATTTAACCACATGGGCTCCAAATAAATAGCTGAAAATTGCTCTAAATATAGGTTTAAAATATCAGTAAGTCGTTGATGGGATGCAGAACTTTTCAGAGAAATCAGAACTAGATAGGTGTTTCATTCTATATCACCCAATATCCACAACTTTGAAAAAAGTGTGCTTCCATAGAGGCTGATTATATTACATGGTCTGCATTTCCAAAACAGGGATTGGAAGATGAAACGTAGCAGGGGCTGGGGTGTTCTTTTAACAAATGCAGTTCAGCCTCTTTGCATCTAGATAATTTGTTATTGTAGGTTGGCTCAAATTTAAGACAGTAACATTTTAGAAACACTTGGAAAACTAAGCCAGCTGCAGGGAGGATATCATTACAAATTGAGACACATGTTGTACAGGAATACCATTCTTTTCAAATACCAAAAACATGTCTGGAGAAGTAAATCCATGCAAAATGAGTCAGAGGCAGGGCCTAATTCTGTGATGTGGGGAGGAACTAATGCTGCAGTATTCTGAGCACTTTTAGTTCTCATTAGAGACAGTGGGAGATAAGGGTGCATAGCCCTTTACAGGATCAAGCCCAGTAATTTAATAATCTTTTTATTTTTGGAAGCAAATGTTACATACTTGGAGCCTCTGTAAAATGTTTGTTTTTACCTGATCTACTCCTTTTATTGTACCAACAGATTTCTTACCAAGCACAAACCCTTTTTATGTAAGTATAACATAGCGCACCATCAAAAACCCCTCCACAAATGACACATGCCCCAACAGTAATGCCACAACCCGGTCCCTTAAACATGTGTGTAGCTTTAATTCTTTGCTGGATGAAGTTCTAAAATAGACAGGGAGAGACTCAGCCAACAGTTTGGATGTAAAAGGATCTTAAGGCAATTCTGAAAGCCTTGTTTGTCACAGACTATTCAATCTGATCCCCAATTCCTGGCCTGCAGGGTATGCTTTCTACTGCACTGGACTTTTCTATTTTTCTAAGAATTTGTGTTTTAAAATGTAGTTCTCTAAATCCTACAGCTCGTCTAATGATGACTACCTCTTCCGTGACTGACGTTCTTTGAAAACACACTTAGAGCATTTCACTGGTTTTCTATTTCCTAAAACATACAAGGATTTTCTTTCATTTTCTTTTCATATGATGCACACATTTATCATGCAGTACATATATGGACCAGACAAAATCTGGGCAGGCCACATATGAAGCGTTTTTTCCAGTATTATTTCAAATCACTTCCTTCTCACACAAAGATCACAGATAACAATTAAATCCATAAGGGCCAAAGTAATCTTTGGTGCAACTCCATTCAAATCAGTGGTCCCAGACATGAAATACGTGGAGGTCACAAGCAGTCCTTAAATCTCTATAAATCAGATCCTCTGGAAATTGATGTAGCAGTTTAAGTACCTGAGGAACCAGCCTCTTATCTGGCTTGAAAGGAACTGCAGGTGCTTGGTGTCTCTGAAAATCGGTTTATTTTTTGCTTGAAAAGTGATGGGCTGAATACTGTCCCATTGTAGCTTATTCAAGAACCTGACTTTTGCATCTGAAAAGTGTGGCCTGTGGCAAGCCATTCGGTAGAAAAGAAAAAGGACCCTATTGTCATTTGGGGTAAATCAACATAGGTCCTTTCACTTCAAGGGATCTACACAGATTTACAACAGCTGAGGATCTAGACCATAGTCTGATACTTTCCTACTATGCAGACTGAATTTAGAGCACCCACATCCTGACGGTCTTAGATATGGGAACTGAAACTGAGTACAAAACATGTCATCTTACACTCTGGCACTTAAAGAATAATTTTTTCTGGGAAACCCTTTTTAATTCAATATCTCTGAGTAGCTACCATGGTGATTCTGAAATGTAAGATCACTATTAATGTCAGGCAGTCCTCAAGGGCCAAACTGCAATTCCAAGCAAATAAGCATCACTGTTTGTGGTGTTAGCACTCTCTGCCAGAATAGCAGGAAAGAAGGATGTCAGGTAAGGGAGTCACTTCTGGAATTCTGAGAGCTTTTGTTAAGTATATATGGCCATCCTCTCAATCAATTTAAATTAGCATTACTCCAGTGTAGTTATACCCACCTAAATTAGCTGAGAATCACTGTAGTGCTGGGTCAGACAAAAGAAATTAGCATAAAATACCTGCATAAATATATAAATACTTAATTTTTTCATTTATACATTTAGGGCCAAATCTTCCCTGGCCAATGCAATGAGGATACGGGTAGATATACTTAAGTGCTACAGTGAGGAGGGCTAAAGAAGGAATGCTAATGACTGTGCCCCTTGTCTCAAGCCTCCCAACCAGAGCAGAGTTTCTTATGCTGGGCCAAGGGAGGTGAAAGGATTCAGAGTGGGATGGATATTGCTTCTGCTCTGAAATGGAGCATTCTGCACCTCATGTTATTTTGGCAACACTATATGTTTTAGCCAACTGCCAAACCAAACATACTATTTCCTCTGCAGATCCTGACCCCACAGGGACATGGTATGGGAGTTGGCCTAATCTTAGCACTTCCAGTAGGACTAAGGAGATATTCTGCGTGTATGGGGTAAGGAGTTCCTTCCTCACCTCCTGCAAATGCATGCATAGCTACATACATGCATGTGCATGCGCACACACACACAGGTAGAAGTTAGTCATGGGTTAGTCATATGTGCTATTTAATTTTCCAGTTCAGCTTACTGAAAATAGTAAATGAAAAGCAAATGTAGCATTCTAATATATTCACCTTAAAAACATTTATACTGAAACTGTAGGGTTAAAAATGATTCTGCCTGGATGTACTATGAGCATGCAGCCAACACTAACATTGCTAATTTTAGAAAGTTCATTCTGTTCAAACTTGAAACAATTACACCCAACAAAATATTCTTCTTACTAGCGTCATGTCTTTATCGCACTATGGAGCTGGCTCTGAAACTTTTTCACTGTTTGTTTGAATAGCATCAAGCTAGACCAACTTGACAGTCTACATCCTGATGGAGAGGCTAAACTTTAACATCAAGGATTATGTTGCTGATTAGCATTTCCAATAATCAAGTAATTGGTACATTAAATAATCCAGAGGCTGGCTACTTGCCCAAAAAGGTCACTCTTGCATTGATTTCTTTTTAAAGGCATCTATGTTACTAGTCCTTGGATGCTATCTGCTTGTCCAGAACTCTAGCATGGACGTATCTGGCTCATTTCCTTCAATTAATGCAATTTGATAGGAAACTAAATTCAAGAAAAGTTACACGTTATGTCACATATGTTCAGATTTCCCAATTAAGGGAACCAGGGAGAGAGAGAACTATCAGGGTTGTTTATTCTAACAAGATAATGCGATTGTGAGACCAGTGTAATAATTCAGCTCCAAGGACCCAATCAAGAAAAGTGATGGGCCAAATACTGCCTATGTAGCTTATTCCTGCTCAGGGAGCTGAAAGATCCATCAATTTGTGACTCTATATACACTTAGTTTCTTCATTACCACATAGCAAGGGAGCAGGGCTTTATCTCCACCTTTACCAGACCCAGGGACAGGGATGCTGGGCCAAAGACTTTATGGAAAGGGTGGAGGTTAGGAGACCATCAAAGAAACTTTGTGGGGCTCAACATGCCCTTTTGTTCACAGCCACAGAGAGCAATCAGAACAAAGCTCAAGATGTACTCCTTTTAAATCCAGTAGTGCTAGTTAACGTCCACTTGCAGTCATGGAGGTGGTTCTCTCAGGGCCTTAGGCAGCATGTCTTCTGTGGGAGCTGGGCTGCCATGATTAATCCCTTCCACTCTTTCTCCCAATCTCCACTGCCATCCTTTCAAAAGCAAGGGATTTACAGTGTGTCACAGAGCTCAAGATGATTACATCAACATTAACAAGCTCAGTTACCATGCATAAAATGGAATGGAAAATTTTGAGGGTGCATAACAATGCTGAGATGTCTCCATGCCCATCCCCATGGTACACATGGAATATCACCTCCCTGAAATATTTACAGGAAGGGGGTTCTTGAAAGTTGAGTCAATGGGAAGGTGCCACAGAATTGGCATCACTCCAGCTGGGATTGGCTGGTACCTTTTCACTAATTATCAAAGGGTGATTTGACATGAGGTCAAAAAACCCTCATCTGAAATTGACACTGGTATTGTGAGAGTTAGCTGCATATGCCCTAGAGAAATATTGACCCCCTCCCTCTCAGCATTTCACTGTGGTATAATATGGAGCGATGGTGTTTTTCTTCTGTAGGGTATTTTGGAGTGAAAATTTCCCTTAGAATATGCACAGATTCTGGCCTTGCATATCTTTTTTTGAGGAAGTCAGGGGTAACCATTTCTGTGCTATTGCACAGACCCTATAGATACTGCAAACTAAAACGCTACAAGTAACCTAAGTTATAAATACAACCCTTAAATGGAGACAAACAAATACTAAATGTAAACACACACCTCTGTAAATAGGATAATGATCATTCAGCTAGATAGTTAAACTGGCTGTTTTCAATACTAAACTTGTGAATGTCTAGGAAATTGGTAGGGAGGGCCACAAGTTTTTCTTTTTAGGATGCGGTTTGGCTGAGCCCGGTTTGTCCAGCTTCGGTGGGGCATATCATCTGCACAGTTACATTTTTAGAGTAGAGTCAATGAGGAAAATAATCATGAATGAAAATAGAGTTCTGTGACCTTAGAGTGTTCCATTCTCAGGAGCGCTGAGCTCCCCCTAGGGATCCAGACATCAGAAAGCAATTGCACAACACAAGAAAGGAAATGCCCAGTAAGAGGAAGGCTGAATAAGAAGAATGAGTTGTCAGCTTACAGATGTTAAAGCACTTTGACATTAGTTACAAACAAGGCATGGACAGCAGGGAAGAAATAAATGGAATTAATGCAACAGCTATTATGGATGGCTCTGATATTAAATAATAGGAATATAGTCAAATAGTGCATTTCCTACAGATCAAAGCACCACCACTAGGAAGGCATAGGTGTGTATGTGAAGTTTAGGCTGAACAACCTTTCAAGCTCTGAACATGATGCAGTCATGCTGGCAGCAAAACTCTTGAGGCTGCTATAGCAAGATGGTGTGATAGATATGCTACAAGAGCCTAACTGTGATCCACTGAAAGATTCTGTTGGGCCACATTCTTGTCCACCTATTAGGCATATAAGTAGACTTGTTCCACTTTATTCGAGTCCCTGAAAAAACACTGATAAATCTACTTGTATAATACACCATCACTTTAGCCTTAAAACTAAGTCACAAAAAAGCAATGAGGAGGAAAAGGACCCACGCACTTCTTGCATCAACAGTCTTTCAAGGACTTAAGCAGGGTGGAATAGTATCCCACGTAGGCATCCACTTAGGTGTCTAATAGCTGGAATAGAATCTGGCCTAATGACCTTAATGATATTTTGGGCTGCTGAGTTGTTATAGATGTTAATTATTAGTGCAAGAAAGATACAGCTGTGCTTTATTTTCATACTAAATGTTTCAAATGTGTCAGGGCGTGCCTGGAGCAAAGAACAGAGTCTCTATTATATAAGAATAGACATTAAAGTAAGTAAATAAATAGCTTGCATGGTCAATGGGAATGATAAACGTAGTATTGCAGCAATAACAGGAAAACTGTTTAAAAATCAATATGTGCCACACTGCAGGATCCAAGATTGTGCAGTGATCTCCTGTTTTTAATACTGGGGAAAATAGCAGTATCTCAGATATCAGATATGTGCTATCTACTGCTGGTAGGTGTTGAGTTGTTAAAGGTAACATTTGTATTGAACGTCTGTGAGTGACTGTGGCATTGCAAGGGACAGCACAGAATATGATTTACTGGAGGTTATGGAATACTCAATGGATTGTAATAAAATTTGGCATGTCACCAAGCCACATCCGGCAAATCATCAGTATTTGATTTCTGAACAGATTCTTGTAACACCCACCCCTCTCCTTTTTTCTTACAGAAGCTCTCCAAGCTTATGAATCTAAGGAAATGCAATTACATTTGTTTCTTGCTCACAAGGTTGAAGCAAGAATAGACATATATTACATAAACAGTTTTATTATAATACTATTTTGTTGGGGGACTTCAATGGGGCTTTTATGCCTCTGAAGCATTGTTACCAGACCAGACCCAGCTGGTGATATAACTATTTATTATTTGCATTGCTATAGTGCTCAGAGGCCCACATTAAGGATCATTATATTGTACGTGTGTGTGCACACGCACATGAATATGCATGTCTACATGCGTGTGTTTACATGCATGCGCACGCACACACCCACACACACATTTTTTGGGGGAAAATTATAAAGTGTTTTCACAAAGTGAGAGAGATGGACTGAGGCAGGTACCTGAGGTAAGGGAGTGGGGTTCCACAATATAAAGTCCACCTTGATACAACCCTATTAGCCTGAGATAAGATGGTAAAATCCCTAATCACAGATTGGGGACAAAATGGAACAAAGTTCAAGAAAGAAGTCTTGCACAAAGCCCAGGCTCCTCTTATATGCAGCACTGACTGCTTACGGTAAGTATGTTGCTCTGAGTTCAGGGTCAGAGTAGTATGATTGCAGCGGACCAAACCAGTGAACAACCATGCCTTGAATTAGCATCAAGTAGAAGGGTTCCCCTACTCTAAACACTCCTGAGAGGGAATTATGGTAATTAATTTGGATGGTCATGAGGTCATGAACTCCTGGTACTCAAGCAGGATCATTTTTATAAGTGGGTTGACTGCCCAGACCTAGAACTTACCCACTAGTTTGACATGCACAACACAACAACATCACAGCCAGCACCATAACGGAATGTTCTGTGAACAAAATGTTAACGAAGCTGCTGATGGGTGACGAATTGACCGACACAGAGGTGATTCAAGACAAAGACAGCATTAAAAACATAAATAACAATATTTTTCTCTTTTTTTCCTTAATAAATCAGAATCTGTATCTTCGCTTTACAAAGGCCACATCCACATGAGTTTGACTCATAACTCAAAATATTAATATTCATTCTATTCACACAGAAGGCAGCACTGTTTACACAAACCTTTACTTATTCTGATTTCGAATTCGGAGACACCTCCTTTTCAATGGTGGCTCCAGATCCTCTGGCCCTGTGCTGAGTATTGGCGTTGAGATTATGCATGGCGCTATTGCAGTCTTTTCTGCTGGTTTTGGCACAGGCTGGATCACGCAACCTGTCTTGGGTAGCATCCGCAAAGCATAGGCATGGTCCTCATCTGCAGGGTTGTTAAGGTTTGGGTCTTGCTTGTCTCCCCCAGCGAGAGGCTCTTCCCCAATCTTCTTGCCAGCCTCTCCCTCTAGGTGGCAATTGGATGCACAATTGTTCTCTTTAACAGATTCCAACTCACTTACAGCTGACTCCTCTGGCGGCGGAGGCTTTTTCTGCTCTTGAGACTGTTCTGAGTTCTTAGAACCCTCTGTGCTCTTCGTGCCATTCACAATGACATTGCAAGCTGCGCCACTGGTTTCTAGTCCTGAAGTGCTGGAGGCCAGTGAGACAGGGCCACAGTGAGCTGGGTCACTGCATGGTAATGTTTTTGTTTCAACTGGGCTGCAATTGTCCCTGCAGTCGCTGCAGTTCCTTTTATCTGAGTTACCAAAAGCCAAATTTACAACACTGTTAGGTTCACGTTCAACTTTAACTTGAGCATGTAAAGCCCTGTGAATAACATTGTGTAGCCTAGACCTGTGGCCCACAGTTAGGTCTATCACACCATCCTGTGGACCCTGTAGCACACTGGAAAAACTAAATTTACTGTTCACTGGACTACTAGCTCTGATAGTCAAATCAACAACTTCATTTTTATTATGCTCCTGGAGCAGTTGAGCTTGATTTAAGGACTGGCCTGAGCAGCTTGGTGATGAGTCAGAGGATTTAGAGGGCCCTTGCTTTGAATCTCGAGGGGACGTAGAGTTATTTGATGGCTTTGCTCCAGGCGTATCACTGGAGGTACTTGGAATGAAGTTTTCACCATTGCTGGAGAAGCCATTGGGGGGCTTGGAATCATTGATGTGAGGGATGGGAATGGGAATAGGGATGGGTACGGGTAGCGGAACAATGACAGGATATGGCACTAACAGGGTTGGGGGCGGCACCAGAGGGGCAAGGGATGGCAACCCAAAGTTCATCATCTGTGGCAAAGGCATAGGACCATTTGGCATCATGCTGACAGGGGGAAAGGGAAGACTAGGCAAAGGAGCCCCTGGCGGGGGTGGGGGTAGTAAGCCTGGAGGATTTCCAGGCATGGTAGGTGTAGTTGGGGGATGAATATGAGGAGATAGCATTGGCCTGTGCATGGGGCTAGAGGTGGGACCCATATTTCTGGGACCACCTGGTGGCGGACCAATTCCAGGAATCATTGGATTGGACAAGGGGCTATTAGGATTTGAAGCATGATGAGGCGGCCCTCGAATAAATGGTGGACGGATTTGCTGCATAATTTGCTGTTCCATGAATATGGGCAGGGGAACTGGCCCGCGGTTTGTCATCACCATGGGAGGACTTCGAGGTGGGACACCAATTGGAGGCACAATGCTAGCAGGTGGCTGAACAGAAACGGGTGGAATATTTGGATTCTCATTGATAGAAATAGATTTAGGAACTGGCGTGGGGATTTTAGTGACAGAGCAGTTGGCAGTGTCAGACGGAGAGGCAGTGGTAGACGCTGATGGTCCAGGACCTTGAATTTGGCCAGCTGCAGACACTGGGGATGGGGCCTTTCTCCGAGCATCTGCTAGCGGTATATTCCAAGAATCTGGAGTCAGCAGCTGCACCCCAGTGCCTTCTGCTTTATTTTCGACTGGAGGATGTAATGTGCTGCACAGTCCAGCTGGAAGATTGGCCTGTGTCTCTTTGTAGAAAATGTCCATTTTGTACTGATTGAGACATTTTGCACTGCAGAACTGAAGCCTTCGTTCCCCGTCCCCAAAATCCAGATACTCTTTTGTGTGTCTTATGTGCTTACACCAGTCACATACCTACAACACAGTAACAAAATCAAAACAGGTGAGAAAAAGTGATCTCCTCTTAATCATGTAATTCTAAAAGTCATTTTTCAGTGCTTTCTAAATATCTGAATTATTTTTCTCATAGGGAAAAAAATTAGCAGCATTTTGCAAAAGTTATGCCTTTTGGACACTAAAGTATAAATGAGTGGAATCTCACAAGCTTTTCTGGCCCACACATTCTATCTTACACAATATGTCAAATATCACATATATTCATACTGAAAGGCAGATCCTCAGCTGTCAGAGCTCTGTTGACTTCTTAGATATCTCTGATATGACAGCTCATACCAGCTCAGGATCTGTCCCTGAGGAGAGAAAGTGTGTGTGTATGTATGTAAAATACCTATGTGCTTGTCTAATATGTGCCTACATAGTAGATACTGACGTATACACACACCCTTATATCTTCTTTGACATGATGATACATAATAAACCAGATCAAGAAACAATGAGAAAAGGACCTCAGAAAATTCCTTGGAAATGAATGCAAGCTGTCTGTGCTAAGTTACAGCACACTGTAACATTATTAACTGTGTTAGATAATAAGTTGGAAAGGGTGCAGTGTTTTAAATGGTATCAAAAAGCCAAAGCACCATTCATCATTTGCTCTGTGTTCCAAGTAGAAACTTGGAAATAGTCATGAAATCTGTGTGAGGTTCAAATATTCCCAATTTGTGATGTTTCGACAAGCTGGAATTATTTTCTGAGCTGTTTGCCCACTCTTGTTCACTAGTCACTTTGTGTAAAACTTCTTGGCAGGCAATGCTTATTTAGCAACTTTTCAGATACTACAGCAAAAAGTTAGTATTACAGATCCTTTTTTAATTTTATTTTGCCCTTTTTTTGCTACTATTGGTGTGGTGAAGGCATAGCCAATTTTTTTTAAGTAAAGCTGCAGAACTAATTAAGCTGTGAAAGGTTTTCCCAGCTGTAAACCACTAGACACCAAAGTTCAAAAAATAGTCATTCTAGGCTTCAGAATCCATTACTTCAGAGAAATTATTGTGATTTCATTAACACATTAATTTTGCAACACCAACAGCTCTCACAGATGGTGAAGACATGATCTACAATTCAAATATGACTCTTGTTTGCACAAATGCCTTTCCTTCATATGGCATTTTAAACAAGAATTAATATGACTAATCTTGCCATAGCTATAAACAGATAAACAGATGTCAGATTTTTCAGTGCCTTACTTTTTTGACAGAATTTTACACACACACAAAAAAACCCCCATTTTTGTCATTTATGTTAGTTCTCAAAATATTCTGTTGACAAAGATTTTTAGTGCTTTCTATAATCAGTATGTTGAGCCTAGGACCATGTCAGAATTTAGCTTTATATTGTATGTGCTCCTACTTTTCCAAGCAGCCCCATATTATCTTGACATGAGATGGCTATGCCTTTTTTAGAAAAAAAAAAGACAAAGAATATAATTGTGAAATGATAGCATTAAAAGGATAATTAATTTTAATAACTATTGGCCATATAAACAATTCAAAACAACATATGTCGGGCATTTGATTACTCATCTCATTTAACTCTCAGTTTTCCTTTAATACAAACAGTGCTGACATTTTAGAGTTTTCATTTATACAGCGTAAAGATATATACTTTTATCATTTTTACACTGTTTCTTTAACCAATGCAACCCCAGGTTTCTTGCTCCCTGTTCACCACTGGATTATCTGTCTCTCTCTTTCCCCCATTATATTCACCCACATGTATACCATTTTAAATTCATTCATGAACTTTACATCCTGTCTGGGAGTCTTTTAAAAATCTCAAACTAATGATTCTTTGAAAACTAAAACCAACCAAGTCAACCCCTGAAGTGTGGAAATTTATGGGTCAGATTGTTAACTGGTGTAAACAGATGTAAAATGTAAGCAACTGCATTGATTCACACCAGCTAGAGAACCTATGCATCCTGCATTAGTACATTTTTATATCTATTGCATTGAGCCAGACAATGGGAAACATTTCATTGCACATTAGAAACAGCACACTGTTTGAAGCTGACAAATAAAAATTAAACTGCTTAGAAATGCAGAAAAGTAGGCTGGTAAATTCATGACAGGAGCATCACGATAAAAGCCTTGAGCTGCAAAGGGGCTCCAAAACCTTTATAAAACTGTAATAGGATGGGAACTCATAGGGCTGAATCCTATTCCACTTTATGTGCCCAAATGGCAGTTACCCAGCCACATAACTGGCAACATTGGCATGTATACACAGTTTGTGACCCTGTTCCAGCTATACTGTAGAAGCATAAGTAATAGCCTAGCAGCCAGAGAAGGAGATAAGCAGAGCCAGGATGAAGAGACCAAGCTAGGGAGTGTGCGGCTCAGCGATATTTGGAAAGAAAGGAGCCCTGGGTTGTAGCCTGGACCCTTAATCCCAATGAAGTAACTTCCTCGCTTCTCTTCATCTATTTTAGCCAATCAATATTAAATACCAGATGTGGTGGCCCAGCATCAAGAGGAGGACTGGGGAAGGGACAGGCTAATGTCTCACCTGTGAAGAGGTGGTTAGACTGCTGTGCTAAGTTAGAAGTGCAGGTTCAAACCTCCTCTGGGTGCAAGAAGCCTAGAATCTGCAGCTGCCTATGCTTGTGTTTGAGGGGAGCCATTTTAATTAGAGCAGTTCCCAGGCAGCTGTTGTAATTAAAATGGCTTACCATCACGTGTATTAAACCCCTGTGCATTTAAAAATGGCCACAGGATGCTTTACTTAAACCTCATTCATTGAGGTTTAGTTAAAGCACCCCACGGCCATTTTAAAATGCATGGGGGATTAATACACATGATGCTGCAGAACACTGCAGCATTCTAATTAAAATGCAGGGTAGACTTAATTACTTGAGTCTGCTCTGACAGGTTCTAATTAGTATACCAGTGAGCACATGTATAGGTAGCGTGAGTCTCCTGCTTCCTGATCACATGCCCTAACCACAAAGCTGTTGACCTAAAACATAGGAGGACCCTTCTCCTCTTTGCCAGGCCACAATATCAGGATTTACATTCCTGGTATGGAGCAGCATACCAACAAGAGCAGATCCTTCTGCATGTGCTCAGTAGCCACATGAATGCATATGTCCAAAATGCACATGCAATAGGATCACAATCTGTGCATAGGTGCCCAGAATGGCAGCTATGTAACAAGGTAAATGCTTAAGCAACTATTTGGATGTGTAAAGTGAAATAAGATTCTACCCATAGCAAATAGAGCAGAAGCAGGTGGACGGCTGCAAGAAGAGAGCTGAGGGATGGACTTTTCATAGATCATCCTTTCTAGCCCTTCAGAGTTAGCATGCAACAATTCAGCAAGTGGGGGAGCACCCACTGAAAAGTGTACAGTGGGGCCAGATTAGTTGGGTACCACTGCTTTAGTTAAACAGATTAAAAGAAAAATATATAAAAAACCCTCCTGGCCTCTTTTCTAATCATTTAATTGTATTGGTTATCAGTTCAAGAATTCACTGCAGTACTTCAGTGTTTTATTGCTCCATTCACTTGTAAATTTCAAATGGGACCCTGAGTCACCTACAGATAAACAAATATTTTCTCCTCAGTAAAATATTTAGAAATCCCGCTTTGAAATTCTCTTCTGATTTCTCATATTTTCAATAATTCATAGAGGCACAAGAAATTCTTGAGCCTGCCTGCCTCACTCCCTTTTTTGATCAAAGCCCATTCATTCAGTTTATTTTATCACCGGATAAATTTAATTAAAGGAACAAAAGTTAAATGTGATAATTCTATTCCTGTGACTATCCTGAATGGATCAAATATCCAATAATAATCTCATCGATTTTATGCAATATCTTAAAGTATGTAGATTAAGGTCAGCGACCACTGGTTGCTTTCAGTGTGTGTGTGTGTGTGTGTGTGTGTGTGTGTGTGTGTGTGTGTGTGAGAGAGAGAGAGAGAGAGAGAGAGAGAGAGATCTACAGGTAATATTGCACCTTAGCATACTGTGTTAAAATGTAGAAAAACAGTCTTTCAAATGAGGGAGAAAATTACTGGAGGAGAAAAAAATGTCACTTAAGAATTAATGAATCAAGTCTGTCTTACAGGATTGATCATTTAAGATGAGGTCAATGAATTTATGATACAAATGGCTATATCACTAGAGGTAATAAAATGGAGCAATATCATTCATTTTACATCTAACTAATGACATGCTCAGAGTAATTACAGAGTTCTTCTAAGAGCCTATGCTGATTACTTAAGCTATGATAGTTAGGTGAAACCTATATATCATTCAGTTCAATAAAATAACATTTTCCTATCTGTGAAATATACAACAAATGTAATGTTTTTTTTAAAAAGGACTTTCATTCTGGATAGTCTGTATGTTGTTAGGTTTTGAGGGAGGGGTTGGTTTGTTGGTTGGTTGATTTAGGGTTTTTTTTAACAAGCAGTGGGAAATCTTTTTGTCCATTTCTTTCTTCTGCTTTTTTTTTACTGCATTACCTTTTCCTTTTACTGTACAACCAAGTGGGCAGTTAAATTGCTGCCGAATGTTTTGTAACAGTTATGGACAGCATTTGCTTCTGTAATGCTTACGCACAGGAGTAGCCCTCTTAGATTCAGAAGGATTATTCATGTGAGTTAGTGCTACAGGATCAAGTTCTTAGTGTCTGATCCAATGTCTGTAGAAGAGTGCAAAAGGCTCCTGCTTATGTTAATAGACTTTGGATCAGGCTCTTAGTCCACATTCTGCTTGCACTGAAATCAATGGGATTTTTGCCACAGACCTCAAGAGCATCAGAAGCAAGACCAGAATATTTTCTAAGGAGCTGCCTGGTTCTCTACATGATAGAAAAATCAGTGCCTAAAATTAACAAAAGGAATTCAGAGGAAAATACTGAGATGATTACCCACGTAATATATCAGGCTTCTCCCCTGCCCCCACTCCAAGCTACACAAAACAGCCTTTTCTAGTTGCATTTGCTGACTGCAAATTTCAAATGAAAAGGGATGGAGAAATTTGTGCTTAGCAAAGGATGTGTGATAAAAATTTGGGAAATGAAGAGCCTCCTTTTGTAAGGCACTGAGTGCCCTCTAACTGCCTTCATCTTCCTCTGAAGAACCTTGCAGTATCAATCCCTAGATCCAGGTGAAATATTTCATATCACAAATGTGAAAACTTAACACCTGAATGACAGAAAGATCAGAAGAGAGATAAATACAATATCCCATTCAGTTGTAACATAACCCTCAGGAAGATTAAATTTACCTAACTGGGGCATGTCCAATTCTAAACAAAAGAATGAACATTTCCTTTAGTACATTTAATGTATTTATATTTTAGTGGCTGGTTGCCAATGTAGTACTTATAAGCTCAATGGCTTGATATCATTCATCCTTTTTCCTGTGAAATGTGTGGCAATCTACACCACTAGACCACTCAGAAGACACTACATCAGCAGAAATATTACTCGTTTTTGATACGGGAACACCAAAAAAGCCCAGACTGTGGGATCCTATAACGCTTCCCGTCTTGTATTTCTCCAGTACAAAAAGAAAGCTATTCAGTTGAGCCTTTATTTTGATAGAAACATCCAAAGTGGAGTCCAAAGTTTGCCATGAGGTTACCCACACAGGCACAATGTACACATTCTGCTAAGCTTAAAAGGAAATGCATATGGCTCTGGGCATGGGATAATTAATACTTTAATCAGGTGTCAGATGCCAGAGTGAAGTTCATCCATTAATGTAGCCCACCAGTAACCTCTGAGCAATAATCTAGTATCAGACACTATTTCATTAAGGAACACATTTGCTAAAATATCTGCCTGCTGAGAAATTTGCTTTAGCCTAAGAGAAATCAGGCATTAGCAACACTCAGACAACACAGCCACAATAAAAAGCATTTCCAAGCCTATCCAGCATCGTCACAGAATTTTGGACCCACAACTCCCCCTTTGTAGAGTTTAGCAGGAGAAAAGAAAAGGGCCAGTAGGGCAAAGATTATCCTCCTTTCTGCATCTCCAGAAGCAGGCACGGAGTTAAAAAAAAACCCTTCCCTAGTGTTAACTCCAGTGGGAGTTCGCCTAAATAAGGACTGAATCAGACCCTCAGAATCAGACCCCTGTCTCAACATACTTAGAGCAAGTGGCTGCAAACTACTGAAGGAAAATAAAAATCATGCATCAAACTTTACATTTACTAATTACTGAGAACTCATCTCACTCTTGTACCTTTTTTTTTTCAGAGGCTTAGGCTAAAATTTTGGCTTCACTGAAGTCTATGGAAACCTCCCCCCCCACAAGGGATTTCAAGGGAGGATTTCATTCAGAAATTGTAAGTCCCTTGGGGCAAGAACTGTCTTCATGTTCTATGTGTATAGAGAGTGCCTAGCACAATGAGCCGCTATCTGTGGTCAGAGCCTCTAGAGAGCAACTGCAATTTAAGCAATCACTAACAGTAATATTTAGAGCCTGCTTCAGCAGCAATTCTCACCTACAGGCTTTGCAAGTCCAAAGCCACAGAACTGCCTGCTGGACAGGCTTTGGGCAGACTGACCCACACATCTCTACCCAGACATGGAACTTCTCACTTGTGCCTGCTAGTTTCATCCCAGCTTGACTCCATGTTGTGCTCCCTACTTTCCCCCCTACTACTCCCTCCTTGCCCCCATCAACCCCCAGTAGGATGTTCTAGATGTTTTCTCTAAACAAGCTCTAAGCTAAGTCAGTTTTCTTTTTGACCTACAAGAAATACCTTCCCAGGCAGTTGGGTTTCAGGCAGCAGCAACAGACCTTGACACACCAATTTGTCCCCTCTCATTAAGTTGCTCAATAATCATCCTGGAAACTGAGTCTGCCAAGTGCTGCAGCAATTTATGTATGTACCCTGCAGACTTCCTAAATCCCACCTGGACCAGTCCCATTCCCTCCCATTTTGACCCATGGTCGTCTTTCCTTAAACTCAATCAAGGTCCAAACCCTTCCTTTCAATCTCTGCCAGTGCTGCCTGCAACACACCCCTAGAACGTGCCACAGGAGACAGATCCTCTCTCCCTCTTCCAGGTGCTGGAAGAAAGGGAGGTAAAGCCACCACCCCTGCATACACACACATGTATGGGCACTCTCTTTCTCTCTCTCCCCCTCTACAGCCAAGATGGAGTCTGACATTTTTCAGCAGGGGAAAAAGTTTTTTAAAGCCTGCCAATACTACAACAACATAGAAATTAGTAAATGGCTTGAAATGAACAGAGACATATTCAAGTACAGGGGTTTCTACAAAATATTCAAACGGGCCAAGATTAATACTGCTACATATAGTTCAATCATCCTCCTTACTTTCCTGTACATAGAGAATATGCACTCCACTGCAGAACCGACTTTCAACTAGCCACAGACATGGAGAAGTCTTGCCATGGAATTTAGGCAGAGAGTGCCAGAGACCACAAAAGGCCCCAACCAGTGGACTTCAGGGCTGTGTAAGCCCTGGAAGACTGTGGATGATACCTTCACAGTAGACCAACTTGAACCCAAACTGGTCTCCTCTGATGGACAAAAAAATAGACCAGTGTACTCAGAAATAGTGAAGCAATTGCAAAGAAATTGCCATGCACAGTTAAAAAGAAAACAATGTAAGCTGTGGGATGTTTGTGGGGAGGAAGTCCTATTTTGTATGTGAGGGGTGTCTGAGCTGCTCTCCATAATCAGCACCTAAGAGGTCTCCAACCCCCAGATAGAACAGAATCATTGGAAACACCATTGCTTTTATAGAGGTATCTACTGACTAAAATTGGTTTTGGAGGAGAGGAAAGATAGAAACTTTTGGCACAAAGGCTCCCTTATATTTCTCCTTGAGGCTTGTGATGGAGGGAAAGTCCAAAACAGAAGCAACTTCTGGAGACTAAATCTATATATCTGCTACTTAAGGCATCCAAATCTAAGATTTAGGTGCCAAAAGATGCTGAAAAACATTACTTTGCTGCTTTCTAGTCCTAAAGGCTTTTTCCTATCCCCTTGATACCCATGTCTGCTGGTGGCCATATGCAAAAGTGCTGAAGTCTTGACTTGGTCAGCGACCTCATTCACAATGACGCCTCAGCAGTGTTTTCAACCTAGCCATTCCTCTACTAGTCTTTCCCGGAGGACTAAAGGGAGTTGGCAGCCTGAGAGTCCTTTCAGAGCACCTACTGAATCAGGCCATAAAACAATGGAGACCAAATTTCTCTGGAAATGCATCCTCTGTTACAGCCCAATAATGCTCAATCTTTTGGCCCCATGGTGGGGCAAAGGGCCAGTCCATGGGCTGGATTGGATCCCACACACCAGTTAGGGCTGTGTTGCATCTGCATAGCCTTGCATGCCTGGATTGGGCTTGTGCCACCCTTACTTGGCCCTACGTGCCCTGATCCGACCCACACTGGCTGCACCTGGCCCTGCACACCTTGATCAGGGTCTGCACCATTACTGCCTAGCCCTAGGCACCAGGATTGGGCCCCAGGATGCCTCCACTGGGCCCTGTGCTCTCGGATCAGGTCATCACTGACCCCACCCAGATAGGGTCTGCACCACCCCAAGTCAGTCCTGCATGCCGATTGGACCCTGAGCTGCCCTCACCTGGCCTGGCACACCTGTACTGCTCTGTGCGCTTAATCTATCCTGCAGGACCATGCTATCCAAGCCACAGGACTCCCCACTGGCCCGGAAATTTGGCAACTAGGAAGCAACAATTAACACTGCCACCACTCCCCCACCGCCAAATTTTCAAACCTGGAGAGCCCTTGACTGCTGGATCTGGCCCATGGGCTAGGGGTTGAGCACCCCTGTTATAGCCAAAAGCCCAGTGGTAACAGTACTCAGCCAGGAGGTGGAAGAGCTTTTTTTTTTTGGCAGAGGGGATTTATAATCTTGTCTCCTACTTCCTCTGTGATTGCTCTAACTGCTGGACTGCTGGATGTTCTAGAGTGAGTCTCTCCCAAGTTTCCCATTTTCTTATGTATATAAATAATTAAATGCTTACTGGAAAAGAAACTTGACCCTAATACCTGTATCCCACATGCTGTTTCCTCTGGGTTGTACAGACCACGTCTCACTTTTTCTCTTTTTCTGGCCTCTTTTAATAATAATTCTGTATTTTGTTCTCCACCTTCCCATTCCCTCTCTGGAGGATTCTGCCATCAGAGCCGCAAGCTTCAAGCTGCCTTGGAAAGATGCTGTTTAACCATTGGTACACAAACAAGCAGCAATTTGTTTGACATTAAGATCATCCCAGGGAGGCAGAATCCCCTTTTCACATTTTCTGACTCAGATGAAAAATTAATATTAAACAGTATGAGCTAGGGCACTTTTATATTTGTCAACTGCTATTTGCATAGCTTCATCCAGACATATTGTGTAAGAAATAGAGCATGTGAAGGAATCATGGCCATCTCCAAGCTCCACTCAGAAATGCTGGACTGGGTGAGGCAGAGGAGAGGAAGAAGAAATGATATTGCTGACCCAGAGATACTGGCATACAGATTAAGGGAGTTAGTACAAATCTGGGGTTTTTATTTGTTTTAACTGTCTTACTCTTTTTCAGTGAATGCATTTATTCTGAAAAGTGAGTTCTATATATATATACATACCAAAAGTGCTGGAATTTCAGCTCTCCTATGTACTGGCAGCCTCTCCAAGGGCAGTGCAAGGTTTCCCCACTATATGTGTGAGTGAGTGTGGACATCTTCAGTAGGAACCAGACAGGAACCTCTATGCCTGTGTAAATTTTCAATGTCCAAGGACCTATGTCGATTTATGTTAGCTATGTTGTTAATTTGTGTAATACGATGAGGTAGTTGCACGTATTTGTGACAAAGCATAAATGATGTCAAGAAAAGTATTTGCCTTCTGTAATGCTATTTCATTTGATATTTTTTCCTGCGTGCGGATGTTACCTACTCAGTCACATATGAATTATTATAAGAATCAGAATAAGTGGCATATCTGCTCAGTGCTGGCATGTAACCCAATAACTCCCATAGTGTAACTAAGGCCATGTGTACACTACAATTATAACCAGGTTGCAGAACCTGGTTTCAACATGGTTGTAACTGAGCCTTCTGACTCAGTTGTAATTGTAGTGAGAAGCAGCCTAAAGCCCTGTCAATACCAGGGATTGAACAATGCTAGCAACAGGCATGTTCAAAAGCAATTGTTTAGAATAGTTTTTCATACATGATAACTGTTTTCCAAAAGGGTTATTGCAAGAGATTGTAACAGGCTTTCCCTGTCCACTGTGGTCAGGGATTATTTTTTAAAATAACCAGCTATAAACTCTGCTACAAAGTAACCCAAAGGCAGATGCTAGCACAGTTTATGAATGTGATTATAATACAGTTTATAGCTACACTAGGGGCATTTTTACACGTGCTCCTAGAGGCACAGGGGGGAGGGGGACACTTTAATTAGCGAATGGTTTTAATTAAAAGCGCCCAAGTGTAAGGTGTATCAGCATCCCCCATACTGAAAAATGGTGGTGGGGCACTTTGAACTAAAGCTCATCGAACAAGCATGGGGACGCTAATACACATGATGCCAAAGTCTGCTGGAGCGTGTTTATTTCAGAGCTCCAGCAGACTTGATTAATCGAGTCAGGCTTGATTAATCAAGCTTCGAAATAAACAAAATAATCCTTGATTAATCAAGTCTGCTCTGACGCACTGGATTTGCAGCATGTTGGAGCCAGCTCCCTGCACATATATAGGAGCTTTAGGTGTGAATGAAAACATAGTGTTGGTAATTTTGCAAAAAGAGAATTTAGACGGAAGATCACTGCATCAACCTGTAATTTAAATCTGTCCTGTGAATTTTTAATGTCTGCCTGTCTAGCCACACATTTTAAAGCAGAATGCAAGTTTCTTTCTTGCTTACTTTCTTCATGGCTCCCTCTTGTTCTTGGGGATGTGACCCTACTAATTTCTTTCCCTTCTCTTTACATTTTCTCACATTTTCTGAAGGGGAGAATATGGTCATTTAAATGCAAGACCCACTCCGCCTTCATTTTTCATCCTAATTATGCAAAAGTCTAAGCTACATGAAGCATAAGGAAAAAATAGAGCTATTTGGTAATTAATGGCTAATGATAAATTGATTTTACTTTTGAATGATTGCAGTTGTCATCTGTGGTACTTAAAACATGGTCTATTCAAAACCCTTGTGTTTCTTTGTTTTGGGGGGTTTTATTTTAATGTTTCCAATCAAGAGCAATGGATGTAAGTTATGCTAATGCCCAGTGGAATTCTAGGTTGGTTCTTATTTCATCACAATCACTGCATATTTGGTTTTGTTTATAAACAGCTGAGCTTCAATTTTTAAATCCAGGCTGAGGCTTTGTAAAAACTTTGGATCTTAAAACCTTGGTGAAGCCAACAATACAGTGGGCAAAACTTATGGGGAAATGAATGTAGTGTGAAGTAGAATTTGAATAAAGTGTATTTCTGGGGAGAAGCTCTTCTTCACCCCACAAATCTGACAGTCTAAAATATTATAGAATGCAAAGCAATGGCATTTAAGCCTTAAACTCCTTACTGTGGGTTTTTTTACACTTGTACTGAATAAGCTTTGATTACAGGGATCATCCTTACTGCTGTTTCAGTGCTGGCTAAGGATATCATTCTATCAATTAAATAAATCCCAAATAAAATGAACATGCTGCAGAAGGGGAGATGACTGGAGGGGGAGTAGAGGTCTAAGTGCTGTCAACAGGACAGACAATTTGGCAGGCAGAGTGACCTAGTGCTGGAATGATTGTGAAAGTCTGTCTCCTGGACTGGAAGAGCCTAAGATGATCATGCAAGTGATGCTGTGAGACAAGTTTGGCAGGGTGGATGTAATCGATGTCATTCTCCTTTGCCCCTCTACTGTCACCACCTGGGGCAAGCTGTTTATAAACAACTTTTTGCAAAAAAAGTTTTCAGACGTGGTTTGCTCACTGCGTAGGTAGGTTTTAGCTTCCCTCCTTTGTGCCGGGAATGCTAAAAAACAAGAAGATGCAGTAAATTAAAAACAGCATGGGCCTGATCTTCAGCTGTTCTGAAAAGCAACTGGGTTGTGGCAATTTACATTAGTGGAGCATCTGACCTTAGATTCTCATCTGTTTTCCTGTAAACTTATTGAACAGGAACATCCAAGTAAACAGCAAAGGGAAGCATCACCTATACATTTCCCTCCCAACGTTCCTCAGCCATTTCCTAGGAGGATGACTACTGTGCGTATTCCCAGAGACCCCAATCAGAATTGGGGCCCAGTTCTGCTCATACTTTACAAACACATCGAAAGATATTTCAGTTTTAGTCCCTCTCCCCAAAAAACACTTTGCACACATGGTTAATTGTGTCCTGTCAGTTTTACTAAAGTCAATTAGACTATTCAGTGCTAAAATTAAATGTGTATGTTAAGTATGATCTAAGTCTAAAGAGACAAAAAGCCACTCTAAGCCTTTAGTGATAAAGCAGAATATAAATCTAAACAACAATAACAATAAAGAATACAGAGAGAAGCAGAGTCACACTGTGCAAATGGTGGTAGCAGTGTTTATGATGGATTAAGAGTAACATTTTCCCAGATGCCTAAATGACTTAGAAGCCTAACTTCCATTCACATGATTCAGGTATTGCCTACCCTTGGGCTACTTCTGCCATCTTCCTTGCACACTGTTCTCATGGCTTCTGGCAGCTCTGCACAGCTCTTAACAAACTGCACCCTGTGAACACACAGCTGTTGAAGAGGCCATGACAGCTGGCAGAAGGGGCAGGGATATGAACATAAGCTTTCTGCTGGCTACCCTATGATAGAGGAGCCCTTTCTTCCCATTGGGAAACTGGTGGTGCTCTACCACTGGGCAAGTAAGGTTATGACTTGGCAAGACTCTAAGTATGGATGGGCTCATAGTTTTGCTGCTGGAACCTAAGTTGTGTTATAGCATAGATCAAGATTATGCTATAACACAACACTCAGGAGCCTAAGTCACTATGAAAGCTAAAGTCATCCAGCACTTTTGAAAAGTTAACACTAATGTCTGCAACTTTCTCCACATGGGCACAAGATAACCACAATTTTGCCATAAATTTCAATGATTGAGTCAAAAGACTTTTCTTTGTGGGTGTGTCTATGCCATACTGGGTGCATCTACAAGAAACACTTTAATCCACAGTAAAACTTCACTGTCTTAACATACATAGCAATTAATGTGCAGTATATTAGTCTAATGCACTGCAATTTAGAAAAATTGTGCATTAACTAATGTGCCATACCACGCATGTAGACACTGACTGGGAGCTAATTGTTCCTGGTCAGCCTAGACAGCAGGGGGCCACCCCAACACTCCCCTGCTTGAGGCTAACCCAGTCCCCCCGCAGAAGGGATGGAGCTGCCCACTGAGCCAGGACAAATCCTCCCCACCCTCTGGAGCTGAGGCAAAGCCCCCATGGCCCCTGCCAGCCCAGGGCTGGCACCCAAGGGAGCTTGAAGCTCCCCTTGAATGCTGCAGGGAGGCAGAGCAGGGCAGGAGCAGCCCTGGACTGAACTGCTCCCGTCAGGCTCAATTTGCTCCTGACTGGGGTGCACATGTAGACATGTGCTGGGGAGCACTTTAATGAGCCTGAATTTTCTGCAATTAATTGCACATGTAGATATATCCACTGAGATGTGACATATACGCAGTTCTCCTGGGAGGCAGAAGTTGTTGGTATGCATCATGGGTCACACTAAGTAGAATATACTTCTTCCAGTTCAGGAAGGTACTTGCATGAAAGCAGGCCTGTTCCATCTTTGTACAGTGCTGCCTGGGACCATAACTGAGCAGCTTAGACCTGCCTTTTGTAACTCATCAGGCTTTTCTTTATCAAAATGTAATGCAAATAAAAACTAAGGAACAACAGTTGCAACTGCTAGTTTTTTAACTATTTGGTCCAGTTTTCTAAAACCAGTGATTTTCATTTATGATTTCTAAGTCCTCTGCACCACAAGGAGACAGTTGTTTCCTCATAAAGATGGCATGAACCTATCACCTCAAACTGCTGCTACTGCGGCCTTTCAAAATATCAAAAATGAGGAGCATTTTAAGTGCCCTGAAAACATGACAAAAATTGTTGACTTTGAACACTCAGGAAATAAAATGAAAGAAGGTCACAAAGTCAACAGCTGGAAAAACATTTCTGGGGCTTATCCAGCACTCCTTCATGCCTGCAACAACTCTGGTATAGCAGTGGAAGGTCACACTAAGGAAAATCTTCCTCAAATAATAGAAATTATTTTTTTATACAGAATGAAGGTCTCATTAATGTCCTTGCAATGCCTTGTACACCAGGCACCTCTCCAAATGCTTGACTGTGAAAGGCTGTGCAAAAAAACTTCTACATTTCCTAAAGAGCACTGAAAAATGGGGGTCCATAACAGTTCTGGTTTGGAAGAGCTGTTGGGGACTATTTGTGGGGACAAGGGACTGACTAGAACTATACTTATACAGCTGTATCAGTTCCAAACTCCTATAGAAGAGGCACAGAAACTTAGCAGTTGCTATTCTTAGAAGGAGGTTTCAGACCAGATATAAGGAAAAACTTCTTTATGGTTCGTGTGACCAGACTCTGAGATAGACCTCCAGCGGGGGTGGTGCACAATGTTCCCTCTAAGGTGGAGCGATCTGTAAGAGCACCACTTTGGTCTGTGAGCATGCCGCTTTGGTCCCACCTCTCCCTTTCGCTAAACCTGGATCTAGACTACGCTAAGCCTAATAGACTAGATTCCTCATGTAATGGGTCCACATGCAATGGATTTTGCAATAATCCTCCAAACACAAGACTGGGGGCTGGGGAGCAGAGCAGTTCCCCGGAGCCGGTAATGGGGACTTCCCATTCATGATGCAGAAATCTTATGTCATGGTTAGACAAAGTGCTTTGGGTAAATGTGATATAATTTACCCAAAGCACCTTGTCTGCCTATGTCCTTAGAGCATTGCAGCTGTAACCAGCACCCCCAAACTACATCATGGTTAAGAACGATTCCTTGCACCTGCTCCTTTTCTTCTGATGCAGATGCAGGTTCTGCACCATCCTGCTGTGCCCCCCACACCTTTCCCTGCTGCAGGTAACCAAAGTGAATCTGACTGTGGTGCATTGGGCTGTGTAAACACTGTTGCTGGGAGAGCAACATGCTGTCTGAAGAGGAGTGAAATGTCAGGGCTCGAGCTGCTGTTGCCTGCAGCATTTAATCTGAGATCTGGGGAAGCAAAGATCCACATGTGTCCCTGCTCCAGGAGCAAGGAGGCACATGGACTCGGGGCTAGGGAGCGGAGTAGTTCCCCTGAGCCGGCGGAGCCCGTGCCAGCCCCAGCTCCTGCACCCGCCTTGCCTTCAGGAGTGAGGAGGCACATGGCCTCGGGTCTGGGTAGTAGAGCAGTTTCCCAGCGGCAGCCCTCAGCCCCCACCTCACCTCTGGGAGTGAGGAGGTACAAGGCTTTGGGGCTGGGGAGCAGAGCAGTTCCCTGGCGCTGGCAGAGCCTGCACCAGCTCCCAGCCCCCGCCTCGCCTTGCCACTCTGCAAGGGTGCGCAGCATTAATAAGTTAGTGCGCGGCATGGTATTAAATTGTGCATGGCCACGCACACACACAGCTTGGAGGGAACCTTGGTGGTGCAGGCACCTACCCTGGAGATCTTCAAAAGGAGACTGGATGCACACTTTGCTTGGGTTATTTGTCCCCACCAGTCTTTCCTGCCTAGAGCAGCAGGGCTGGACCCAATGATTTCAAAAGGTCTCTTCTAGCCCTAAACTTCTGTGAATCTGTAACAGGAGTATATAGCAGCTGCAGAAGGTCTGTTTTTCAGCCTCAGTATCAGCCAGCAGGTTAAGAGTAGATTCTATATTTGCTGTTTTTTTTAATAATTCTCTGCATCAAACCCTAGTAATTAGGAAGGGGAAGTGAAGCTCACCCTTGGACTAATTAGTATTTGAGATTTATACAGTAAATCATTTTGAGAACTGGGAACATAGCTAAAAATGGGAAAACTTAAAGGTAGAAGGGGAAGTAAGCAATTTATGAACTCCAAATACAATCTTGCTTAATGAGTGGCTAACATCTCACCACGCAACAAATATTCAAACCCAACAGTTTTGCACTGTCAAATCCTCAGATAATTTTAGGCCTTGATAAAGATTTGTATTCTATAATTAACTCACTCCTTTATTCAGCACCTGAATAAATATGTTCTCCTTCCTTTCAATACAAAACTTTATTCTGGTCATATAGCAATATAACATTTTCAGATGAAAAAGAACCCATGTGGCTCATCTGTCTAGAATTTATGCCTAGTAATATCTTTTACTTTATGTATTTTTTCTCTAATATATTTTCTTTTTTATAACCAAGTGAATATAAAAATAACAATAAAAACCTCTCCATTATGTTTCCAATGGAACACAAGATGGTTGACAGGCATATAAATGTAATAATGAGGTGGTTTCAGGGGCAGGTTAATGTTTTTTGCTCACACATGATGCTTTCAGCCTTAGGCTTTGCTTCAGGCCAATACCACTTCACCTGGGCCACAGTTACCACTGAACACCCATTAAATCAGTCAGACTTAAATGTAATATTTACTGGGTCCAGAGAATAATACTGTAATCTAAGTTTGAAATACTGTTGCTCCACAGAATTGTAAGCTGAAACCTGGAGAAATTGTCTTTATTTATCAGTAATAAAGAATTCTTGTATTCTACTTTTATACCAATATGAAACTGGCATAACCTTCACTAACTGCACTTTAGTTACTTCTCGTTGGGTGTGCCTACAAGTGCATATTAATGTGATGCAATAAAAACTCTGCTGCTTATCGCAACAGAGTTTATTGTTCCCAGGTGCACTGTTTACATGTTGGACTGCAGCACACTGAGCCAGGTCAGAGCAGCCCCCACAGTGAAGCACCTTCATGCCTCAGCTAGCCAGGGCAGTGTCTCTACGTGAGCTACTATGGAATAAAAACCTCTGCAGCAGGATCGTACTTGTATTTACTTGTAAACAAGTACGATCCTGCTGCAGAGTTAATTAACTTACTCCAGCTTAATAGGGGCACGTGTAGATGCGCAGTGTTTACTGCACAGCTAATTAGACTGCTGCACGGTAAATGCCTTGTGTAGACATGCCCATTTACATCTATACAAGTGAGAAACTTGCAGACAGTAAGACTGAGTGCTGTTAACTAGAGTTCCATTCATTTATTTAGATCAAGTATCTTCAAACCTTACTATATTTTAATAATTGTATTATGGAGGTGCCTAGACCACTCCACTTTTGTGCCCAGTGCTGTAAAAGCATACATACACTGCCATAATGTGGAGCACAACTTAGCAAAGTTGCATCAGCCACCTGACTGCCAGCCAGATTCGCACAGACTACCTCTCCCACCATTACCAACCACAATAGGTATCTATAGGGACCACAGCAGTTGCTTTCATGGAACATTAATATGAGGGAGAGACTGAATATGAGTGCTACTTGAAAATATTTGAAGCTGCTTGAAAACACTTGACATTTTTCATGAGAAAGCTTTGTTCTTTTTCAACCAGCTTCTAGAATGATCAAAATCATTCAAAAATCTGATAAGCTAAGGTCCACATTTTCAAAATGGTTGTTCTTGGTTTGTGTTTCTCAAACAGAAGCATAACTCAGGGTTATTTAAAGTTTAAGAGGGTGCAACAGCGTGGGATCTCACACAGCAGCAACAGCAGGGGCACCAGCAGCAGCAGCTGGGTATGCCCTTCACCCCTCTGTTCTCAAAGAGGGTGTTTGTTAACCTCTCCCTCCCCACAATTCTGGCACTGACAACTTGACATACACACACACTTTTGCTAAGGGCATCAAAAATGCTAATTATGCCCTTGCGCTCAAATTATGGTCCATGGACTACTTGTGGTTTGGGAGGCCAGAGTGAAGTGGTGCCCAGATTACACCAGCCCATACCCCCTTTCCAACTAAAAGTCTGATGATAAGGGTACCTGCTGACATTTGAACTTCTGTCTGTACAGTAGACAGTGCTAGGGTATTAAAGTCCTGCATCACCCATAACAGATATCAAACTTTGCTCTGAACCATAACAGACATTGTCTGCGTTCAAGTAACGAAGAAATAAATACATGTATTTTTCCTTAGTAGTAATCCATGTAGTAATCCATACCATGTAGGTGTGGAACCTATGAGTAAAAAAAAAAATCTCTCTAGCTCTTTCTATTAAAACTGAAATGCAGACAAGTATTTATTTTCAGGAAGTTATTTACTTATCCCATAGTTTTAAGACTTATCCAACATAAGGTTTTATCAGATGCTCTATTATTTACATAACATTAGATGAAGGAGCAGTGTAGTCATAAAATAAATCTGGAATACCTCTACAGTACTCAAACGAGTTACTCCAGATTTGTCCCAATTAAATGAGGGTAGAATTTGTCCTGCACTAACTGTGTCTGACTCAGTAGGGCATATTGCAAACACAAGGCAACAGACAAGAAGTTATTAGGCTAACAACACAGCTATAAAAAAAAAACAATCCCAAATTTGGGACTTCACGGGGAACAAATTTCATGGCAGTATGGATCAACTACATGTAACTACAGAGGTTTTATCAAATATGTGCATAATGGCCGAACACTGTCACACTTACAATTTCATGCAGAATATTTTCTTATTACTCTACAAAGGCACTAAACAACCTTCTTGGGAAGTTTTGCTCCAGGGGAGAAGAAAACAAATTTACACTCTAATCCTACTGCTGGATCCACTTAGCTAAACCCTACTTAAACTCCTCTGAATTCAGTAAATTTCTGTACACCAATAAAAACCTCCTCAGAAATATCTGATTGCAGGACTGACTCCTTATTTTGTGCCTATGTGTAACTTTCTATAAAGTCATGTCCTTCCCTCCATCTTACTACAAAATTCCTGTTGAGGGCAACTGGAATTCCACAAGGCAGACTTAATGGAGATAATCTGAGAATCTGGTCAGGAAGAAGACAATTTACAGTTATTACATACAAAGATTCCTAACCTGACATTTGTCCCATGCAACGAAAGTGCTACCAAATATTTTGAAAATGAAGAAAATCAAATCTGGGTCAAGTTATTACCATTCACTAATTTACAGCCAGTAAAGGAAGTATGACCTTGCAGCAAAGGCATGGAACTGGGATTTGGCAGATGAGATTTATTCCCTGCTCTCTTCTACAGAATTCCTGTGTGATTTCTGTGCAGATTACTTAAACTCCCTCTAGGCTCCTTATGTGTACAATGGGAATAACAATACTTCCTTCTTCTGCCTTGCCTATTCATATTCTCAGAATTTTGAAGTAGATCCTGACTTACTTGGTGTATGTAGAGTGCTCATCCCAAATAAGCCTCCAGGTCACTTGATGTCTCTAAGCACTACCAAACCCAAACAAGTACTAATGGGGTGTGTGTACACAAAACGAAATTTCCCGTTTATGCTGACACAACTGCGTTTGTGATTGCACAACCCTGATTTCCCGTTGCTTTAAAGTCCATTTTAGTATCGTACGCTTACACTGCTCAGAGAGCAGTCTATCCAGTCTTCCATTCTGTGCAACTCATTAGTCAATGGGAATTTTGCCTCAAGGAGAACTGTAGGATTTGGTCCGCAATGTGTACATAGAGACAACACCCCGTATACCCACACACACTAATACACGCACCTTGCTACATAATATAGCACTCTGAAATTAGCAGTTAGAGGATACAGTATAATAAAGGAGAAAAGCAGGAGACATTTAAGCAAAGCATGTTGACTGAGAATATTGACTGTACTTCACATCTAGCAGGCACATTTATTATCCTGTGTTATAAAAAGGGAGATGGTTAGGAGGTGGAGGCATGGTAGTTAACCTCAGGCATTTGTCCAAGCACGACAAGAGATCTGAGAGATGAGTGAGGGTTGAAATTCCATTATAGGTTTTAAATAATTAAACACTACATGTTTGGAAGCTCATTCCTTCCTATTACTTTTTAAATAATTAATCTGTATTTACATCTACTGAACTTCATGGAGCTATACACATAACAAACTTGAGTGAAGTTGAGAGAAAGAGATTTTCCTGTCTGACAGCATTGGGAAATATTTAGCCATCTGCAGAAACAGTAGTTTGAATGTATGGAACAATTCAAAATACAATTCAGCTAGGTGATACGGAATCATAGAGCCATAGAGTTGGACAGGACCTCAAGGGCCATCTTGTAGATCATAGACACAAATGTAAGTGGTTTTTCTATCCAATTGTTCAAGAATTGTTAATCAAAACAGTTAAAACAGGCTATAAATCCTAAAAGAAAAGCTGTGTTTCCAAAACCTTAGAATAGCAAAATGATAAAAAGTAGAATAGAGTAAATGAAAAAACCCTAGGTATTATTCCTATTATACTCATTATTTTCAGACTAATGCTACCACTTCCATACAGCCTGTTGTTTCCACCTTCATTCCATTACATTTGCAAAATACTGAGCCAGCCAATCTGAACAGCAACTGAAATATCATTTCCATTTCTTATGAGAACATTGTTTCCTTATATTTTTTTCCAGCTCCATCTAACTAACCTCCTAATGTATTCTTCATTGTCAAAGACAAAACAAACAATGACTACAAATCTGAATCCGTAAAACCTTACTATAAAGTGTTACAACAATTCCCTTAAACTGTAGTCCTGCCCCACAAAAAGACTCTGTGCATGTCGTTGCTAGCTCAAATTATCTTGATTTACATTTAAAAAGACCCGACCCCCCCCCCCCCCCCCCCACACACACACACGGTATTCTAGGTATCAGCCTTGCAAATTCTGTCTAAAAGTCAAACTGAATTCTTTCGTTCTCACACATCATTACTACTAACAGAAATTCTACTGGCCAAACAATACCCTCAATTACAAGAGTGCAGCGCCATTGTCTTCAAATCAAGTTCTGTATTAAATAAATTAATTGGATTTCACAGGGGTAAAGGAGGATTTAACTTGATCTGCAAACTCTTCATTCTGGTGAAGATGTACTGGGGGAAATGGGGCAGAGGAGAAAGCAGCTTGACTTTCAGAATCCAGACTGATTTTTCTACTAAGCGAGAAAAAACATCCTCCACCTGTACGTAAAACAAGTTTAGAATGGAAATTATGGAAAGATGGGTAATAAAGACTGACAACTTTACAAAGTCATTTTTCGGGGAAAGCTACACTTGAAACTTCTTGTTAATTCCCTATTTCGTAATTCTTATCAAAAACAATAACACACAAACCAGAGGGCAGACATCAGATCCAATAATGACAACTCTCCTATTTGCTCCATTGACCTGTGCAGCTCTAATTCTGAGTCCTGAGGACAGAAACTAAGCATCTCTGAACACCAGAACAAACACTGCTGCACAAGGAAAGAGCACAAGGTCAGATTTCAGCAAAATACAGGATTCTATGCCAAACGTAGAGATCAAGGACTGACTAACTCAAAGCACAGGAAGAACCAATGC
Organism: Alligator sinensis; assembly: GCF_000455745.1. Classification (NCBI taxonomy): domain Eukaryota; kingdom Metazoa; phylum Chordata; order Crocodylia; family Alligatoridae; genus Alligator; species Alligator sinensis. The sequence continues at coordinate 3,474,031 of NW_005841939.1, read as the reverse complement.
TTCAGATATCAGCTGTTGCAAGGATTATAAACCCTAGTCTTTCTGGACTCACAGTAATAATCAGAACAGTATACATGTTAGGCTTCTTGCAGCAATATCTGAAAGCATGGCCTTTTATTCAGATTCAGTTCAGGATTTTGTTACCTTTTTATACAAAGCCAAAAAAGTATTCACATTTCAAGGTTATTTTAAGACTCAAAACTCATCTTACTTATTACAAGAGGTTTATGATTCAATACAGAAAATTATATGGAAGCTTCGTATGCAGCAAGTAGAGAGGCAGGATTCTGTGACTGAGGCTAGACGCACTGTCAGCTTCCTGAAATATCCCTCCCACCCCCCCACCCCCCACACAATTCATGTTTTCACATAAATCCAGATTTTGGCATATTGCTTTATTTTAGAGACATCTTCTGTGTACTGGATGGCTTATGCAAATTAACCAAATGTCCTACAAATTAGTCTTGAAATGCCTGGGATAATGAGCTGTTCACATGGTGCTGGAGTAGCGTACACTATTTTATGATGGACTGTTTACAGTTTGGGAAAGCAAGGAAACACTGTAAATTGTTCTCAGACTCAGAAGTTGGATACTCCCCTGGCATTGTGCTTCTTATACCTGAAGGCAGAATTGGCTGACTAAACCTGGGAAAAAAATACTAATGGATACTTAAAACTTAAGTAAAACAATATTTCTAGGGTAGGAATAGAGTGAGTCTTTTACTACTATTACCCAAACTCTCTTTTATCCTATTCGCCAAATGGCCAACACATTTAACATCACTGCAGTTTTTTTAACTGGTTTTGACTTTTACTAATAGATTTCCCAACTTAAAAAATGTATCCAATATGTATTTGTAAATTAATATTTAGTATATACAGATATAAGGCTAGGGCAATGATTTAGGGGCAATTAAGTTCAGACTAGAGGCGTGATTTATATGCTTAAAGTATGCAGCACAAAATTAGTTGGAAAAAGAAAATATATAATAGTTCTGAATGAGACTGTGCAGCTTGTTTTTTGTCCTACCAAAATAGATTTTTCCCTTGTATTTCTAACTTGAAATTCTAATTTGCATGTAGAAGAAGCTATTTTTCTTACCTACATTTCCCTATTGTATTTTAATAATTGTCCTACATCAATTACTCTTTATTTGTGAGTTCTAGATTCTTAAATGCTTACACACAAGGGGCTGATCCTGTACTTCTGGCTCATGCCATGGGCCATTTGATATACAGCAGGTAAAATTCAGTAAATAGGATGGTAAACCTCAATGTGTTTTTGGACTTAATTGACATTTAAAAATATAATAATTAAATCAATATTAAATTTGTGTGTGGGCACCTTCATTGGAAGCATTATTATAATTAAATGACATTAGTGCTCTGAAGTATGTATCTCAGAATGTAAAGAGCTATTAGCATTACTTAGCAACAATAATAGTCTTAAAGGTCAATTTTACCTCCAGTTATTTTATTTCTTTGTTACTGTTGCAAAAGGAGGAAAAGTGAGGGGAAAATAGAGGTATATTTTACAACTGCAGCAATCAGGCTGCCACCACATTCTTCTATCTGGTATTTCTACTGTCTCATCACTACATAACCTCCAAAGAGCTGCAGACATCTGTTAGCTTGAAAAAGCCATTTTTCAGTGTTCAGGTTTTGCTGGTCCTACAAACCCTTGAACTAGGCTATAGAGTCCTGAGTGCCATCTCCTGGTACCATATCTATTCACTATTTGCATACATACAAAGACAGCGCTCTTGTAGCAGGAGGGGAACATCATAGAAATATTAATAAATCTTATTCTCAATTGCCTTGCACTTTATACAAACACATTAATGTTATATAGGAGGTGGGGACAAAAAAGAATTAACTTCATGGGCTTGTCTACACTGCAGAAGCCATGAGTCCTGGATAGGTTGTTGGCAGGCATGCTCTGCCCACTGGCGCACACACTCCACCAAACTCCAAAAATACGGCTCTCTGAGATCATCCCCTGTAGCTGCTTTTAACATACCAAAGACTGAGGACTCAACAGCAGCTGTAGATGGATACCCCAGAACATCTTCACTAGGTTACTTCCATTTCTGAAGGATTAGGAGGTGAGGCATGCTCACAAATGTCCAAACTGGGACTTGCCTGCATTACAGTGCAGAGAAGCCTGGTATACACTGCAAATGGAAGCAAAAGCTCTGTACCAAACTTTGCCATTCTGACTTGACAGTATTCATGGCCATCCAACATCTTGACAGATGAAAGGAAATGCTACTAAGTCAGTCAGTCAATGGTGCTTGGCAGTGGTGTGGGAGAAGAGCCTGCGCATCTGAAATAAATATTGCGGCAATAAATTAATCGTGTCCTGATCTTCCTTTGCCTCACCCCTTTTGTGGTTATTTACATTTACACTGAATATTATTCATAGTTTCATAGTTTTAGGGTCGGAAGGGACCTAATAGATCTTCTAGCCCGACCCCCCGCCAGGGCAGGAGAACAACAAAAGAACCCTAAACAAAAAACGGGACTCAAATGAGTCCAGCCAGGTAGGTATCCAGCCTCTTCTTAAAGATCCCCAGGGTAGGGGCCAGCACCACCTCCCTTGGAAGTTGGTTCCAGCTCCTAGCCGCCCTAACTGTGAAGTAGTTTTTTCGGATGTCCAATCTGTACCTCCTCTCCATCAACTTGTGCCCATTACTCCTTGTTATGCCAGCGGGGGCTAGGGGAAACAGCGTCTCCCCCAAACCCTTCTGGTTCCCCCTAGTGAGTTTATAGACGGTCACCAGGTCCCCCCTCAGCCTTCTCTTGTGGAGGCTGAATAGGTTCAGGTCCCGCAGTCTCTCACTGTAGGGTCTGCCCTGTTGTCCCCGGATCATGCGGGTGGCCCTCCTCTGGACCCTCTCCATGTTGTCCACATCCCTCCTGAAATGGGGCGCACAGAACTGGACACAATACTCCAGCTGCGGCCTGACCAGCGTCGCATAGAGGGGGAGGATCACCTCCCTGGCTCTACTCGAGATGCACCTGTGGATGCACGACAAGGTCCGGTTAGCCCTGCCAACCATGACCTCGCATTGTCGGCCCATGTTCATCTTGGAGTCAATAATGACACCAAGATCCCTTTCCGCCTCCGTGCTCTCAAGTAGGGAGTTCCCCATCGTATAAGTGTGCTGCTGGTTCCTACTACCCAAGTGCAGCACCCTGCACTTGTCCGTATTGAAACACATCCTGTTCCTGTTTGCCCACCCCTGTAACCTATCCAGATCCTTCTGCAATCTCTCTCTCCCTGCTAGCGTGCTCACCTCCCCCCAAATTTTGGTGTCATCAGCGAATTTAAACAGGTTGCTTTCCACCCCAACATCAAGATCGCTGATGAAGAAATTGAACAGCGCAGGCCCCAGGACCGAGCCCTGGGGGACTCCACTACCCACCTCCCCCCAAGTCGAGTATGATCCATCCACCACCACCCTCTGAGTGCGACCCTTCAGCCAATCTGCAATCCATCTGACTGTGTAGGCATCTATGCCACAGTCGCCTAGTTTATTAATTAGGATGGGGTGAGAGACGGTGTCAAAGGCCTTGCTGAAGTCCAGAAAGACTACATCCACCGCGACACCTGCGTCCATGGCCTTTGTGACCTGATCATAAAAGGCAATCAGGTTGGTCTCTCATGATCTCCCCCTAATAAATCCATGCTGATTGCCCCTGAGCATCATTTCTGATGCCGGCCCATCACAAATGTGCTCCTTGATGATCTTCTCAAAGAGTTTCCCCAGGATTGAGGTAAGACTGACGGGCCTATAGTTGCCCAGGTCCTCCCTTTTCCCTTTCTTGAAGATGGGGACCACATTAGCTACCTTCCAATCGTCTGGCACCTGGCCCAAGCACCACGATCGCTCGTAGAGCCGTGCCAGGGGCCCTGCAATGACCCCAGCTAGCTCCCTCAGCACCCTGGGGTGGAGAGCATCCGGACCCGCTGACTTGAACGCGTCCAGCCCCTCCAGAAGCTCTCTAACCCGGTCCTATATAATCACTGATAAGCACTGATAATATTCAGTGTAAATGTAAATAACCACAAAAGGGGTGAGGCAAAGGAAGATCAGGACACGATTAATTTATTGCCGCAATATTTATTTCAGATGCGCAGGTGCTATTATCCCTACTTAACAGAAGGGGAACTGAAGCACAGAAAGATTTAGGCCCAGATCCTCAAAGGGGCTGTGAGAGTTCAGCTGGGACATAGGCAGCTGGGGGTCAACAAGGCACGGGCACAAGTTACCAGAGCCAAGAGGAAAGATCCAAGAGACATAATCTGAGACATAAGCTGAGGTCAGGAGCTAGGAGTCAGAGAACTGGTGCTGAGTTCTAAGGGAGATCTGAAGTCAGGGTCAAGGAAGCCAAGCTGAGTCAGAATGCCAGGAAAATCAGAGAGAACAGGGCCAGCACCAAGGTTCAGGGGAGATCCAAGATCAGGGTCAGAGAAAGCCACGCCAAGTCAAAAGAACTAGAAAACAGTGAATGCAAGGCTTGCTAGAACAGACTGAGGCTATGTAAAGACATGCTTGCAGCCTGAGGCTGCATGTGTGCTTATAAGGGGAGAATGGCACGTTCAGTAGCCAATCCAGTTACAGAGAAGTAGGGCAGTCACATAAGTCGGGATCATGGGCAGGTGTGTGATGACTCAGATGCTTGGCCCACCTGGGCATGCCTGATCAGAGGCCCTCACAGGGGCTTCAGTACCTGGCTCTGGGAATAGCATTTACAAATTCAGTTTAGCTGCCTAAATTGCCAATGTAAGGGGAGAGTTAGAGGCCTTAGAAATAGGATTCACACCTGAGCTAACCACTGAGAGTGTGGTGTGTCTGAAACCCTGCCTGTTTCTCAGATTTAAGTGCCTAACTGCAGATCAGTTAGACACCTATAGGACAGGGATTCACAAATTGAAACTGCTTCCTGGATTTGGACACAGGAGACTGGATTTTTTTTTTAAGATACACCCCACAGTGGTGGTATCCTAGTTCTGTTTATGTATTCTTATTCAGTGACTCTCTAATGCAAAATGCTTTAGGAGTCCTGGTGGAAAGAACTGGAACTCCATACATTCCCTGCTCCTGGGGGTATGTTCCTATTACTGGGCTACAGTTTCAGGGTCTCTCAAGCTTACTCTCTCTTGTTCTATGAAAGTTACATTCTTTTTTATACTGTGGCACATGTTCAAGAGGACAGAAGAAGATGCCTCACCCAGTTTGGCCTATAGCTAGGAGCTGAGAGTTGTGGCCTATTTCCAAAGTAAGTGTTGTAACCACTAGGATGGTGTGGTTGTAGACCAGGGGTGGGCAAAATACAGCCCACAGGCCATATTCAACCCACCAGGTGATTTCATTCAGCCCATGGAAAGATGGCCACCAATTCATTGCATCTCGCCCAGCCCCAGGCTGTCCCTGCTGTGCTTGCATGGACCAAGCCCTGCTCACTCCCGTGGGGGCAGCACATGCTGTGCTCTCACCATCGCCCATGGGATGCCCTGACCCCAACCCTGCAGGTAGGGATGTGACAGCAGGTGGGGTAAACGGTAGCAATGGGGAGGGGAGGGGGTGGTAGGCAGATGAAAAGTTAGGGAAGTGGCAGGGGAAGGGTGGCAGCACTCGTGGGTGGGGGCAAGGGATATGGTGGCGGGGGATGAAAGTGGTGGCGGAGGCTGCATGCGGGTGGGGGAGAGTGGTGCCAGTGGTGGGCAGGAGTGAAGCGGCAGCTGGGCACGAGTGCAGGGCCAGGGCCGATGAGGACCCAGGGTGGGAGGGCAGAAGTACAGAGCCTGGGCCAACAGGGGTGCAGGGTTCACCTGGCTCCATTGCATGAGGCTTCCATGCAGTTCCCAGGTTTTCCACCCAAGCCATGCCCCTCTGGGAGTAGCCCAGTGCGCTGGAGCCGGCAGCTCACTGCTGCATCATGAGGAATGGGAAGGAGCTCTGCACGATGGAGCCAGGCTGGCTACACCCCTCTCCCTGCCGCCCCGGCTGAGCCCCATGACCTGCACCACCAGCTTCATCTGCATGCTGCCAGGGGGCTCCACCTGCTGCTGCTGCTGGTGGCAGGGGCTGTGTGCAAGGGGGGGGAGGGGTGTTTGTAGGGGAGGGTCCCATACACATGCACGCATACCCTCCACCCTTCACAAACACCTCCCCCTCTACACACCCACAGGCCTCCCACAAACCCCATACCCCCCCACATCCTTAAAAACATCCCCCACAAATCCCTCATACCCACCCACACCTCCACCCCCTCAAATTCACACACACCCCATACACACGCCTACAACTTCCCACCAACCCCATACCCACCCCCTCCACAAACCCCACACACACCCATACACACACCCACAAACACACCCACAGCCTCCCACAAACCCCATACCCACCCATCCATACCACCTCACATGCCTCCATTCCCTCCCACAATATAGAAGAGAAAGACTTCATTTTGAGCTATTTTGTAATCACCTCTATATGCGCGACAAAAACGCACACAAATCAGCACAATTTAAAAAAAAATAAAATTAAAATATGTTATTGTAGATGTTTAATTTTTAGTACATAATTTGTCTTTTTTTCTAGTTCCAAGATGGCAAACCCCCTTCCCAAAAAGAGTACTTCCAGGGCAATGGGAGGGACTTCCAGTGGCAAAGTTCAGGGGTTAAGGGTGGCAACCAGGGGCCCTCAACAGCTCACCAAAACTTATTAAGCAGCCCTCCAGCTGAAATAATTGCCCATCCCTGTTGTAGACCCATCACCTGCAATGTTTAGGGACCTACCTAAATTGCAGCAAGATGAAGAGTTTTTCACAACCTGCTCATAGTGCACAGAACAGGGCAGTCCCACCCCTTGGCACTGACTTGTGGAGAGGCCCAGGGAGAGGAGTGACAAGGGGGCAGCCTTCATCTTGATTGCTGGTTGCCCTTCATGCTGCCCCACCCCTCAGTGCTAACTGGCAGGGAGGCCCCAGTGGTGGGGAGAAAGGATGAGTGGGCAGCCACCAGCTTGTCTTCTGCCCTTTATGCCACCTTGCTAGATGGTATCTTTCCCTCCCAGAAGCAAGGACAGCTGGCTTCCACTGGGGAGCCAGGATTTTAATTTTATTATATTTTTTTTATTGTTGATTTCTTGGATTTCACAGAAAATCCCGAATTTTGCAATTTCCGTAAAATCCACAAAGCTGCAAATTAGGTAGGTCCCTAGTTATGCTTGAATGGAAATGGATGTGCCTGTTGTGCTATGGTACCACACTTGGGATGTGCTGGGCTTTCTGTGAGCACATCTACCAAATCAGTTTCCCCTGGGACATAGGGTTGCTTGTGAATTTCCAATAGACTAAGCTCAACCAAGATGGCAACAGTTATTGACATGAACAGTACCTGAACTCTGCGCCTCTATACGTTTTCTAGTAAAAATGTAAGCACTTATGGATTCTCTAGGTGGCTGGATAGAAGCATTATGCCTCTTTCACATGGACTAGCATGTGTTCAATTTGTGCTTAATTTGCACTTCAGGCACCTAAGACCACTTTTGGTTCTGGTCCCAAGTGGCATGCCTGAGGTCAGACAGGAGATCAGCAAAAGAGCTCAGAACTGGACATATAGCTCATTAATCCCACCTAGTGCCTTAAGCACAAGACCATCCTTCCTCTTCATTAGAAAGTCAGGTTATAGGTTGAGAGTCTCTGGCCACACAAGGCCTGTCAACGTCTGTCAATATACAGATGGAATGAGCCATGATTGTATGGCTAATCCCACTTCTTCAGAGGGATGCAGACTATCTTTACCTAAGTCTGCAAAATTTACCCTGAGTTCTCCAACATCTAGTTAAAGCAATGGTTCATGGGTCATAGAATAAAGAAACAGAAGAATCAAGGGAGCTAAAAATACAGAGGAAGGCTGAAAAGGTAAGAGTATGTGTAATGGCTTTCCCCATGGACCAGGGTTAGAGAAGTAGGGGAGAAGAAGAGAGATATATAGATTGCGAAAACTGGTGAGAAGGATGAAACCCAGGATGATGGACAGAAGCAGTAACAAATGGGAGAATGACAAGTCCCCAAAACTAGAGGTAAGCGCTGATTCATTGGGATGTCATAGGGAATATCCTTACTTAGGGATTACTGAAGCATTAGATACCATATTTTCTTACGTACTATATTTCCTAAATAAGACGTGTGCCTTGTTATAGGAAGACAGAACAAGTCAGAAATGCGTTTTCCAGAGTCATGGCTGAATGGGGACTGTATGGAGCAGGGGCAGAGTCTACTTTTCAGTATCACCTACCTTCCTTTGCTTGCTTGGCTGAAAGCTAGAGTTTTAACCCTCTCACAGCCACTGCTGATTTGGCAAACACCTTTTGGCTGCTCAGCCAAAACTACCAATTTGGCAGTGGCTGAGAGAGGGTTAAAATTCTAGGTCTGATGTTGAAGAGTAGACTCTACCTTTGCTATATGCTGGCTAGGAGAGAAGCACAGCATCTCCATGCTTCCATTCGAGCAACAAAATCAGCTTCCCTACTTAAGACTCACATCCTAATTTTGGAGGGCTAAGTTTTAGGGGAAAGGTTTGCTTGGTATATGAGGAAATATGGTGCATAAATGTCAGATTCTGCATGAACTTTGGATTCAGCAGGTTGTGAGATTACACTCAAGAAAGAATAAAGAGAACAAACAGGAAAACAAAAGCTAATGAGAGAAAATGGACCAACCCAGGTGAGATGAGCTAGTCAAGCCCCCTGGTGTGGTCTCCCAATTCTATTCATAGTCATTTGTCACTTGTGATAAGTGTAATGTTAGTAGAAGCCATTTCAATAACGTTTAAAACCCTCCTGCCCTCCTTTTCAGAGCCCTAACATGCAGATTCAAATCCCTAGACATTCACAAGCAATTATTTTCTAATGATGCCAGAAGCAAAGCTTCAAGTCTATAGCTTCAAAAGACTCTGCATGGCAGTGCACTGCTGTTGACCTTTTCAAGGCCTATCTTTAAGAGATGCATAAATAAGATAATTGGACAAACTCATAATTGGTGTAAATCAATGGATTTACACCAGGGATAATTCCAGCCTACCGTAATCAGCAGGCAAACTGCAAGAATTTCATCTTTCCCATTTACTGGTTCACTCCAAGTTCAATGGCTTATTTGATACGTTATCTTTTCATTTAATACAGTTTTATTCATAGGCATTTGAGTGTTATAGTTCAACACGTATGTGCTTAGCTGTGCAAATTGTGCCAAATGTTCCTCACCAGAGAGGTAGTGTTGTGTACTTGATGTTATTTTTGCCTGGGTAGAATACCATTCCTATTTCTGCCATTGTGCAGTAAGAGCCTCCTGCACAGAATAAGATATAAACATTTTGTAGCATTATAGATAAGCTAAATAGAAGGACAATCCATCATCTTGCCTCAGTGTCACCACCAATCTGAAGGGATGAAGAGTGAAGCTGATAGTTTCAATGCAACAAACAAACAAACAGAGAGGCAGTGTCTGTTCATTTCAATTTGCAAAGCTGACATGTTTAAATATGAATGTGTTGCTTATAGCCAAATTTTAGTGACAGCAACCCCATGGCATCTATCACTGTTTGCACTTTTAGTCTTGCTAAAAATAGACATATTGTCTCTGGATTCATTTTGCTTCCACATCTGCAGGAAGTTTTTACTCCTTTCCTCCCAACTTCTGCACCGATTACAGTTCTATCCACCCACCTCAGCTGAATCACATTCAGGAAGATGCTAAACATGCAAAGCTCATCCAGTAACAAAAAAGCCTGAAATCACTTCTTTGTCCTTAACAGAGCTCTCTCTCTTTGTCTCTCTTTATAGTTAATGAGAACTGAACACACCTATACAATGTTTGGATATTTCCATTTAAAAATAAAGTGGGCTGCTAGGTGTAAGACCACGGACCAGTTTCACTCTGACTAATGTCAAACAACTTTCTGTTCCTCTTCACATGGAGAAAATAAGCAATCCTCCCTTTAATTGTTGTAGCACCATACAATACAGCATACTTTAGAATTTGTGCATTGGCTAGGACAATGGTTGGAGGAGCTAAGTAGGTTTTTCCATTTCTAGCTCCACCTACCATTCAAAAAGGGTCGATAACCAACCGAAGCAACAAATCCCACCCAGCAAACACTAAGTAGTCAGGGAATATATACTACCAGACCCAAACTCCTTACTGCACAATCCTCTCAGAAGTTCCCTTCATTCTTGGTTCTTCCCAAATGCCTCTTCAAAAGGATGGGGAAAAGAATTAGCAACTTTCTCTCTCAGCTCTGTAATCTATATTGAGAAATGCACAGGTAAATCCTCACATTTGCAAAGAGCCTACTGACTCTTCTCAGAGTATTTATGAGAAAACCCTGTGAGAGAAAATCGTTCCTCCTGGAACAACTCAGGAAGAAATAAGACTGCGTATTCTAAAATTGGCCCCATTTTCAACTCATGGTAGCAGGGAGTTCTTGCAAAAATGGGTATACACCCATCGTGAAGACAGGACCCAATACTGATCAGGACAGTATCTAACACAGGGATCAGAAAATGGCATTTATACTGCCCAAATGATGTAAAGGGGTCCAAGGTTTAAATGAGAATCTGGGCCTTAGTTTAATGTCTAATGAATTATGAAACTGCTGTTTGAATCCAAAAGACCAGACAAGGGTCAGTAATTGAGCAAGTACCAAACGCTTGTTCGTTTGGCAGGCATGGACCCAGACCATTAGAAAAGTAAAATATATCAGGTGTGTTAACTTCATGCTGAAAAAAAGAAAATCTTTTAGAAAATGAATTCCATCCCGTTCTCCCCACCCTAAAGAGGCATTCATTTCAGTTGTATGTGCAGTAATGTTTGTTGGGTGCTGGGCACAGGTGGTCAATTATTTTTCTGTCTAAAAGATGTTTATTCCTCATAATAAAAAGTATTAGTACAATACAGTGTTTATTGCTTAATTAGTAATCTGACATGCAAAGACTTACAACCTTGTGCAGGGAGTACAGCAAGAAATGAATTTTTGCAGCAGAATGAAATACTTCCCACCCTCATCCTTATCACATACACAATAACTACACAACCTAAAAGCCTCTTGACATAGTGTTTAGGACCCATATTTAACTTGCCTGCATGGTTGTATATTATAGAATATATTAAAGTGGTAGATTATTACACAGTCCTTTTTCTGTTTGAATTGTTTTTAATTGATTGTTCAGGCACTGATTAAAAAAACAAGCACAGAATTTAATTTAGGTCCTAAACATAAACAAAGCTGTGCATTGAGCAGGATTTGAGATCACAGCACACATGCACAGCTTGGGCAACGTGTGGGATCTACACTAACTGCTTTCATTACTAGGCATCGCTTGGAGAGTCAAATTATTTTTAAATGCACGAAGGTAGAGCAAGAAACATGTTTTCTACTTGAAAGTATCACAATAATTCTTAATAAATTAATCCTTCCCTAAGCACTTTGGGTGCTGTTACAAACCATTTAGAATACAGGGAAACAAATCATTATCTTGAACATCTGATGCATAAAACTTTTTATCCAAGGATTGTGATGTGCTTTATGAAGTGATAAATATCACCTTCCTTATCTTAAAGACAGGAAAACTGAAGAACAGTGATTTAAGCCCCAAGTCAGTATATACATAACTTGAAGCATGTCAGTAGTGCCATTCCATTCACTGGGTTTACACCTATGCTTAAATTTAGGCATCTGCTAAGTATGTTTCTGAGTTGAGACACAAGTGATGTATTGAAGAACATACAGTGAGTGAATGGTGGAGGAAGGAATAAAAACCTGGGGTAAATCCTGGCCTTTTCAAATTCAAAGGCAAAGGCAAGCTCACATTGACTACTGTGGAGTCAGGATGTCACTGTAGGTCTCCTGACTGAACTGAACACTGTTGTTCCCTTCTCCACAGCTTTACTAAGTAAGTCAGTAAAGAATAGGCAATGGGCATTGGACCAGCAGAGGTCAAACTTAACACCTTTGGAATAAACAGATTTAAAGCTGCTTTATAAAATAGGAGTTAGATAACCACTGGGGATTGCTGGTGTCTAATTCATTTTATTATTTAAATTTTATCAATAATTGGCAGAACTTCCAGATGATTCATGGTCATCAAGCTGTGTATGACACAACCACCTTTTTCCAAACACAAGCACATATTTGGGCTGAATTCTGCTTCTCTTTACTCTTACATATCATTACTGAAATCCATAATGGGTGTAACTCAAAAGTAACATACTACCACTTCTCATCAGTGTCACTATCAGGGTATACCTATCACAAGTACACTTACAGCAAAGGCACCAAGCAGTTTTTGCACCCTGGGGAGCAGCAGTGGCCAGAGCAATGGCCATCACTCTCACATCCCTTTATTTCAGCACCCAGGGCTAGTGCCCTGTTCACTGACCTATAGTTACGCTGCTGATTTACGCAGTTCTAAAGAGCTAGGAAACAATGCTATACCCAGTACACTGAAGACTTCACTGACGGGCACGCGTGTTACGTTGGGATCAAAGAGTAGAGAATGCAGCACGGAAAGGATATGGATTATTATGAACAAACCAGAATCTACTTCTGCTTCCACAAAAGACTACATTGTATATGCTGTTACATTATAATCCATATGCATATCCTTTTCTGTTTTACCTAGTCTACTTTTTAGAATGGATAGAGAACTGATCATTTAAACAGAAACCAGGGGAAAGAGGCATTATTTTTCCCTAAAGGAGAGACAATGGCACATCCAACTCAAACAATGCAAAACAACATTTATAAAAACAGTGACAGATATCTTCCTGCATTTGACTTATGTAGCCATCAAGAGCTTGCTTCCAGAAAGCATATTTGGATCCCTTCATTGGCTGAATCACCAATTTAGAATCTGTCAGACCTCATTATGTGGATTAGGAGTCTCTTCCTGGTTTCATTTGCTATGCATTAAAAGGAAAGCACCAGTGAATATATCCTCTGGTAGAACCAAAGTCTTTGTGCCATTACATAGTAAATTATGTTCTTTCTAGCATTTAAAAAAAACAACAACACAACAACACAGCTTAGTTGCTATGCAAAGACTTAGAACCACTGCATAGGGATCAGTTCCAGAGTTTGGTTTGATTTGAACCAAGCCAAGCAAATTATGCCTGGATGTGATTTGACAAGGTTTTCCTGCTTGCCTGCTTCTCTCATCTGGAAAGACAGAGAGGCAAAGCAGTGTGTGTGCTCATCTAAGACTGGCCCTGGCTCCCCCAGCATTTTGTGTGATTCAGATACTTGTTTACTGCTTTACAGAAGCACAAATACAGAGAAGCTTGAGACCCAGTGCTACTAAAACACTGGGTACCAAATGGCAGATTTATTATGAATGCTGGTAGAAACCTTTTTTCTCTCTCATTGACTAGATGTGACTCAAAAAGTTAATGGTAATTGCTCTCATCTTCATTTAGCAAAGAGAGGGAGAGAGAGAAATGGGAGCAATTTGCAGATGTGAGAACAGGTCATTACAGGTGTGTTATATTAGTGTATTCATGAGCCCCCTGGGACAGCCATGCTGAGATATCCAATAACTTTCTTAATGTGTAATTACACACCATTGGACTATAATTGATTAATTGAAAAGAGAATGTAGGCAGATGCTAGGCCAAGGCTTCTGCTCATTAAATGAATATGTCCTTGCTTCTTTTTAATAAGTTAAGTGAACTACTCAAAAGCAATTAAGTCAGAACTGAAATTCATTAAATTTTAAGTAATTATTGGTATTAACTTCTATAATAAAATATAGGACTTAAGGGTTTTTTTCTTTTCTAATAGCAATAAAAATACTTCTGTATGCCACAGTTGGGAAGGAAAAATAATTTAAGATATAGAAATGGGCTAACCATGAAATATATGCTCCCAGTAGATACTCACTGGCACTCCTTCAAATACCTATGTTTCCTGGAAGCTGTCTGCTATTGAGAGTAACAGTAGCGAATGGGGCGTGGAATAGCTGTTTTTCCTGTAGGTTTCAAAACATTCCCCTGGGCTGAGCTTTAAAATTACCCAGATTTTCCTTATTTTTCCTGTCTAGCTGAATCTTAATTTTTGGAAATAAAAATAAAACCAGATTCTGTCTTTTAAAACACTGCACTTTTTTTCTTTTACCTCACAAGCAATAATTTAGAAAATTGTATGTTTCTTTTTTTTTTTCATGTCAACAAAGCAATTTTATTTTAAACTTTAAAAAAAAAAAAAGATAAAGGTTGGGTCAATTTAGGGATTATTATGGGCCCTATCCTAACTAGTTTTCATAAAAACTCCATTCCCTTTCAATGCAGTGTCCCCATGCATGCCTTTGTGTCAAAGCTGACTGCATATTCTTCTAGCTAGCATGTCAAAAGTGACTCAGGCAGGCCACATCTACACCATAAATTTACTGTCTTTAGCAATAGCATCTTCAACCACTCTGCACTGTTCCAGGCTGGCTGCCTTCAAAAGAAGAAGTAATGCAGCTGTGTTACATAGGCTAATTCGCACTGCTGAGTGACAGGGACAATTAGCCAATCCCCATGTTAATTAAAGCCTCACTAGTGGGCATGGTAGATTTACTGTATATTGACATGACCTAAGGAGCCTAAATCCTGTCTTCAGAAATATCTCTGGTGCCTTGGATCCTAGAGCTATGGAACAGATGTTTAATTTTTCCCTGCACAAGTTGTGCCTGTGTTTGTCCAAGAACAGAAATATCCCAGGATTGATATGTACACATATCACCTTCTAATTGGGATTTAGCAAGCAGCTGAGTGTACTGCCACTTTTCTGCCATTCAGTGATGCAAACCCAGGATAACTGTTCAGGTACATGTTGCAATACAGGAAACCCTCGCCATTCGTGGGGGATACGTTCTCATATGGTGAGGATTTCCCGTATTTTTGTGCCCCAACTAAGTTGGCACGTGTGGTTGGTGTCCAAGTCCCAGTATCTTTGGCTCCTCAAACAAAGAAATACAAAGCTATTTAAAGGTATTAAAACTTGTGATGACCTGGGCCCTAAGTCCTCTATGCTCTCACTCTACAAGTACTTAATTTTCCTATTAAAAGCAATTGGAGCTTTAGATGGTTTGAAAGTTTTACTTCCAATCTTTTTAAAAAGACATTTTGAATAGATATTATTTTACCATCCTTCATTTCATTTGTAGCAAAGCATATCATTATCTTTTATTTTCAGTAGTTTCCATTGAAAACAGGCTGAATTGCATTAAAACTGGTTAAGATAAGAGCTAGCAGAAAAATAGAAAACCTCAGTTCATGGAAAAGAGGTCAAATGTCACGACTGTGTTCATTTTGAGGGTTTCAAAGCAGATCAATTTTTAATTTTATTGATCTTTTTCCATTTTAATTAAAAATAATGTTTGCATGTGCTTCATTCATTGCAGTTAGAAATTGATATGGTCCCTAAAATATATAAACATACATACTTACATAAAATCTAATGCCATAGATTTTTAATACATAGTGAAACATAGAAAAAAGTAAATGCTTTCTTTAGTAGTTAAGTTGAGTATATCAGCTAGGTTTTGGCTACCGAAATAGTTTTTCAAAAAACCTAAATTTTTATTACTTTTCAATAAATTAATAGATACATTGAAGAAGTGTGACTTTTTCAACCACTGAAACTGTTGTTTTTCAAATAAAACAATTTCCATTTGAAAACATTTCAACCTGTTCTACTTGTAACTTTAGGGCTAAGGACAGAGATTACACATAAACAGCTATAAGTGATCAGAAACTGATTCAAATCTGTAACACAACATAGGTTCAGTGCGCATAAACTGCTTTCAAAATGGCTGAAACTGATTTACGGTAAACCTGGATAAATGTAGTATCAGACTTATGTGATTTAGGTTAAATTGGTTTATTGAACTTCTGTCCCAGATTTCTCCCAGATTTCTCCCAGATTCAAGTTAAATCACAGTCTCCCAGCATCTCAGGATGCTTTGCACCCCTCCCCTCCCAGCCCCCTTCATCACAGGATGGGCAGACTAGCCTTGGCCTAAGCTGTCTACACCAGCCGAGCAAGGAGGCATATTTTAGCATCTCCTGGCTTCTGGCCAGGGCCACTGAAGGCATGCAGCTGCATTTCTAGAATCAAAAGTGAATGTCTGTTCACTTGCTTATTGATTCAATCTATGCAGTTTAGACTAACCTGTGAAGATTGAATCAATTCAACCCTGGGCTTTTTCACTGTCTGTACTTAGCCTAGTGGACATATCAAAAAGGAAATTGAAGAAGTAAAGAGAGAAGAAATAGACCAACATTATGAAGCATATGGTTAAATATATGATGTGTTTTAAAGTTAGTCAGGTATTTTAGAAGTTGCTTATAGAGAGGCGGTGGCTGCTCATTTATAAGAAGGATTTTTAATGCTATCTTTGGAGAAACAAGAGATGCAATTAGAGCTTGTAATAAAAATGATAATAAACAGTAAATATTAAATGCCATTTCTCCTAACAAAGCAGCTCATGCTTAGAAAGCATGGTCTCCTAAACCCACAAGAGAGCATGCACCTTATGGCTAGGGACAGAATTTACACATAAACTGGTTTAAGTCATGAGAAACTGGTTTAAACCTGTAACAGAACATAAGTTTAGTGCACATAAACCAGTTTCAAAATGGCCAAAACTGGTTTAAGAAAAATCTGGTTGAATGTAGTATCAAACTGATTTGGGTCAAACTGGTTTATGTAATTGCTGTCCCAGACCCCTTCCTGGTTTAAATTAAACCAGAGTCCCCCAGCATCCCAGCATGCTTTTAAGCCCTGGGCTGTGCTGTCCTGTCTGTTCCAGACAGCAGGGCTGGCCCCACCCCGCTGTTCCCTAGCCATAGCAAGGGTGGGGGCGTGGCCAGACGCAGGCCTGATATGGCCCCCTAAGGCAAAGGGAGCGTGGAGGGGGTTTATTTCCCCCTCCCTCCCCTCTCCCACTGGGAGACTGCAGCCAGGGTATAGCATCCCCCATCAGGCATTCCCTCCCTCGTTGCTTGAGTGGTGGCAGGGGGCATGACCAGCCCCCTATGCACAGCCTGAAGCAAATGGGGAGAGAGAGGGGGATTTAATCGTCCCCTCCATCCCCTGTCCCATTTGCAGCTGAGGTCTGTCTGGCTGGGGCATAGCAGCCCCTGTTAGCCATTCTCCCCACTCCAGTGGCAGAGGAGGGAGTGTAGCCAGAGCCAGCCGGCATAGCCTTGCCAGCGGCTGGGGCTGGGGCTGGGGCTATGGAGCTGTGCCAGGCCAGCATGTGGGTGCTGCTGAAGGCAGACGCAGAGGGTCCAACTCAGGCTGGGCCTTGGAGGCTGGGCCCTTCCCAGAAGACTGTGGCTCAGGTTGGGGCCATGGGGGCTGTGTGGCTAGATTGCTCCCGGCTCATGGAGCTGCAGTTGACTGAGAAGAGCCTGGCCCCCGAGGCCCAAGACAGGCTGAGAGGGCACGGCCCTTCCCAGCCAGCTGCGGCTCCATGACAGCCCAGCCCAGCAGCATGGGTTGGGGCTTTCTGGGCAGCAGGCTGCCTGGGCTAGCTCGGAGGTGCTGGTGGGCCCTGAGCCTGGCAGCCACCTGTTGCAGCAGCTGCTGTAATGCCCTGTCCTATGCAGCACCCAGTGGCTACAGCTGCATCACAAGCTGTGGGTTGGACAGGGCGGCTGTTCTGCCTCCCTCGCCTCCAGCTGCCACTCCTGCCCCCCCTCTCTGGGTGGGCGGATGGGAAGCTTCAGCCCCGTGGCTTCTGCCCAGAGCATGGGGCTCTGGCTCCAGCTCCCAAACACCTTCCTCAGGGGCTCCTCATCGCACCGGGCAGGAGAAGCAGATGAAAGGCAGCTGGAGCTGGAGCCAGAGCTCTATGCACTGGGCTGAAGCTGCCAGGCTGAAGCTTCCAATTGCCCCAGCGCTATGCAGTGTGGCAAGAGCAAGAGCTGCAACTTGAGGTAAGGGGAGCAGAATAGCTCTTCTGGGCCAAACCAACTTCCCCTCTTTTCCAGCGGCTACTCCCCCTCCCACTCCAGCTCCTGCTGTGCCACTCCATGCAGCAGAGGGGGGCAGGTGGAGCATCAGCCCAGCAGCTTCTGCCTAGCACACGGGGCTCTGGCTCCAGTTCCAGCTGCCTTCCATTTGCTCTGCCTGCCCAGCGCGATGAGCAGCCCCTGCGGGTGGAGTCGTTGGAAGGCATCTGAGAGCTGGAATCAGAGCCCAATGTGCTGGGCAGAACCCACTGGGCTGAAGCTTCCCACCCGCCCACCCACAGCACCGCAGTAAAGGCAGGGGCAGGGTTGGCAGCAGCTGGAGGC
>NW_005841939.1:3441776-3455619 GCF_000455745.1 Alligator sinensis | reverse complement strand
GCTCTATGTCCCGGCCCTGCCAGGCCCTTCCCAGCCAGCTGAGGCTCCTTGACAACCCCACCTAGCCTGGGCGCAGGGAGCTGGGAGCAATCTGGCTGCACAGCCCCTGCAGCCCCAGCCCAAGCCACAGCCCGCTGAGAAGGGCCCAGCCCCTGTGGCCCAGCCTAGGCTTGCCCCTCTGCGTCTGCCCTCAGCAGCACCCGCAGGCCAGCTCGGCTCAGCCCCACAGTCCCAGCCCTGAAGCTCCAGCTGCTGCCCCAGTCCTAGCTGTGGGCAGACAGTAGGGCCATGCTGGCCAGCTCTGACCAGGCCCCCTCACTGCCCAAGCAGAAGCAGGGTTCAAAGCTGGGCAGACCCCAGCTGGGATCCTGTGCCCACCCAGAGACAAGGGAGTTTAAGCCACTCCCTTCCCCCCCCTTCGCCTGAGGCACTGCACTGGTCACTGTCTGGCCTTAGAGACAAGCCTGTCAAGGGCTGCTTCCTTCCTCCCCCTCCAGGTACACCCTAGCTGGGGTCCCTACAGACCAGGGTAGGGATTTAAATCCCTCCGCAATCATACTTAGTCCCTGCCGTGGCCTGGCCACACACCCCCAGGTCAGCTTCCCTTCCTTCCTTGTGGCTGCTGAGGAAGGGAAGGGAGAGCTGCTCTAGCACCCCCGCCCCCCAGCTACTAGCCTGAGCCACCGTAGGCATGTGCCTGCATTTCTCTAATCAAAAGTGAATGTCTATTCACTTGCAAATCGGTTCAATCTGCACAGGTTAAACTAACCTGCAAAGACTGAATCAATTCAGGCTCTGGGTTTTTTAATGTTTGTCCCTAGCCTATAGAACACCACCTATATTAAGGAAAATGATCATCTGGAAGAAGTCTGAGTACCTTGGTCCTTATTCTTAGCATTTACAAGGATGGATTTTACAGGTGGGGGGGAATGTATTGCTTTGAATTCAGTCTGTTTCAGGGATCCCAGCATGTACAGTGACAATAGTTGCCCTTCTCAAATTTACCATATTCACCTTTTTCTATCTTATTTCTAGTCCCTCACATTCCGAATTTTCCTATTTTCCCCTTTCCTTTGCCTATTGAATTATGTTCCTCAACTTGGTTCACTAGACCAGACTCACGGGTTATTTAAAACTACTAAGGGAACCACTCTGCTTTTTGCTGGAATATATACACCAAGTAGGAGGCAGGTAGATTTGTACCTTATAGACTAACTAAATCAGAGATGTATAGCATAAGCTTTTGTAAGTAGTGGGCTTACTTCATCAGATTCTGTTTACAAAAGCTTATGTTATACATCTCTGATTTAGTATGTAACATGCAAATCTACCCTGCCTTCTGCCTGATTTCAGACTAACACAGCTAACTATCACCCTTTAATCATATATGAACCAAACCAGAAATGCACCCCAAAAGAGGAAGGCCTAAAAAAACTCCCGACCCACCTCCCTCTGCTTTCCTTTGCACCACAAGATGGCCCAATTCCTCAAATTAATAAAAGACAGGCAGTGGTGAGGCAGGCGGTGGCAGGGAATAATTTTAGCTCTTCAAAACTCTGCGAAGGCTGAAATCTCTTTCAAAGGTAATGTCCACTCTTTAATCAACAGCAACCCTATCAACATCATCAGGAAAACTATCTCAGTAACGCCACTTATCTTCATCATTGTTCTCAAGAGATAATCACTTTCTAAACACTAATAGAATCATAGACTCATAGAATAGAAGGATCGGAAAAGACCTGTAAGATCAAGTCCGGTCCCCTTCCATGGGCAAGAGGTAACTGGGTTCAAACAAACTCCATGAGGTGCTTGTACAGCCTCCTCTTGAACACCTCCAGGGGTGGCAACTGCACCACCTCTACTGGGAGTGTTTTCTAGATCCTGGTTACCCTTATGGAAAAGAAGTTTTTCCTCATGTCTACCCTAAATTTTTCCTAAACTATCTTGTGCTCATTGGACCTCATCCTCCCGAGGGGTGCCTTTTGGAAGAGCTGCTCCCCTAGATCTTGGTGTTCACCCCTGACATACTTGTAGGCAGCTATCAAGTCTCCTTTCAGTCTTTTCTTACTCAGACTGAACAGGCCCAGTTTCCGGAGTCTCTCTTCAGAGGGCCTATCCCTCAGGCCCCTGACATGCGGGTGGCCCTTCTCTGTACTCTTTCGAGCTTATCCACATTCGTCTTGAAATGCAGTGGCCAGAACTGAACACAGTACTCCAGCTGTGGCCTCACCAACACTGAATAGAGGGGGAGGAGCACTTCTCTGGATCTATTGGCAACACATTGGCTGATGCACACCAGAGTTCTGTTTACCTTATTGACTTCATCACACTGATGATGACTCATATTCATCCTTTGGTCGACTGTCACTCCCAGGTCCCTTTCAGATGCAGTGCCAGCCAGTGGGCCACCTCCCAACATATAGTTATGGTGAAGGTTCTTCCTACCCGGATGAAGGACCCGGCACTCCTCCCTATTGAACCTCATCTGATTGTGTTCTGTCCTGTCAAGGTCAACCTGTGTCCTTAACCTATCCTCTGATGTGCCCGCATTTCCACACAGCTTGGTGTCATCCACAAACTTAATCATTGAGCTTCCTGCTCCTTCATCCAGGTCATTAATAAAGGTGTTAAAGAGTATGGGCCCGAGCACTGATGCCTGGGGGACACTACTGGAGACAGTCCTCCAGGATGAGGTCACCCCATCAATTACAACTCGCTGGGATCGGCCGTAGTTGCCAACCCATTTCACTGTAGCCTGGTCTAGGCCAGCACCCTCCAGCTTAAGTGAAATAATTTCACAGGAAACGGTATCAAAGGCCTTGCTGAAATCTAGGTAGATGATGTCCACCTCATGCCCCATATCCAGCTGGTTAGTTACCTGGTCATAAAAGGACACCAGGTTTGTTAGGCATGACCTCCCCTTGACAAATCTATGCTGGTTGTTTCTCAGTACCCCACCAGCTACAAGCTTGTGGTTGATGGTTTCCTTGATGATTTTTTCAAAGATTTTCCCCAGGATCAAAGTCAGACTGACCAGCCTATAGTTTGCAGGGTCATCCTTCTTCCCTTTCTTAAAGATGGGCTCTATGTTAGCCTTCTTCCAATCCTTCGGGACCTCTCCTGAGTTCCATGATTCTTCAAACAGCCTCACCAGAGGCACCACTATGGGTTCGGCCAGTTCTTTCAGGACTCTCAGGTGCAGGACATCTGGCCCCGCCGACTTGAAAACATCCAGATGCACTAAGAGTACCTTCACTTGTTTGGCGCTGATTTTATGTGAATTACTGTCATCGCTGTATTCTCTCGGTCTCTGGACAGGTGATTAGTTCACGCCTGGTTTCAAGAATACTGACATGAAGTAAGAATTAAGGAGCTCAGCCTTTTCACAGGGATCAACTGTGGGCTCCCCCTCCATGTTCAGTAGGGGACCCACAGTGGAGCTTGATTTCTTCTTGCTCCCAGTGTACCTATAGAAGGACTTTTTATTGTCTTTTATTTCAGTTGCCAACTTTATCTCCATGCATGCCTTGGCCTTCCTTGTCTCACATCTGCAGGCCCGGGTCATATGAGTGTACTCTTCTCTGGATGCTGAACCATTTTTCCATTGCTTGTATGCTTCTTTTTCCTTTTTGAGAAGTTCCCTGTTGTCCCTGTTGAGCCAGGCAGGTTTCTTGGCTCCTTTCCCTTCTTTCAACCACGTGGGGATGGCCTCTTTTTGAGCAGCGAGAATTGCCTCCTTAAAATTGCCACCGTTCTTGAACTCCCAAGTCATCCAGTTGCTGATTGTGAAGGGCCTTTCCAACTAGACTTCTGAGTTTACAAAAGTCTGCCTTTCTGAAGTCAAGGACTTCTGTTCTGCTGGTAGAATTCCCAGCCTTATGGTGGACGATGAATCTGATCAACTCATGATCACTATTGCCCAGAGCACCTCCAATCTTCATTCGTTATATTAGATTAGGTGGGCTGAATTCCCTCAGTCTTTTTTAATGTTGCAGATAAAGAACCACTCTCTTACCCCAAATATAAAAGAAATGGGCTTTTGCATCTCATTTCTGCTAAGGCAGCTACATAGGAATCTCAGAGTTAGTTAGCCCTTCAGAATGGGTTATACTTTGTTATAACACTGTATAGCTGGTTTTTAAACTTCAACTTAAATGCTGGTAATAAAGAGCAAGTTATAAACTAACTTGCATCAATCTGTGTTTACAAGAAAGAAAAAAAGATGCATATAATAATAATACATCTTTCTTTAATCTATACATTTCTCTCCTATCATCCTACAAGATCTAGTTTATAATTTAAAGCCCAATCAAAGTTAATAGAAGGACCCTGTTGAGTTCACTGAGCTTCAGGTAAAATCCTTAGGGGTAAATCCCTATTTCAACCCCCTATTTCAACAGGCCTAAGTGGCATTTGCATAACCACACAATTGCAATTTTTGGCATCAAAGCACACTTTGGATTCTATTTGCACCTGTAGCTATGCTCATTCTGTGCCTAGGGTATACCAACTGATGAGTGAAAACTGCAACTAGCAATGGGAGGAGGAATGCAAGCTAGAGGCAGAGTTGCTCAGTAAGGTAGATGTAGTTCTGAAAGGGAAGGGGTCCATGGTTCTGGCCCTGGCCCTGGCCCCTGCCTCCAGTAGGGCAGAAACTATCCTACTGCTATTTATCTATTTTAGCAAATAAATATTAAATGGAAAGAGCAGAAGAGCCACTGAGGACAGAACTTAGGGTCCTCTCCCTTCTGGGATAGCAGAAGCACAGCCTAGGCAGTTCTCCAGCAGCTACAGCCAGGCTGTTAGTAGCAGTGGCTGGGCCAGCAGCATGGGGGCTGCTTTTTCTGTGCCCCTCAGCTTGGAGCCTGGGGCTGGTGCCCTAGCCATCCCCCTGCAATCTTGCTACTGTAGTAGCAAGTTAGCACCCATCTCACAGAGCCATCTTTCCTCTTGGTCCTTGTCCTGGTCCCACATATCTTCCCCTCCTGGCTATCACGAGGGCCAACTTTAAGATGAGGGCTGAAGAAGGATCTGGGCAACACTTATCCCATGGTCTGGTTGTTAGAACACTTTGCTGAGAAGTGGAAGATGCAGATTTATTCTCCTCTCTGGAGATGGAGTACTAAAACCTGTCTTTCCTTTTCCCTGGATAAGTGCCCTAGCCAGTAGGCTACTGGGCTAGCAGATGGACAAGAATCCTGTTCTTCCTCCATCTTACTTCCAGCAGGTACACATATGGGTGATCCTATTCTGGTGGAAATAGAATTTAAACTGTGTACAAGTGCCAAAAAATGTAGTTACTCTACCACTTATGTGTGTAAAAATGAAATAGGATTTAGCCCTCAGAGTTCTCAGCATGATGCTGATGAGGCAAGACACAAAGCAGGTTTTAATGACTATCAGGTTTAGACAAAATAAATACTGTATTTTCTCACATATAACCTGTGCCTTTTTCCAAGAAAAACCAGCTGGGGGAACATGTATGTATGTATGTAAGAAAAAAGGATCTCCATAGATCCCGATATTTGGCAGCAGGGAAGTGGTGGCAGGGTTAATTGCCACAACTCTGGGAGTAATGACAATGAACACTGCCACTGTTCCCCCACCACCACATTTCCAGACCTGTAGGTGGCCCCCAGCTGAATGACATAGCCCAGTGAACCAAATCAGGCCAGTTGCTGCTACTCAGTTTCTAAACGAAGATTTTTTTTCTTTGTGCAGCCCATCAAAAACAAGATGTGTATTATATAGGGGGTATGCTGTATGTAAGAAAATATGTTAATATTATTAGCACTTTAGAGATGGGGAAAACCAATGCACTAGATGTTCTAGTCACCTGCTGAAGGTCACACAGACCCAGGAATAGAATCCAAATCTCCAAAGTCACAACCAGCGCTGTAACAAAAAAATCTTTCCCCTCCACTACAGAGTAGGAAAAAATGACAACAAAAGGCAGGGCAAGAGGGACCAGGCCAGCATCATGTGAGACAGTGGATATATTTATTCTAAAATAGTAACCTTTTCCAGATCAAAGAGATGTGTGTAGACAGGCATATAGCATATAAATTCCAAGGGAAAGCATATCTAGCAGTGATTGGCATGCTGGCATTTTTGGTATTGCTCTTTATTTGACTGTTATTAATATTGCTAGATCTCTATCAAACTGCACCTGTTGGGTTAGTGACCATATTGTGTGTTTATCTGCATGCCTACCTTGGAAATGCACTGTGTGTAGGGAGGCCAACAGATCAGTCATTCAGTGTTTGTGCCTAGCCCATTTGCTATGAATATGGATGTCAGTGTTTCCATTTCATTTTGGATTGGAACTTTGCCTACAGGGAGACTGTAGTCTCTTCTTAACTCCTGCAGACCTGAAGGGTCATTATGTGTGTGCAAAGTAAATACCGTATATCCTGTAAATGTAGCCGACAGCAATTTTTAAAAATGGTTTACAATCATTTTGCCTATTTTTTTCCTAACATGAAAAGAAACAGAATGCAGGTTTTTGTAGTTTTTACAGGCCATTTAAAAAAAGATGTGCCCCTATAACTCAAGAACAGTTTTGTGTTTGAAAATGAAATGTTGCAGGCCAGTAGTCCATAATATGACCTAAGCCAGCGCTTCTCAACCCATGGATCAAGACCCAAAAGTGGGTCACAGGAATATATGAAAGGGTTGCAACTAAACTTTAGAAATGGATCAACACACTTTAGAAATGGATTCTCGTGTAAAGAAGACAGACATGGGAAACCGTGGGCTTTTCCCTTGCCAGCTGTCAAGAGTTCCAGCCTGCAAGGGGCTGCTTGGGGCCCTACCTATCCCACACACTGCGGGGCTGGGGCCTGGGGGCCAGAGGCAGTGCGTGAAGAGCGAGGGGCATTGGGTTGGGACTGGCCATTGATGTTTACAAATGGGTCCTGGTGCAAAAAAGGTTAAGAACCACTGACTTACGCCATTTCATTATTTTAGTTACAAAAAAAGGTTAAAAATTCATATGGCCAAAATTATTGAGGTTTTAAGAACACCAACATCACATCTATGCTGCAATTGCTTTTCCCCAAGACTTTTGTTATAAAGCCATAACAGGCAATTCTGCCAACTCTATATGGGCCTGGACCAAAGCCCTTGAAGCCAATGGCAGACTTTCCATTGATTTCTGTGGGTTGTGAATCCAGGTCCGTTCAGTTCACAGCATCTACTACAATGCAGCTGATGAAACATGATATGAATCAATGGACTGTGAGTCACAATCTGTCATTGGACAGGGGACTTGAAGAAATCTGGTGCTATCTGCTGAAAAATAGCAGAAGTGGAACAATTTTGTCTCTGAAATAAAATGCAGGTACAATTGTAAGAGGGGTGGGCATATCTGTAATCGTTGTAAATCTAGGTAGCATGGGTAACAACTGCAATGAAGACACAGTGGTATGAGCTTTTGCATGTTCTCGCAAACAAGTCTCCCAGGGGCTTTGGCACAGTCTGGTGGTTAGCCTCCACAGCTGGGTTCACTGCTTTTGTTAACTATCTCAGCTAGATTTAGAATAATCATGGCATTGCGTTACAATCATGCTCTTATTTTTCTGTGTATTGCAAACCCTCTCAGAAAATATAAATCTCAGGAGGTATTTGTGTCTGGGTGTTCAGACAAGACACTGAATATAAGGGACTTCTCCCAGCTGGGCTGCTAAGAAAACTAAAACAATAACCAACCTCATGGTCTGGCATTTAAAAGAGGGTGCAGCTCTTACCTAGGGTAGGATTTGCTTTCCCCAAGAGAAGAAGAAAGGAGTGGGACCAGGATGATCTTTTTGAGGATGGTGTATCAATCATCATTCTCTTTCATATCAGAAAGCTTCCTGAGGCATGGTGCTTCCTGTAGCTTCCCCTGGGGTAGTGACATGTTGTATAGACCTCAACATGGGACTGTACTTAAGATAAAATATAGAGCCCTGCCTCCAGAATAGCAGGTAGACTTACAATTTACTAAGATAACCCCATTCTATTCAAATTCACTGATACCACGGGCTGTGTAATACATCTCAGGGCAGGAATATGGACTACTCCACCAATGCCCCTACTGATTTGGACCTAAAAATAAGAATGAAAGCAGAGAGAGCTGGAAAGGGAAATAAGGGAGGAAGGAAAAAGAGATCAAAATGGAAGGATAAAGGAAAGAAAAGGAGATGGCTACAAGAAAAGAAAATGAGAAACAGGAGGCAAAGGCAATAATGGGAGTACTAAAATACCCAATACATATGGGGTATCACATATACAATCTGTTGTGTAGAACTGCTCCATCCAGCCAACCAGGCTGGGGAGAATGGGGGCATGGTTTGTGGAGTGGGGAGGGACAGCGTGGTTAGCAGTAGATGGGGCCTACCGGAGAATCTGGGGCCCATAGCTCTTGGCAGAAGGGCAATGAATGATGGTTCTGGCAACACACGCTTGCTCATCCTACAGCTGCTTGGCCCATTGCTGGTTGCTCCATTGCCACTGCCAATTGTACTGCCTACACTGCAGCAGGAAACCACTTGCTGCACCACATTTGCTGCTTACCCTGCCACTGCTGCTGCCACAGCCGTCACTTTCCCCACAGGTGTGGCCCAGAGGAGCCCTGAGGTCCAGATCCAACCCTGGGCACCAGTTGAGTTTGACATCCCTATGCTAAATAGAAATAGTTAAACTTAATACCCCTATAACCTGGCAGTAAATATCGTGTGTGACATCATGGGTGCTGACAGATGTGGGGGAAAAAAACCCGTGCTTAACCGGAAGAAGCAGCGCATTAGTTCAACCCGGCTCCATAGTGTCTGTATAGATCAGGCACCTCAGCAGGGCTTTTTGGCACTTGTATCTAAAAGCTGATATGATCAGACCTACGATCATATCAGCTTTTAGATACAAGTGCCAGAAAAGCCCCACTGAAGCACCCAATCTATACTGATGTTGGGCAAGATGGGTCCAACTAATGTGATGGTTCTACTGGTCACGCGCTGGACTCAGTGTGAGGGTGTGCAGAGTTTAAAGTAAAGCGCTGTTTTTTGTTGATTTTTTTTACATCTGTAAGCAGCCCAACTGACAAAATTTGCTTGGTTTTTTCACAGATGAATTGATGATTGGTGGAAGTTTTGCTTGGCAGTTGAGCTAGGAAATTTTTTATGATAAACTAAAACAAAACAGCACCAAGAACATCTTTGATAAGGTAACAAGTTCAGGAACTGTTGTAGTCAGTCAGGTTAAACATAAGCATACATGTCAATCATCTTTGTATTAACAAGGACTCCGGACACTTGGTTTCAGAAAACAAGCTTCTGGAGGTCCCTGCATCCCCCCTCCCCCCTGAAAAAGCCCTGACTGATAACATCTAAAAATGTTTTAAGCAGTATAATATTACGGGTGTGATTTAAACCAGTTACAGATGATGTTCAGTTAGGTCTGTCCTCATCTTTATTCCCACTGGAGTGTCTAGATATCTATTTAGATCACATCTTCTGATCACATGTGACAGTGGTCGGCAACCTTTTTAGGCTGAGGGCTGGAGTGACTGGCTCAGGTCAAAGACCAATGGAAGAATAGGCACTAGGACCTAGCCACCTTCGCCACTTTTTCTCACAGCAGCACAAGGATAGTGCCTGCTGCCTGAGCTTTTCCCTGCATCAGCATAGGAAAGTGACAGCTGCTGAAGACCCAAGTCCATGGGCCAAATCAAACATCTCCAGCCCAAGGGCCATAGCTTGCCAACCCCTGCCATATGAAATAGGTGCTAAATCCCTAGATACAACAGCATGAATTAAGACTGTGCATTGGCTACGACATCGATTGTTGTTGGTCTTTTATATTATTCTAAAGAAGGTCTTGCATTCAAGGGGGGAATTCTTTATGTCACATTGTTAAACCTATTTGTTTATTATGTGTTTTCATAGTCTCCCTTTCCCCCTCCTTAATTACTACAGATACATGACCATATGTGATTGCTGTTCTGCATGTGAAGAGTTTTATATAAAAAAAACTGATGGCAGGGTATATTTAATTACGTGCTTCAAAAAGGGCTTTCTCCCAACCAGCCTATCTTTTAACTAATTATGTCGTGGATACTGAATTTATCAGACTGTAGCAGTATTAAAAGCAGCAGACATTTGACTGTAGAGCAAGATAATCATGACTCCATTGCAAGGGAACTAGTTGGACTGTGGAGTGGGTGACAGTCAAATGTAAAGCTTTGGCAGTGGTGTGTGGTGTGTTTTTAAATATAATTCCACTGGAGAAGGATGTTTGTGTTATCAACATAAACAAGTTAACAAGAAAATAATCTAGCAATCCTTCTCCCTCAAATTCTCACTTGCTACTAAAGCAACATGCCTTTCCAGAAACTACATGGCACTGCCTGAGTAGCAGGAGAGAAATAAGAATTGGGTTTATTTTTTCCCTTTTTGTTTTTGTAGAGGAGCATTCAGGCACGGGCTCTCCCTTGCTCTGACTAACCTGGGTATGTGCCAGGGACTTTACTTGCCCTTTCCCTAGGCAATGACTCAGGAATTTGGGATGGTTAGAGCAAAGATTGGAGGCTTTTCATTAGTCCTTTCATTTTAGCCCACCCTTTCTTGCTGTTTAATCCCATCTCTCTCCCAACATTCACTACTAGCTGGCTCAAACTGCTGCTCAATAATCAGTTTCCAGGGGTCTAAATTCTGCCCTTTCCCTGCAGAAACAAAGAGGTGTGCTTGTATAAAAGCTGACAGAATGAGAAATTAAAGTCTTGAGGCAGGGTCCATAGCAATGAAGTGTGCTACCAGCCAAGCCACCACGCTGGCCTTATTCTTTTAAAAAATATTTGGATTATGTAGTTCCTGAGATTTATCATGTGCAGCTAGCCTTAAGAAAACTAAATTTGCAAAATGACTGAAAGTTCACAAGGAAAATTCTATATCCCCACTGACTCAAGCATCTTAACCACTAAGTTTAATGCCTGGCTTTCTACATTCTACATTAAATATGATGGCACAAAACACATTTTGTATTTAAAGTAGGAAATCAATACCATAAAATAATCCCATAACTGCCCAATGGATTTTTATACCAACTATATCTTTAATTGTTACTGCTTTCTGAATACCCAGGACTACCATGGCTTCATACTATACTCAGGGCTTCGATTTTCTTAAATGATGACCTATTTTGTCATATTTCCTATGTAGCTGTTTTAAAAAATAATCAAGTTTCACCTCACTGTCCAAAATAGTCTTCTCTGTAGATAAATAAGCAATGAGGAAAGCATATGATTTGTAATAGTATAGGTTATTATGCTTAGAAATCCATCCAAGTGCTTAGGAGTTAAGGCTTTCAATGAGTGTCTGTGACCCAGGCTATTAACATTCTCACCATGTGCTCCTGTTCTTGTGGGAGTACACTAGCATACAGAACCCATCAGTGCTTGATCCCCTAGATCCATCCTGGCAGCACCCTCAGAGCACAAGCATTTCCCAAACAGAAGAGTCTGTACTTGCTGCTACAAACCACACTGAAAAATGGCAGCTGGACCCTAAAGCTAAGAAAGCACTTCTGAGCCTAAGCTTCCAATTTCATCTGACAGGCTATTATAAAACTTACTCTTAAACTGCACTAAGAAAACTCCAAGGATTTCCTGACTCTCAAAAGAATAAACAAGTTTCAATTTCTCTTTCATTTAAAATCTTAACTTTTTACTGCTTTATAAAGAGCAAGAAACCAACTTCTGCCTCTTCCTGTCAAGGTCTGGGTAAGCTTTTTCCATCAGGGAAACAACCTTCCTCATTTTTATTCCCTTTTTCCATTCTTTCTGATTTTTTTTCCTTCTCATCCAGAAGAAAATTGCTAAAAGAAATATAGAAATACTGACTAGCACTTCAGATAGAGATATTGTTTGACTGACTAGCTCCTTTAAATGTTAGTTTGTTCTCAACCACATTTTAACACAACATAGCTTTAGAACAAATGAAAATATACGAGGAAAATGACTACCTGTCTAGAAATCATTTAACATCTTAGCCAAACAATAACATCAGTCCCCCATCACCAGAGGCTGTTACTAACATACTATTTTCAAAGATAGATACTTCCTAAACATATATTTAATGATAGCAGAAGAACATATTCATAATTTTATACACTTCCTTTCAAATATGAAAGAAACTACAGATGGCACCCCTGCCAATTTTTCCCCCCCGACAGCATAGGAAAAGTAAAATGGTGACAAATTACTCTGATTCCTTCCTTAAATAAGAACTGAAGCCTGTCCAAAAAGCACATGGAGGACTAGCTAGGATGACTCTGAGATGTTGCTGGGTACATGTATATAATTGTGCAATATTTTAAACGTAGATTGATTTGGGTGGGGGGAAATAACTGCACATTAAAACAACGTTTGTTTTTGAGGCTATGGAAGTGGGGATTAATGGTTCTACTGTTTGCTTATATTTTAATAGAAAAGTAATTTTTCATTTGAAATAAAAAATTAATTATTTCATTGCTAAATGAGACTCTTGTTTTCAAGCCTGTTCTATCTTTGTTGTGTACTCAAAACTCCTATTGCCCAGTCTTGATCATATAGGAAAGGGGGTGTCAGGACTACCTAACTAGTACTGCTGAAGTTCAGCATGGCCAGAAAGGAAAGAAGCACCTCTTATGAAGCGTGTAAATATAGCTGAACTGGGAAATAATTTTGTATACTTGTGTATAATTTTTGCTCTTTGTTTACTCAGGACTTAACCCTGCTCCCAATGAAGTCAACAGGAATTATGCAATTGAATTGAGATCCAATTCCTTTCAAGATCAGTCCCTGAGATCCAGACTGTGGGTGTTACTCCCTTGAAGTAAAAGTCAGCCATGTCTTCATTTTTTTTAAATTTTAAAGGGTGTCACATGCAGAGAAAATGCAGAAGCAACCCTAGGAATGAATTTGGCTCATTTGGGTGACATAAGTGGCTCAAATCAGCTAGAAAGTATCTGAACCAGCTACCTGGGGATTAATTTTTAGTAAAGGAAATCCATTGATGATTATGGGGCTACCACTTAGGCACTGTATATATGTCCTATCCTGGCCCACTGATAAGGGGTATCCCCAGGGAATGGAGGGACAGCTAGTCTCCTCAAGGCTTCAGCAACTACTGCTGGAATTGCCCCTGGGGCACTGCAGTGCCCTGTCTCATGACAAGGTATAGTGGTAGTGTTGGAGTGATATTGTGGCTGCAATGGTCCAGGAAAAAAGCTAGAGGCAAGGTACAGTGTAATCCCAGGGCTGCTCCTAAGGTTTGGGAGGAATACAAAGGTGACAATAAAGCAACCTTTGTTTCCCATATCCCCTCTCCTGTGGCAAGCACAGGTTGGCTTTGTTTTCAAACCCCTGACATAACTGAAAACCTAGAGACCGCTTGCTGTGCTCGGTTACATTAGTACAACTGACTAAATTCCCTGGGTGTTCCCTGTGGGACTGAAAGCAAAATTTGGCCTTAAGTTTCTATAGACGGAGTTTTCAGAGGCAAAGGAGTTGCTACCTGCCACTTTCCTCCCCGTTTTTATATACTTATAGCTGGGGGGAAAGTGTTTTTAAGTAGTTTCATAATAAAACTGTATGTTCTACTTCTCATTTAATCAAATTATATATTTTACTTAAATGCAGTCGAGAAGAAAAGGAAATGTGAGGGAAAGATCTATAAATTAATTCAAAACTTCATTTTCTAAGTCAATGTGTGAATCTCTCTTTAAATAAATTACAGATTCATTCTCTGTTTACTTTAGGTAAACAGAAAAATTCATTGTGGAGCACTCATTTTTGCAAGCTAATCAAGAACATTAGGTCCCAACAGAT
>NW_005841939.1:3413206-3441745 GCF_000455745.1 Alligator sinensis | reverse complement strand
TTCCTGCTTTCTTTTAATCTTGCCTAGCTACGAATGCTAAAATGAACAGCAAATTAACCCTGCCTTGGAACAGAGATCTTTTCACAGCTGATATCATCTCTCTTATGGCTTGTAAACATTCCAGGCTCCTTGTCAGTGTTTTCCTGGCTTTCACTCCTTCCCCACAGAAGAGAAGAAGGGAAAGTGCCTGACTACATTTTGCTAGAAAGTAGAAGAATTGTTGAATTCTAAAGGGAGTACTGCGTGTCAGCTCTGCTGTGTTTCCTACCAGAACAAAATATTACAATGTTTTCTGAAAACAATGCACAGCTAAAATGTGGAGGGGATAGTGATTTTTGTCTTTTGGGAGATTTTTGAGGTACATTTTTTGTGCTTTCTGGCCATTCCCTACATGGCTTCTTATGAACTACTGTACAAGACAAGATAATAAGACAAGGCCATTCCAGTTCTATAATCAGATATAAAAGATTTGCAAACAATTTGATATCTTAAAATTGTTCAGTGATATCAGAATTAGCATTAGAACTCTAGACAGGAAAAAAGCTATAATATTTCATAATGTATGTAATCATGAACAAAAGCCTTTCAAAAAACTGTTTTCACTGTGCTAAAGTAACAATCTAGACTTGTTGTAAGTATGTTATTCTTACAAGTAGTTCGCAGTTATTCTTGAAGGCAAGCCTTGGAGTTTCCTTAGCATAGTGCTGCTGGGGAAAATTTTCAGCATGTCCATCTTCATCTCTAGCCTGAAGGGAAATATAATGGCCTATTTAGGGACTTACAAATAATGGAAGGAAAAAAATAGCTAAAAGCATAACAGCTCAGATCATTAAAACAAACGGGAATTCCAAAATACAACATTATTAAGTAGTTTGCTTAAATACGCAGTACACCTTTTAGATATAAGAACTTGGGATGCTGTTTTATTACATAGTTTAGGCTGAACATGCAAATTCACTGTGGTGTAATAATTAGAACAACAAGAGACAAACCCAAAATGAAATATCTGAGCTGGAAATGGCAAGTACTGCAGGGTTTCAGTTTACTTCATTGCATTTTTCAAGATTACATTACATACGTACTTGTTTAAACGTTTTGACATGCTTAAGCAATCCCTATAAAATGTACTTCTATTTTCATTTTAACAGCAAGGCCATAATAAATAGGTTTTCATATTCATAATTTACATGTAATACTATTAAAGATAAATGGATTACCCCTCCATTTTTAAGTAAAGATCTGAATGGAGCAATCATCTACCAAGAACAATGATTCTTCAATCAAATGTGTTAAAATATTTAATTAAGAAAATGCATTAAAAGTTACTAGTTATTTTGATCTACACTGTTAATTAAGAAAGCTGAAGTTTAAATTGAGACATTAGCAGATCCCATTAGCAATACTGCTTGCATATAGTATTTACCTTCTAATCTACAACATTTTCTGGTTTAGAGTTAAAGCAAAAGGGAGAAATAGGTGAAAGGAGGAGTGTCAGCAACACACTCATTACACTGTTCATTTGGGTGACACTTGCACTCTGTTCTACTCTCATCTCATCTAATCCCTGACTGTTCACTCTCTCTCAGCCTCCTGAAATTCACAGCTGAGCTGTCTTCCTCACATATGGCTTGCATATAATTATGCATATTCCATTTTACACTGCATTAAAATGATGAGCTTCTGGCTCCATGCCAACTTATTTAAATAAGCCCCGATGAACTGGCCGCGCACATGCCAACATACCTGGCACTGGTCAAGTGTCTGCATGCTCTTTTGACTCTGGCAGTGCTAAGCAAAGCACCCACTGGGTATTCAAATTGGGGGGGGGGGGGGGGGGGGGGGGAGGTGTTGGGAAGGAAATGCAGGAAAGCCATACAGTAAGCAGCAGGTAGTTCTGTCTTCTTTTTAGATGAAGTGTATGCCTGCTGCAAAGGGAACAGCTGAGAACTACCTGTTGTGATGTATGGATTGAGGGGAGAGCAGGGGCAATGAACACACATCTAGGAAGCTATGACAGCGCTTACATATTGTTCCTCCTTAATGTAGTGTGAACTGTCTATTTTCATGTGTCATATTCTGAGCTCTGAGAATTTTTTTAGTGTTGGCATTTATGAAAGATATTTACACCTTGCACGTCCTATAACTTGTTTGTCTTCAAATAAGCTTCTGTCTCTCCTTGTGGGGTGGGAAAGGGGAATGATAGGTTAACTGTACTAGTATGTGCGTGTATGGGGGGGGAGTTAAAGACCATTTATAGCTCATCCGAAGCCCATTGACTGGAATAGGCTATGAATTGGACCTCTATGTTCTGTCTCTGTCAGATCCAAATTTCATTTTATAGGAACATCATCATTTTTTTAAATTCATACACTGTCTAAATAGGACATAATATCTAATTGGCAATTATTTGTACTAAATGATTACAAGAAGGAGCTTCTTTGGTTTACTTTGTATGTTTTTATAGCACTTTATCTAATGTCCTGTTTCACTACCATGAATAGTCTGGTAATTAATTTCCCCTTTTGTCCACATATTTCACAGAAGGTAGGAATTGGATTTTTTTTTTTAAATGCAATTAATTTTCAAACTAAGAAAGAAAGAAACAAAGAAAGAAAAGACAAGGGGCTCATGGGCAAGAAAAGTACCTGCAATTATTTTTAATTTTCTCTCTTTTTTAATTGATTAAATGTGAAGTTTGCTGTATCCCTTCAATTCTTACTTAAAGAATTAAACTTCTATCAGCATAGCAAATGTACCTATTATGCCTTGGGGGGAAAAAGCATGTCCAAGTTACCTTGTATTGCATAAACTGCCTTTTCCCTTTTGAACACCCTTTATCTTTCCCTTTATCTCTCCCTAAAAGGAAGTTTTAGTTGAGTCTACAGAAAGCCTTATGGTCATATTACTCTTCCAAATAAGCTAGAGCATAGTTGGGGGACAAATATCTATATGAACTGTCCTCTTTGACTGGAATTTGTGTGCATCAACGTTGTACCCCACGTAGCAATATAAAGCTGCTGAATAAGTGACCTGCTTTCCACCCAGTGATCTATTCTACTGAAGGAGGAAAATGTAAAATATCTGTATACAAGAGAGACAGTTCTATAGGAACGATGAAGAAATCACATAATGCTCTAAAATGCTATCAACTTCCACTGAACAGGTTAAAATGTACCTCAAGACTAGTACAGAACCCTGAACATGACAGCCTATACCCTCTAACGCGTCACTGACTCTTGGTAGATGTGGAGAATTGCATTATGCAAGTACAAGAACACATAAAGCTAGAGATCAGTGCTTTTAGTGCATGTGTCTAAATATACCCCCAAGTTAAATAATCCACTTAGCCAAACAGGACAGTTAAGCAGAAGTCATACATAGTAGCTGATGGCAGTGTACTCCTATCCTTCCTTATCCAAAACTTGTGTAACTACACAATGCTATCCTTTACATTATAAATACAGCTATCTAGAAACCCTAATCAGAATGGTCAGAGCTGTTTTTTCCTTCCCAGCTACTTTACATCTAGAATATTTTAATTGCAAGCCATTTAGAAAGAGTAATGATCAATGTTTTGCAAATGCATACAATAAAAATGCAGCACAGAACTTATCTAGCCAAGTTAATAGTTTTGTGTTTCTCATTCTTAGTTTATTATATTTCCCTTGCTTTGACAATCACCTTTTAACAGACAATCTGACAAAACAATGAAGTCCACCTTAACTGCCAGCATGTCACATTTGAGATAACCCAGACAGTCACATAAATGGACATCAAACAGGTAGGAAAACCATCTCATGCCCCGTTATTTAAAAGAAAAGCAATAAAATTGTGGCCTACCTAATTTTATAAAGCACTTCTAAACTGTTAAAAACTTTACAGAAAGACTCATGAAAACGGTGAGTCAAAAGCATTATTCACAATTGGTGACGCTGGGATATCAAACATAGTACTGTGACTTCTTTTATTGCTCATTTTTATTTTGGAACAGAAAAAGATTACTCAAATCCTATTCCAAAACAGCACAATTGGAATCATACTCAGTGCTATGAAGCAGCAGGGCAACCCAAAAAGGCTGCAATATTGCTATGGATGGGCATCTCTTTGGAGTTACTGAAGGGGTAGTTAGAGATCTAAAGCCTTCTGAAGACATCTGCTTTTCAAGTAATATTAATTCTGATAGACTGCACCAGATCCCCGGACATTTCAAAGCAGGCACACTAGACAAATTGGGCATGTCTACAGTCATGTGTAGGTGAAACGAGGGGTATGTGTGCACAACAGTTATATGCTTTTGCACTGCTATAATGGTGTTGGTGTTTGCACGTGGCGTTTGTTTAATGGTGGCGGCTTATTGTGCAGTAATTCCAGCCGCTGTAGCAAATTTGGTGGCATAACGTGCCTTAAATGACTTGGCGCACAGAAAACTAAAATGCCTCCAAGGAGTTTTA
Source organism: Alligator sinensis (assembly GCF_000455745.1). Classification (NCBI taxonomy): domain Eukaryota; kingdom Metazoa; phylum Chordata; order Crocodylia; family Alligatoridae; genus Alligator; species Alligator sinensis. Next base: position 3,437,294 of record NW_005841939.1, on the reverse strand, counting down.
GTTTGCTGCCCTACAGCAGCAGAGCAAAGCACTGGGCTCCATGCAGCTCAGGGGCTCTGCAGGAAACCTGTGCTGCCAGCCTGGCGGCAGCCTGGGAAAGCAGGCTCTGCCCAAGAAAAAAAAAGCGGTGAGCCTGGTCTTTTTTTTTTTCCTGGAGCCTGCCTGCCTGCCTGACTGCACAGGGGCCCGGGGCTTCCCTCCCTGGCTGCGGTGCCCCCCAGGACTGCCCGAGCCGGCTGGTTGTGGATGGGTGCCGCCGCAGGTGGGGGACGACAACACACCACTGATGCAGAGGGAAGCACCATCCTCCCCACAGCCCAGGAACTGTTTCACCCTCTAGTAGCTTCCCCTCCCCTCCCTGCCGGAAGGACAGGTAAGTTTGGGTGTATGCACAACATGGGGGTTTAAAGTGCCCTAACTTGAAGCGGTGTTTTTAAAAACCCACCACTTCAATTTAGGGCCCCCGTTTCATCTACACACACCCTACATGTACACTTTAATGCCCATTAGCCTATTTTAATGTGCATTAAAGTGTCACAAAAAGTGCCCTTTAGCTAATACTCATTAAAATAGGCTAATGCGCCTTTTTCTAGTACCTCACAATGGAAGTACTAAATTTAATGTGCATTACCTAAAGCACATTAATGAACATGTAGACGTGCCCATGAGTACTAGGACTATCTACTGCAGGGGCATTGTGGATGGGCTCCAAAAAAGAAGAGAAAATCCCTCCTTCTCAATGAAACAGGCACTGAAGTTCTCTTGAGGGGAAAATATGTTTGGCTCAGTGCCACTGGCTTGCCTGTGAGGTCAGAATGATATTTAACCTTGAGGAGGTAAGGTATAAAAGACAAGAAAAGCAGGGACTGGGCATTTTAAAAACCTATTTAAAATTAAAAGTTACTGTTAAAATTGTAAATATCATTATTCACTCAAGTCTATATCATTTAAGAAGCAGGAACTAGAGTAACCTGCAGAGAAATTCCTTACTCACTTCAGTTTTGGCTTGGATATTTATGTCTATTTGATTTTATTATTAGGAAAATTTGACTGTTGATCTAGAGGCACACTCCCATCCACAATGGAGATCTTTTCCAATTCTTCCCTTGGCGTTAAGAGAGGAAACCTGCTTTTCAATTTAAAAAGTGAGAGTAAAGTTTTATTATCCTGGGTGTCCCCCCCCCAAAAAAATACACACACGTGTATCATTCTGTTGTTTCCTGTTCTAATGAGTGCTTGGATGTCAATGGTGGACATTTTGACATCTAGAGCAATATACACTGTAAGTTATGTTTTTTGCTTTCTAAAGGAATAAGAATCAGCTTTGTTGATTGGTATGTTCCTGTATTCCTGATAACTAAAGTGAGTATACATTTTAGATGCCCTGTATTATAAGGTACAAGGCAGGTACTTCAGAATTATTTATTAAAATGGATTTTTTAAAGTAACCACATTCACTAAAGTGGGACTAATCTCACAAGCTACTCCATGAAAATCCAATGCTATTTAGTTGAAAATGTTTCAGATAACTAGTGTCTAAAGGCAAAAGCAAATATCTGAGTAACCCAAACTGATAGAATTTTGACTACTTGTACAGTCAAAATCTGCAGTCTAATTCCTATAAAGAATCCTTTGGAACAAATGAGATAGCTCAATGTGACAGCTATATCCAGACACATTAAATACATGCATTAGTTGGATGTTTCTGGTAGGACAATAAGCTGTGAAAAGTTTAACAATGTTGCTATTTAAGTGGATATAATTAGACTTCACAATTAACATCCCATTGAGATGAACAGGGGAAGTTCACATCGCTTTCAATGCTATTGTTTAAGTCAGTCCAGTTACAGATGCAAAAAGAAAACACTGTTTCCCTTTTCATCCTGAAGGTTATCTCTTCTACCAGAAGGGCACACAGAACTACTTCTTCCCCACCTCCCAAACAAAAATGGTAGAATTTGAAGGTTTCAGCACAATTTGAAGGGAATCCTCAGGGCAACCGAGTCATGATTTTTAGTTCATGTGGATTTTTATTTTCTCAGCTAATGAATTATTGTGGTTTCTCTATAAGGTGCAAATCTACCCTGTCTTCTACACTCTATTCACTTCATCCAGAAATGAAAGTTCTGTTTCCACCAGTAACATATATTATAGACTAACTAAATCAGAGATATCCTATATGACATAAATTTAACCTGCCTGCTGCCCGGGTTTCGACTAACAGGGGTAACTACCTCTATGTATATTATAGCCATAAATATTAATTCACTAAATATGGGTTAAACAGGATCTTTGCCCCAAACCCTAAGAAAAGTGCAACATCCCCCAGCATAGACCAGAGACCATGTTGCAGAATACAGTGCCATGGAACATTTTTTTTTTTATTTCTGCTACCAAAGAATAAAAGGACAAATCCTGCAATCTCTACTCAGATAAAACACCCAGAGTTTTGCCTCAGAAGTGACTGCAGGATTTTGCCCAAGCCAGAGAATGATGGAATAAGCACACATTTATTTATATATTTTTTTTTATTTATGTATGTATTTACTTATTTATTTATTTGTCTTAGCCTTTCTCATCTATGCATCCCAAACCAAGGAGAACCTTTTAGCCAGCTACCAGGCACCCTGAAACAGTCCATAAATTTTTTTCACAGGTGGAAAATTGTTTCATAAATTCCTACAAAACTAGATTAGTGACAAGAGTTGAAATCACATTTGTTGTATTCTCTTCTGTATTAATTCTCAGGTCTGCTTTCTTATGGTCAGCCCAGGCTGGAAATGAATGCTCTGTTCTGTAATTCTCAAACTATGGTCTATATTTCACCAGTGTGACAATTGATGGCAACCTATGTGGTGCTAACTTTCCTTGTTTCCAGTTGCATTAAAAGACAGCTAAAGTACATTAAATTATTTCCTAACGTTACTTTTCCCTGCGAGCAAGAGCTATAGCTGCCACAGGAATGTTATTTGAGGGGAAATAGTCCATGAGACCATCTGTTTAGTGGAGGTAAACTGGAAAGAAAAAAAATGATGATATGTACTGAGGAAAGTCAAAAAGGATATCCCTGGTTTAATTTTGTCCCCCTTTCTGCTTATTGTTTGCACAGAAATTCAGATCTTTCCTGTCCTGGAGAAAGTTGTGGTGTTTGGGCAATGAGTGAAATGACATTGGATGAATTATAGCAAGCTGTGATGTGTATCCCCCACACCCTTTCCAATCCAGTGCTTGTGTCTATACAACTGGGGGAGACCTACACCAGTGGTTCTCAATCAAGGTGATGTGGTATCCTGGGGTGCTGTGACAGCCACTGAACGGTGCTAGATAAATACAGACTCCAGTGAAAAGATAAGTATCGGCTTTCCAGCTGCTCCCTCTCCTTGAATTCACTACAGCACAGGCTCTTCCCTGACTTCTGCTCTTCCTCCTTCCCAGACCCTCTTCAAGCAGGTAAGCATTATAAAAATATGCATTTGTTTTTGCTGCACAGTGAGTGCTGTTCCATTCACAAAATGAGGGGAGCCTCAAGTCTAAAAAAGTTGAGAAGCACTGACCTACACACATCATTTTTTGTCAGAAAGCTACAGCTTATCATGATGTAATCCCCCAGCCTCCAGTTGCCACATTTGGCAATCAGAGGCAGTGTATCTTGGATTTTGAAGATGGGAATGGCTATCTTGGTCACATAGGAGTTATGTGGAGGAAGAGAATCACCTTCAGGATTTTATTCACCTTTGCAGCTTCAGAGTCCAAGCAGACTCCATGTATTTCAACACCCTGGAGACACTCTTGTCAAGACATTAAACCAGAGTTGAAATATCTGTTTGCTTATGCCTTAAAATAATTTCACAAATAGGGGTATATAAACAGCATGCATTAGCAAAGATGGATCCAGATCCATACCATCAACCTTGTTCCAATATCAGTTCTTGCCCTGTTTCTGTAACAGCCAAAAGCAAACGCCAAGTCTGAGGAGTCCAATATTAAAGAAAATCTAGATTTACAAATAGATTTCAAATCTTCATGTTCAGGAGATGCAATAGTTTTGGTGAGGATAAAATGTAAAGAGCCATAGTCCTGGCTTATAGTTTATTATTATCAAGGAACTGAGGAAACACATCATTCAGAATTTTTTGCAATCCTGTCTATTATGTTGACTTTAAAAGCCCTGTGAGTTAAAGTTTATCATTCTAGCTGAATTCAGACCAAGAACTCTTCCTTGTCACATAGTGAACAGGGATAAAAACACATGGGAGGCAGGTAGAGAGAAAAACTGCTCCAGGAAAGTCTATTTTGATAAAGGAGACAGTGCTATTCTGTGAAAAAATAAAATAGGGTAATGTTTCTGAAACAACCCCTATCCAAGTTAAGTCTCAGCTATCAAAAAGTATCATGTTTATAGTCTTAGGTAGCATAAGCACCTTTGTTCTCTTTGTACTAAACAAGCTAGTAAGATAACATTTTAAAACATAATCAACAGCTTTGGATATTCCTGAAAGGGATGTAACCTAAAAATGGTTCCTATTATACATTACATTTTTCAGCCACGCTTTTATTTTATAAAACTACCCCAGCCTATATTTAAAATGTAAGCTATAAGCCTTCATGCAAAAAATATCATAACTGAATCAGATAAGTAGCAGAAATAACAATATCACTCTAGCACCTACTGAAATCACACTTTTCATCTCACTGTATTTTAAAGAGCCAGTCAAGAGTTTAACAATGAATGAACAGCTTTCTGGATTCATTACCTTTTTTTAAAGTCCTATTTCATATGCTGTATATAGTTTCTTATCGCACTAGAAAAATTTAAGATGTGTGTCTTTAAGAGTCTTTCTAATACTATTACAATATAGCACCTTCCAGTGCAAGATATACATCTTCAGTTTCACAACATCTCTGCAAAATGCAAAGTACTGTTGAACCAAGTCTAGAAAGGCACTGGGCACTTACTGTTCTTGAGGCTTGGTTTAGTCTGTTTTTATGAGTGGGTAAATGGTGAGACTGAGATGCTAAATGAGTTCTGTCCAGAATTAAGTCAAGGCATTATCAGGCTGGAACCCGGGTCTCCCTGCTGCTGGTTCGACTACCTTTACATTCTCTCTGGCTATAGAGGACAAGACTAGGAGCAATGGCCTCAAACTGCAGCAGAGGAAATTTAGCTTGAAGGTTAGGAAGAACTTTCTGACTATGAGGGTGATCAAGCATTGGAACAGGCTACCTAGAGGAGTTGTAGAATCTCCAACCCTGGACATTTTCAAGAGCGGGTTAGAGACACACTTGGCTGGAATGGTGTAGTCAGGGATGATCCTGACTTGAATGGTGGGGCTGGGGGAGAAGGCAAAGGAATGGACTAGGTGACCTCATGAGGTCCCTTTCATCCCTACTTTCCTATGATGCTATGCAAAAATTCTCTATTAAAACCATAAACCTGGAGAAACTGACTCCCTTTAAAATCCAGGCACATCCCATCTTTCCCCTCCCTCTACTGGACTATAAATAGGCAATTTCTGTAATGTTACTGGTTTCTTGTAAGGCCATGTGAGTCCTGACAGTTCACAGTGTAGGGCTATATGAGAAGTGTTCAAGTGCTTGACACAAAAGCTAATTTTTCAAACTGTACAAATCTTTACGTGTCATAAGTTTTTAATGTCTAATTCAGAATTGTAAAAAAATAAATATTATAACAAATGCATAACATTGAGATAATTTGAAATAATCTTTGTTTACTGCCTCTCTGAACATTTTTCGTCAAGTCACAGCTACACAGGACTTCCATAAAAGTGAGACTATTCTGCTGATCTCCTCTCTGATTAATGGCAGGCTTGATTCAGAGACACTAATGGACTGTGCCTGACAGTTATTGCAGCATACCCAGTACCAGACTAAAATACAGCTAGAAAATAAATTAAAATACAGGTTCCATCTTTGTATTGCCTAGCGAGCACCAAAGTAGCCAGTTGTTCCTGATGATCTCTCTCTTGTTCCCCTTTGCATTTCTTATTTATTTTAATTTATAAGATAAAAGCTTTTTCAAATTTATTTTGTATAGTTTTGTCAGGTAACTCAAGTAGTTCTTTTAGTTGATCCCATTATTACAAGAATTCCACAATACAGATAAGACACTTGCGTATAGAGAAAGCAAATATGTCCAATTAGCCTGCCAGGGACAGAAGGGAAAGGGGCAGACACAATATAACAACAAAAGGAAAAAAATCTCAAATGTTGGTTATGGTTAGCTGAGGCTCGCAAACCAAACAAATCACTGTCCCTAATGAATTTGTTTCAATGTATCTGCTTCTCTCAGGCTTCAGGTGTGTAAACACTCAACTAGCAGCAAGGATTTTCTCTGATCGTGATGTCACATATAAGACTAATCAACTTGACTTTGAGCATAATTTTTGTTAAGCAATTCCAGATTGGTTTAATGAACTCTTCCCCCACTGGCTTTTATAGACCAGCTATGATTTACCAATAAGATAAACCTTCACCACCCCACCCTCCTCATTGACAGTTCATCTTATTTGCTTCCCAACAGTCAATATCCAATTAAGGGCCACCAATTTTGATTGATGGAAAAGATAACAATAAGACTTGAAGACTCAGTAGCCTTCCTCTTTTTTTTAATTGTCTTCGTATTGTATTTCCAAACTCTGAATTTTGTGAAAAATGAAAGAAAAGGCCAAATCTGGATGGCAAAGTCCTCCTCTAAGTCTGCTGTTTCTGCGGGCTATATCTTAACAATAAATGTTAAGCTGTGCTTAATGCCATGTGTACATAGGTGAAGAGAACAGACGGGAAACAGTGTCTGTGGTGGTTTTTCAGAGCGGGGAAATAGAAAGCTATGTTTAACAGAAATCTTTTTTCTGACAGAGATTCAATTATGGGTGATATGCCACTTTGTCCACTAATAAATACAAATGCAGGGGCTGTAGTGTTTAAAGTAATAATAATAATTTAAGATCTCTGTAAAGGGATGGCCATTCTCTGGAAGGGGCAAAACTTAACAGGCAAGGAGCTTGGTGAGGGGGGAACTTCAGTACAAATGACACAGTCTGCAACCTTAATTTCATCTCTCAATCCTTCAGAGGATGATAAATGACTGTAATAAAAGACAGGCTAGCAGCAGTTATAAGCAGGACAAAAGTAAACTCTGATTGGAGGTGAGGGAGGTTTGTTACTATTCCAGACAGCTGAATTCTAGGTCAAGGATTGAGGTCATCCCCATCATCAACATTTGCTTTAGTTCTAACCCGAGTTATATACCTCGATTACAATGCTTTTCTCAGTCCTTCACTTAAAGTTATGTTTTAAAAACAGTTCAGTGAAAGACTACTATAGCAGAAACAAGGTACCCTGCCTTCCCAACTTCCCTTTTTTCCTTTAAGAGGAATAGATTATTATGAGGGGTTTACTGTATTCCCACTGACAAACAGGATGTAACTCAGCACCTCTAGGCTACTCTCAGAGGTATGCAGATATTTGGTTGTAAATGAACTGTCACACACCTGTGTTTTCTACTATCCTCTGCCACCAAGTAAATGCTGCAACATAATATCCTCTGGCAGGATGCCAGCAATGTATATCATGTCCAAAAAACTTAGCAGAGTGGCTATTCAACCTTGGCAGGTGGTGTACAGCACACTGATCTTCTCAGACAATGAAAGGTGACTGACTGCTCTTTATCTTCCTACCATGCCCTAGGATTTGAGAAATCTAGTTCTGGCTGTTGTTGTTTGTGGGGGTGGGGGGGGTGTAGGGGGGTGTGTGATTGAATTAAATGACTGAGAGTCCTCTGCCTCTCGCCCTTCTTTGGTTACCAGCTCTCATATGGAATAGTCGCAGGTAAATCCTAGACTGGGTTCCTGTGCCCACAGGAATTTATTTTTAATAATTCTCAACAGTTTACTTTGTGTACTAGGAGATATCAGATATGGGCTAATGCTGTGAGTCTGGGTATTATAAGTACAGGAAAAAGAAAATGGGAGAGAAAGACTCCTTCTGATTTTCAAAGATGTGCTGAAAAATGGATTTGTTTCTATTGGACAAAAAGGGTACATTAAGATGCTACACTTAAGCCTAACCCCAGTTAGGCTGATCTAGCTAAGTGCCAATCTGTGCAAACATTTGGGGAATTGAGACTGGGCAAAAAATGCCAGCCCGATTCATAGATTCATAGAGTCAGAAGGGACTTCAGTGGGCCATCTAGTCCAACCCCCTGCCCCTGGCAGTCAAGAAAAGAGTCACCAACCCTGGGGTCATGTGATCCCAGCCAGGTGCCTATCCAGTCTCTTCTTGAAGACCCCCAAAGATAGGGCGAGCACCACCTCCCTTGGGAGCCCATTCCAGATCCTGGCAACCCTGACCATGAAGAACTTTTTCCAAATGTCCAGCCTAAACCTTCTCTCTAGTAGCTTCTGGCCATTGTTCTTTGTCATTCCAGGGGGTGCCCTGATGAGCTGAGGAGGTAAACTAAATTAGATTGGAAATGGGTCACACTAACCTAGTGAACACCTGCATATGTTGGAAATGCAGCCTCAGGCTGGGAAAGCCCACTGGCTCACCCCAGCCCTGGACTGTGCTCTTCCTACACTCCCCACCCTGACTGGGCTATTCTTAGCCCCCTGATTTCCTCCCCACCCTCCAAGTCTTTAATTTATTCTTCATCCAGTGGGGCAGATTAAGCATAGGATATCTATCTGGAGCTAGAATCATCTTAAAGGAAGGGGGGGGGGGTCCACGGGGCTAAGAGAAGGCATCAGATCCCCTCCTCCTCCTCAGTGCAGACCACTGCACCAAAGCAAAGAACTACTGCCTAGCACCTACTGGAGCCTCATGCTCATCCCAGTCCTGCTGAGCAAGGGATAATAGCTGGCTGAGGAGATAGCTGGGAAGATCTTACCTGGCAGCAGATCCACTAACCTCCTAGTCCCCAAAAAACCTCTGACACTTGTCTACCTTCTGAAAACCTATTGGGTAGAGAATGGAATTTCTCAGTATGCAAGGGCACAAAGTGCCTGGGTCATTTTCCAACCCCCAGTCTTGCCCTATTGCTCTGTAACTTGAAAGTCCACAGCCCCTGTAAGTTAAATACAAAGAATACATAACCTATGTACAGAACCTTACTTTAGGATGGATGTAAAATGACAACTCTGTCTAAACAGACTCCATAGAAACACATGTAGAACTGTGCCCTTCCATCTCTGTTCTCAGCACAACTAGTTCACTATACTCTAACTGTGAAGCAGGTGACCATTTACCTTATTAATACTGAGTGTTAAAGTAGCAGGTTGTAAGGTTAATGGAAGCAGAGTTCCTGTTGGTGTCACTGTGCAAAAACGTAAAAATATCAAGCAAATAATCAATTGTAAGCAAATCCTTTAAGCAAAATCATACTCTATTTCATGGTGTCTTAAGTTGACATCCCTAGCAGTATTTTCTTCTCCACAGTGACTTCCATCAAAGCTGAGAGCCCTGTTCCTGTCACTGGCTAGCATTCTGAATACTTTAGGTACTGGCTTTGTCAGGAACAATAATGGATGCTGCATCTTGGTGCTTTGGAACCCTTTGTAATGACTGTGGCTAAAATGTCTGTAAAGTGAAGGAAGCCCCTGTTTCCCCCTGAGGCAGTCATCAATAATTCTAAGATTAGACAAGGGATAGATCTAGAAACATAATCACTGGGTTTGTGAGGCATGTTCAATCTAGTGTAAACTAGTCTGAAGAGCCATCAGATGCTGGAATCAGTCCACTCTTCCCTACTTTCAGGATGGTTGGAGTGACATTAAGCATCATCTGCTTTAAAAGAAATGCTCAGAAAGAAGGGAAGCTATGGAAATTATCTCCTTAGAATGAGAGTTCTGGCAACAGAATTTATAATCTAAATTAATTGCATCAAACCATGTCATTGACATTAATGTCAGTTTATTACAGGCATCTTCGTGATCTATTCCGTGAAATGCAACTTAGTGACTTTTTTGTGGGGAGGAAGATGGAACAATCATTTGTGTCACTTGCTTTGTTTCACATGTTATTTATTGAATTATTACTAATATCATTATTCTTATTATCTTAATTGCCTGTGTTATGTCTTTTCATCACTGCATTCCTCTTAGAATTAAACTATTTCACACAGATTTCATTGTTCCTCCTGGTTTAAAAAGTTGCTGCTGAATCACTGACACCAGAGAGGATGCACATTTCATTGAGGGAGGAGGTAAAATATCGGATGGGACAATTGGCTGGAAAGGTAAAATGCGTGTGCATCTGCCACAACTGGGACACTTCACAGCATGCAGTGGCATGAAATTTCATGCAGTGAATGTGAGGTTTTAAAAATCAGACTACTGTAATCCTTTGAAAGCAGCCAGGGTCTCTTTTTGAAGGTCTAGGTCACACGCCTGACAATGCATCATGTGGTGTCTCTCTTTCGCCATTTGTTTATTTGCTTCTGGCAGTTTTGGCAGTAAAGTATCAGAGTGAAATGCACACCACTCCATACATATGGTGGGAAGAATCTAGTGCATCAGTTGAATGCATACTGTACTGTATACACATTCTGTTTTATCCCTGAGCACAGCTGTGCTGTAAAGGCTTGCAAAATGTGAAGCCTTCTGTGCAGCAAAAACATCGATGAGAGAAGCTGGCCTATAACTTACTAGGTTGTGACACAAGCCAAAAAAAGCCAAAGTTAAACCTGACAACTCCTGGCACTGGGGAAAAAAGCACAATAGCTTGAGTTTAGAGAAGGAGCACCAACCTAAATTTTATATTGGGAGCTTTTGCTGGTTGGGGTTGCAAATGGTAGACCACTGTTAACTTCCAGACAGAGATGTGCAAACAAATGTGTAAATAATTCCCCAGTTGCCCAGGTAAGCTGTGCACACTGGGAGGAATGTCCAGGGGTGGAAGGAGATGAAATTTTCCCAATGCCAAAACCAGAAAGCAGCAGTGAGTCTAGTTCATGCCTGTTAGCAGAGACCTGAAACTGTGATAACTCCCCTGGCTCCTCCTTTCTCAGCACTGTAGACTGTGATAGAAACATGTGGTAGGAAACTACCTTGCACTCACTGGATGAGATACCTCAGTAGACCTTTTCCATCTGTATTTTTTGTTATCTGGCAGCAGAGATTATATTTTGGTTACATATCAGCCATAAGGGACTGGTCCTGCTGTCCTTCTAATGGGGTAGACCTGCTTGCTGGGGACTGCAGGATCAGGACACGAGGCTTTCTGATCAGTCAAACTGATTATCCATGCATGGTAACTGTGTTTCAGCAGTGTGTAGCAGCTCTGCATAGAATTAAACCCTGTGAATATAGGCAACCTCTTCCCCTCCCACCCAGAGCTTTTTTTTTGCTTTGTTGCTGTAGTTCAAAGAGAGAGGATAAGTGAGGGAGAAGAAATTAGGACTATGTAGGAGAGAAAGTGTTGCAGTAAATGAGGAGAGTAAACCCCATAGCATGAATAAAGGTGGAAATGGTAAAAGGAAAGGTAAATGAGGGAGACAATAAAAACTAGATAACTAACCCCTACTGTTTTCAGTGTGAAATGAAAAGCTAAAGGACAAATCCAGTAGCTATAGCATCATCCTTGCTTCCTGGACACTTTTCTTTTTTCCAAGCAAACCATCATGTCTGCGGACAAGACATAATGGCCTGGTGGGCCGCATCCAGCCTGCAGGCCACATTTTGCCCACCCCTGGGTTAGACTAACCTGCAAAGATTGAATTAGTTCAGGCTCCGGCTATTTGAGTGTCTGTCCCTAGCCCAAGGGTGCATAGAATCAGAAACTCCTAGCGTTTCCAGGAGCTTCCCCAAGATCTGTAGGTTTCAGCAACCAAACCCTGCCATTCACTACATTTGTGGGAAAGGAAATCCTACACCCTGGAGGGAATTATCCAGGAGAATCTGAGTATCCAAAGCCCTACTTTGTTGTTGTTGTTGTAGGAGAGACTATATAGCCTTTAGGGTTTGGAATATAGATGTTTAGGATGTGATCATTTCTATTCATGGGGCAGGGTTCAAAGAGAAATACAATTTTGGGCGGATTTCCTCCCCAGAAATCTCCCCTGCATCACTTCAGGGGTAGGGTTCCCCTCTCAGAATCAGCAGCAGCTGTACAAACCTAATAATTCCCCCAGTATGCATGAGAGGCCAGAAACCTTCATGGAGAGGCTCCTGCACATTGATGATGGCTATAGAGTTCTTTATTAGAGGCACTCCTTGATAGTGGGTGCCCATAGGATTCCTCTTAAAGAAAGATTTCCACAGTGCAGCTTTGTGGAAATAGTAAACCAGTTCCAGGCATTTTTTACCCTTCCTGCACATTTGCACAGCTTTGTCCCTACCGTCTGTAAGCCTTCTCTCTGCTCTAACCACAAGCCAAGTCCACAGGAAAAGGAAACTGTACCATAGGAGCAGCTGATATATTCCTATCCACATGGGAGGGCTCCAATTCACAAAAGGACCAGAGGAGAGCAATGTGTAGCCTTAGTTAAATATCTAGCTTATCACGTCTCCTATAAAAGACATGGAAATTAAAATAGAAGTAAATAAAGGATGGGGCGGGGGGCGAGCAAATGCTAGCCTTAGGCATTAATTTATGCTAATATTATTCATTTTCAATAGTTTATTTAATTGCATCTCTATGTGGATAAATCTAAGATATGACAAGACACTCCTTAAACCAAAGATATCAGGTTTGCATTTTAAATTTCTTCAGTGTGGGACTGCAAGCTCTTTGGGGCAGGGACCATGTTTCTGTTCTGTGTTTGTACCTATAATCTTTCTAGTACCTAGAAAACTTATGTCCTGATCCAGGTTTGGGGCTTCTGGGCATTACTGTAATACATATAAATAACAACAACAATATTATCATCCTAACAGACAGCATTTCATTTGCCAATCAGAGGGTCTTTGGAGTTAGTTATAGCTCCAACAGTTAGCTATGAGTTTTTACTGCATGTTTACTGCAAGTAATTGTCTCATTGCTTCTCTCAGGAAAAGCTTTGCCAGACCATTTGGAAAGGAATGATTTGGATGCCTAACTCTGAGTTCATTTGGTCACTATGGATGCAAACTTCAGTGAATTTGTTTCCTCGTAGAAGAGCTGATGATAAGCATAGAACATAGGGCACGTCCAAATGAGCACAGATGTTTGTTTCCCCAGGGACAAGTAGCAGCGGCCATTGGCGACGTGTAGGGGGTGCACGTGGGTGTGTGAGAACCCCCTGAGTTTGGTGGTGTGCCCCCTGCCAAAAGGCACCTCCAACATTGCCAGCCACGCCTGCAGGTGGTCGCCGCTCGCCATCCCCCTCCCCTGCCACCGACATCTGCAAGCAGTCCCCGATCACCACTGGCTGCTGCTGACGGCGTCTGCAGGTAGTCACCAACCGTCCGTCGGCGCACACCACCTCACCCCCACCCCCCCCAACAGCGCTGTGGCCACCTGCGGGAGCTCACTGGTTGCTGTTGCCACACTCCCACTGCCAATAGCGCCGCCACTGACTGCAGGAGCTTGCCATGCCTCCCGGCCTCCAGGGGCATGTGGCTTTCATGGCAGAGGCACAAGGTGTGCTGCTACTACTTGTCCTCAGGGAATGCCTGTGCCTCACGTGCTTTGGTATGTGGCAGGTTACCCAGTGTGGCTCCGGCCAGCCAGTCTCCAGTTTTGAGCAGCGCAGGCTGCCACCACATGCGCTACCCCACTTTTTTTTGGCTTGGGTTTTTGACTGCAGGATATCCCAGGGTCAACCCCCTCATCCTGGTGCTGCAAAGTAGCAGCATAGGGAATGCCTGGATGTGTAGTGTGTGGTGCTGCAAACAGGTCTGCAGCACCACATACCACATGTCCACACTCAAAATCTGAGGACTTTGAAGAAAACTGATTTGGTGGCTATGCCAACAGAAATTTATTTGAAACTCCCAATTGATCAAGTCTGCTCTGATATGTTCTAATTAGAACACAAACCAGCACATGTGTAAGCAGCCGATGATTCCTCAGATTACACACATGTTTGCCTTATAGTATGTGTAGTGGAGAGAAAAGACAAGTGGTAGATGGTAGGAAATTATTTTGACTAAAGAACCCAGTAGGACTCTTAATAGTTACGTTATTGAAACAAGAGTTACTTGACCATGCAAAGGTTGGCTTTGAACACATTTTTAGCAAGTCTTAACACTGTATGTTTATTTGCTAGAATGCCCAGGTCCTTTGAAATCAGATTAGCTCACTTCTAACACCGTTTTGTTGGCTTTTAGGAAAGCAAGAAATCTATAATCTGAAGCTACTATCAATCACAAGTTGCGATGGGTAGAATAAGTAGCATTTACATGGCAGCAGCACTACAGAAAAGGGATGTGGTGATGGAAGGGAATAAAGCCCTACAAACTTTACAAAGGTGCATCATTTCTCCCTGTAACTAGCACAGAAAAGAGCAAGTTGGGGCCCTAGGCTGTGTGTACATGTGTATTTGTCTATCTGGTTTTAGTTGTATTGTTACTCAGAACTAATTACAATCAACAATTGGGGTACATACAGACATTCAGGGAGCTTAGCGGGTGGTTGGATCGAGTTTGAAATGGCCACTTGATCTAAGGTAAGCTGGGAAATGGGGGGGCAGTGGCGGGGGCTTGGGAGATTGGGGAGGCAAGCAGACTTCAGGGGACAGGATCAGGGGGGGCAAGCAGGGTCTGTGGAGGGGTTGGGGGATCAGAAGGGCAAGGGGGTCTGAACAGGGGGCTGGGAGCTTAAGGGGGCAGGCAGGGTCTTTGTGGGGGGAGGGTTAGGGATCAGGGAAGCTAGTGGATCCACAGGGGGTTGGTAGGGTCTAGAAAGGTTTGGCACAATTGGAGGGGCTAGCAGGGTGCATGGGGAGATAGAAGAGGCTTACTCCCCCTCCCCAGGACCAGGAGCTATTTTTAGCCCCCCTCCACCCTCCCAGCAAACCAACCCTCCCCAATCCTACCCACCCTTCCCAACATCCTGATTTACTTCCTCAGCTCCCAGCACTGAGGATCCCAAAGTGATTCAAAAGAAAATATAAAACACACCTACTGTTGTGATTTTTCAGTGTCTAACTAGCCCCAGCTATCTGAGGCAACTTTGTCCTCTCTTGAAGAAACTCTACATCAATTTAGAAGTTCAAGAGTATATACAGATGTTCAGGGAGGTTAGTGGGGGGTTAGATTGTGTTAAAAATGGCCATCTGATTAATTTAGTGCACCCACATGTGGACCTTACACTTAGATTCTTAGTTAGGTGGATCTAAATGTGAACTGTACAGAAGTTCAGGACAGTTAGACTGGTCTAAAAATGGCCGACCTGATCAAAACTAACTGCACCTCCAAGGAAGTCTAACTTAGATCAGGCCTAGTGAGACTCATCTAACTGAACTTCCATACAGTTGCCAGCACAGCTCTGGGGTTGGGAAATCCCCTTGGGGGTTTAGTGCTGCCTGTGTAGGAATAAATAGCAAGTATAAGGATACTTAAGAACAAGGCTAAAGAGAAACATCTTAAACAATACTTGCAGGATCTGCCGAGATCAGGCTAACTGCTATCCCTTTTCACTTTTTTGCTCATCTTCACACACATCAGCTACCCAAGATAGATCTGTGATATTCATAGTCTGACTTAAATAATAAAAGAATAGTTGAGTCTTATATAGAGCACAGAGATGGAATACTTACTAACAGAATTGATAGACTTGATGCCTAAATGGAATTGAGCAACAGCTGGAAACTGCTGAGTCTAAAATCACTTCCTGTGAGAAAGCTGATCAGGAGGATAAATCTTTCATGGATTGCATGTAATTAAGAGCTTTTGCAACACTCAGAGAAGCCTAGAAAACTAAGTACAGCACACACTAAAAATAAATGGGTTCCAAGTTACCCTAGTAAAGCAGAAAACACAGCTGCAAGAGAGTTTGTCATAGAGACTGCACCATCAACCTTTGGCTTTTAACAAAGAAAATCAAACAATAATTCTATGTTAAAAACAATGTACTATAGATACACTTCAGACTACATAAAAAAAAGATCTGGGATATTTTCCTGAAGAAAACTGCAGCTTTGTAGAAGCTATGCTTTCTATCAAAAAATCATTTCAGGAGTAAATTCCTAAACAGTTCTCATAATATGACTGTGTGGGGTTCTAGAGCTTAGCTCTGAAGAGAAGATCCTAAGCATTATGCTAAACCTAGAATACTTCAGCATGGATTTTCAAAAGAACGAATGGGAGTTTAGGATTTCACTTCCACTGTTTTTCCTTTATGCTGGGGAGGGGAGGTTGTGCGTTTTTGTTTTTTTTATTTTAAAGGAAATTGCTTACTTAATTATCCAAGGTCCTCTTGAAAAAAATATCTGCTTTTGAGGGGATACGATTGTTCACCATCTAAAAAGGCTAGTGGTCCCCTGAAATTAAGAAGATGATTTTCTGACTAGAGACAGAAGTTACACATAAACCGATTTAAGTCATCAGAAATTGGTTTAAACCTGTAACAGAACATAAGCTAAGTGCAAATAAACCAGTTGCAAAATGGCTGAAACTGGTTTAAGATAATTGTGGTTGAATGTAGTATCTGATTTGGGTCAAACCGGTTTATGAAACTTCTGTCCCAGAACCCTTCCTGGTTTAAGTTAAATCAGAGTCCCCCAGCATCCTGGCATGCTTTCTAGCCCTGAGCTGAGCTGTGCTGTCTGCTCCAGCAAAGAAAGTTGGGAGTAGGGGGAGGGGAGGGGCAGAGACAGGGACAGCAGCCCCCAGGCAAACCGTAACTGGAGTCTGAGGCCAGCGAGAGGAGTTACACTCCCCTTCCCCTGACTACAGAGCTGCCCTGCCCTGCTAAATGTAAAGTTACTGCTGGCTGCTACTGTGGACTACAAATCCCAGAGGAACCTGGAAGCAGGAAGAGGAAGTAATGAGCAACCCTGCAGAGTCCTGCTGCTGTAATTCTGGACTACAGATCTCAGAGATCTCTAGGGCAGCAGGAAGAGGAAGTGAGCACACAGCCCATGCTGGCTGTGCCAGAGAGCTGTGCTCTAGCGCCCCCTGGCCTTTGGCCCAAGCTACTGCAGGCATGTGTTCACATTTCGTGAAAGTGAATGTGTGTCCAGTTGTTTCTCAATTTAATCTCGGCAGTTTAGATTAACCCACAAGGACTGAATCGATTCATCCTTGGGTTTTTTGACTGTCTGTACTTAACCGCTGCCATTAAGCCTCAGCCAAACCAGAATTTATCAATTTTTCCATACCTTTTTAGAGAGAATCTGGACTTTCTTTTCTCCCCATGGTTACAAGACATCCGTATGGCAACTACCAGCATTGGTTACATGGAAAAGTAGTTAGGAAAGCCTACAATGTATTTTCAGCTTCTTGTTGTGATATTTAGCAACTAGAATTCAGTTGAGTATGCTCCACATGAACTGCTTGTTCTCAGCAGATTACCAGCAAGTACACCATGTATCTTCAGATGTCTGCGGGACACCATTCAAGAGTCACTATATTAAAGCACATTATCCATGCAGTGTCTGGGTATTGGTCAAACTATGGATATAGCTGGAAAAGGATTCTGTTAATCTACTGAATTCTCTTTTCACAGTTGCTATATCAAGCCTGCTCTATTTATATGCTAAAAACTGATTCCCCCCCCCAGTTCTGCTAACTCAAAAATCATGCTGCCTTTTTCCAGTTCATTCTGCCAACAAAAGTAAAATAATAATAATAAAAATAAGAGAATTATAGAATAAAATAAAAGAGCAGTAAAAATTCTGCAGTTTAGACTTTTCTGACAATTACATTAATAAAGCCTTAGGGCACACAACAGTCTAGTTCCTTCTTCCATAGCTGTAATGATTTTACAGAACTTGCAGTAACAAGATACATTTGGAGTTGATAAAATAAGCAAATATGACAGAGTGTAGATACGTTCAGTAAGAAGATGCCATTTTTACATAGTTACTTTTCTGGTCATAGCATCATTTTATATGGAAGTAACTTGCCTCCATCCTCCCAGAAGAAAATGTACCATGAAAAGATCAGCATCAGGAAAGATATAGGATTAAAACTGGGGGAGGGGCTCAGACCCTCAGAATATGCTCACTTTCCCAAAACAAAAATCTACCATTCAGATCTTGAAATCTGAGACTCCTGGTATGAATATGAGCTCTGTCCAACCAGTCTGGTCTTCCATAATTCTAAAATGGAATTCTACACAACAGCCCATGAAAACAGGTGGTGAGTGTCCAGTTCAGATTTGGAAGCAAAGGACCATTTTAAAATTCTCATCTTCCCACCCTTTCATTTAAGAATTTCACTGTTAGAAGAAAATGGGCAACTAAGAAAAAAATCATACTGTATAACAAAACCACTGTCTTTGTTAAGGAACATAGCTCCCATATACACAGGGCATGGACACATCTGAAAAATTTTAAGACATGTAAACAAGACCAAAGCATCAATGTTGTCACATGCAGAAACACCCTGCAAACTGCAAAATATACAATGCCTGCTTCCCTTTTGCTTAGTTCTCATTTACAGCTGTGTAAGCCTCCTGATTTCTTTGCACTAGCTCCAGGTTTACAGTAGCACACTAGTCAACTCAGCCCCCTATTTTTGAAGAATTGATTTATTTGGCACAATTCTACAACCCCTTTATTTTTCCCAACTGTTATAGCTGGTGTTGTACACTGACGTCAAATCGTTAACAAATATCTCAGTGGGACTAGTTAACTATCTGTTTTTGAAAGATTTGTTTTTCCACAGGTATTTCTCAGAGGCATGGTGTACAAGTAGGGATCACTAACAAATTATGCTATACCAATCAAAGCATTCATTTCTGTTCACAAGCAGAGTAGTGTTGTCCTTATTTAAAGAAATAATCCTCACAAAGCTGTAATAATTATTCAGTCCAAACAGCCCAAAGCAAATGAAACAGTCTTTAGACAGCTGTCGTGGCTCAGTCTTCCGGAAGCTTTGATTTTAATGAAACTCATTAACGAAAGAAATTAACAGAAATTAACAGAAAATATCATAATTTGTCTTGTTTCAGAAGGCTTGAACAGAAACAAAGGGACTCTTTAGCCTGACAAGTAATTTGATCAGTCAAAACTCCCTTGTTTCACTTAGTCTCTCACACTGAGTAAATATGCCTAAATTACTTATGTTGCAGGTATACAGTTTGGTGCACTGAAATTAAAATGTTAAAGGAGAATATCCAATGTTAGAACAGCAACACTGAGCAGCCCATCTCCTAGCATCTGCACTTTGTGTGCCTGTACAACCATGCAGGGATGTTCAAAGTAATGAATATGCAATCTGTAAATATCCCAAGGTAATGAAAGATGAAGGGTAATAAACTCTCTAGAGAAGGGAACCATCTTATAGATAGTTCATGACAACTGTTTCTTTCTGAAACACTCTCCAACAGGAAAAAAACAACAACAAACCACTTATCTTTTCAGATACATATTAGATATCTAAGTTATCTCTGATTTCCTGTCCAGAAACACAAAAAGAAACATTTCACTGTGGTTTTTAATCTGAGTAGAATTGACAGAGAAGCATGCTGTGCTGTAAACTGCTCAGAAAGGCAAAGATAATAAAACTGACATATCTCAGTTTACTACCCTCAGTGTATTCATTTACACTAGCTGGAGTGCTGTCTCTGACTAGGTTTGTTAGATTTCAGGTGGGTTGGTACAGCTTTATTGGAGGCTAAGTCAGACAAATTCGGTTTTGCTGCGTCTGTTCAAGGTGGAGCTCTAGAGTGAAATCTTGTCCCTAATGAAGCCAAACAGAGTTATGCCATTGACTTCAAGGGAGGGCAGGACTTCAATGCAGGAGTCCTTTGGAAAGAGTAGTTCAGAAGGAAGGAGAGTAGTTAAAGGGAACAGAGAGTATGTTTGGTGTTTTGAAAGCCAAAAAATGGAGAATAGGAAGATCCACTGACTCAAAGTAGAGGTAATATCTTTTATTAGACCAACTAGGATTTTTGCAAAAAAATGTCTAATTGCAAGCCTTCGGGCACAAGCACCCTTCTTCAGGCATAGGAGAAAAGATTGGGAAGTTCTTCCAGGTAGAAATGAAAATTCATATTTCATAGGAGAGTTAAAGGTGTAATAAAATCTCCTGTTTGGCACAGTTCATGTTATGCAGTTTAGGCTCAGAGAAGAGTTGGAATAGTCTGTTTACTTGGGGAGGAGACAGGGAAGTAGCAGGAGAAGGGCAGTGGTGGCAGGCACAGGGTGGGGTGGAAGTGGCAGTGAGTGGGAGCACAGGGCCCGCACCAGTGCTCTAGGGCCAGAAGTGGCAGGAGAGAGAGAGAGAGAAAGAGACTGCCATACATGCACATCCCACACCCCCCAGCTACCCCTCCCCTCCACACACGCCACAACCCTCCCCAACCACCTTAAAAGCTTCCCCCTTTGCCCCCCTACTCTATATACACCCATACAGCCATGCCCTCCTCCACACCCAACACAAACATACCCCCCACACCCACAGCCCCCCACAAACCTATACCCACCCACCCATACCTCCCCACAATATACAAGAGTAAGACTTCATTTTAAACTATTATACAATCACCTCTATGTACACTATGCAAACACAAGTAAATCAGGACAAAAATATTTTTTGAAATCAAATTAATGAATGTTATAGTAGATGTTTGATTTTTAAAATATAATTTGGTATTTTTCTCGTTCTGAGATGACAAACACCCTTGCTGAAAGGAGTACTTCCAGGGGCAAGGGAAAGGAATATTGGTGGCAAAAGTCAGGGGTTAGGGGACGGGACTTCCGGTCCCAAGATGGTGACTAGGGGTGGGGCACCTGTCAAGGGGTGGGGCTACCCTTGCGGCCCTCAACAGCTTGCCAAAACTTGGTAAGCAACCCTCCATTTGAAATAATTGCCCGCCCCTGTGCTATTCTAGATGCCTTTTACTTTCCAGTTGTATTAGAACACCATTAATTATGATCAGGTGCAGAAAGGAAGAGCATTACTGGAGCTTCCTTGTAGAGAAGACATGCATGATGGTGGCTTCAAGAAAACTGTGAAGGTTGAGATTTAAACAATTAATGAAAAAAAAACTTGCGCATTTTTTAAAATGTCTTTCATATTAGTTGGGCAGAATATGAGAAGCCTCATCCCTGACTTATTTTAGCTGTCATATCTGGGGTAATTTTAAAAGGAAAAGAAAAAATGTCAAGATCCATTAAAAGGTTATAAAAAGTAGGAAAGACATAGATACGCAGGTGTACAGCAAGTAAGGATGTTTTAAGAGTTGTAGATATGGAGTGAAGGAAAGAGGAGATGCAACTGAAAGGAAAAAAATGTTGAGAAAGTAGAGAGGGAGAGTGCTGGGGCCTTCAGGCAAAGAGATTAAATAGAATCAAATCTAAAATAATATTCATCCCAACTAGTTGTCTAGATGACTTAGATGATAGCACAAGTTATAGAGAAAGTGGCTTTGGAAAATGGATTTTGTTTCAATGTAAGAAGAAGCTATGTCTGTCTTAAGTAGAATCACGTGTATCTTGTTTTTTCCATCACAGTTCACTGGAAATGTCCTCTACCTTTTAGCTGGATAGTCTCCTCCTGACATTTATCACACAGTGTATAGGGTTTCTAGTCAAGGGTACTAACAGCGTCCTTCAAAGTAACAAATACTTCCGACATATCCCTAAAGCAATAGGTCCAACTGTGAACTCAATTGCACTGACATAAATCGGAATCAGCTCTCATTAAAGTTACTGAAGAAAACACAGTGACAGTGATCAGAATCAGGCCCCTAGTCCTTATATAGACTAGTGCTGTGCGTGGAACAAAATAAGAATATTGGCTTTAATTATGTAACCAAAGCTTTTTGCTTATGATGTGAATAAAGATGGGTAACCTAACTGAATTCCAAGAATGAGCAGGGGGAAACTTTTGTTTTTTGCTGTTCTCAGCCATCCCATATTCCCTCATTGTCTCAGACTGTACATTCACCTAGCAATGCTACTGAGAGGCTAAACTAGGAATAAATTAAACAAAAGATGTTGAAGTGTAGGGAAATGCTTTCGATGGGTGTTTTTCAACCTTTTTCATTCATTTTCATGATTATATGATAGAACCACTTTAAGATAATAAAACCAGGCAAGACATTAAGAATACATGGAGGCTGGGTGGCCATCTACTGCAAATCCATCCATTCTTCTGAATTAGCAGCAATAACTTGCTCATTTGAAGGGTTCTAGGAAAATTATCTATTCCGTCTACACTATCTGCTCCCTGACTCTAACTTTTCTGAGCTTGGCATTATCATCTGAGGAACAGATGATTACACTGTGCTGTTTCTGTCAGCTTGCAGACCTTTGTTCGGTTCCCATGCCACACAAGGATGTTATAAGTAAATCATTGAGAAGTACACTTTTTCATGCCTTTCTACATTTTAAACAACTATGAGCCAAATCCTAATGTCTTTACTATGGTTTCACTCAAGACTAATCAGACAAACTCCTATTGAGCTCTGTATGCCTGATTAAGGTCTAAGTATGCCCTGGTGGCTTGATTTTTTAAGGCATTGAGTTCCTGGTATTATTCCCATTACAGTCACTGGGAGCTGTGGGGTGCTCAACACCTCAAAAAAAATCAGGATATGACCCGCTGCTAGCTGTTTCTATTACTGCATTTGGCAGAAAAATATTCCATTAAATTCTTTTATTTTCTAGCTTTCGTTTAATTTATTCTAATGCACAACCTTTGTAACATTGCTATCTCTACTCACTTCAGAATTGCCTGTATATTATTGAGTTCCCTCAACTTTCTATCCTGCTATATTTCCCTCCTTCTATAATTACTATTATTGCTGTATGTATTTCTAATGTCCATCTGGGTGCTCTTGTATACGTTTATTCCACTATAAGGGATACCACTGTAAGACCTATAGCTCTGCTACCTCTTTTCCCTCATAGAAAAGAATCCAAGTCAGAATCCATAGATTCATAGATTCAGAGTCGGAAGGGACCCAATAGATCATCGTGTCCGACCCCCTGCCCCTGGCAGGAAAGACGTAGGTCAGATGACCCCAGCCAGGTGACTGTCAAACCTCCTCTTGAAGACCTCCAAGTTAGGTGACAGCACCACCTCTCTTGGAAGCCCATTCTAGATTCTGGCCACCCTTACTGTAAAAAAATTCTTCCTAATGTCTAACCTAAATCTACTCTCCACTAGTTTGCACCCATTATTCCTAGTTACTCCCTGGGGCACTCTGGTAAACAGTGCATCCCCAATTCCCTGCTGTCCTCCCCTGATAAATTTATAGGTGGCCATAAGGTCACCCCTCAGCTATCTTTTGTACAGGCTGAAGAGATCCAGATCTCTCAACCTCGCCTCGTAGGGTTGTTCATGGAGGCCACTAATCATGTGGGTGGCCCTCCTCTGAACCCTTTCCAGATCCCCCGTGTCCCTCTTGAAGTGCGGCACCCAAAACTGGACACAGTAGACACAGTAATCCACAGTAGTCACAGTAATCCAAGTGAACTGGGAAATCCCAGCCATTCATCATGAAAAAATGTAGAATGTTATACTAAGAGATCCACAACTTTCCTTCCATCAGTCATTTTGGATACCTCAGAACAGGCATCTGTAGTTTTTTGCATCATGTTGCTATGTGCCCTATTGGCAGTTACTAAGGGTTTTATCCTTTGTTTTTAGCTAAGTTAGTTTTTAGGAGGAAGATAACATGACATGAATGAGCACTCAGACCTTCTTATCTGTCTAACTTGAAATAATTAGGTGGTGTCAGTCACAACTGGAGGACAACCCTGAAAATTTAGTATAGCCTAACCTAAGTGGTTTAAGTAAATATGTAAAGGGGTGTCACAACCCAAGGGTGTGATTTTTGTTTTTGTGTGCGCTTTGGCACCACTGAATTATTTTCCCGCCAATTCATAGCTTTCTTTGCAGTGTGCATTTCTTCTTTGCAGCTAAGAAATGCTTGTTGCAAAGAGTTCCCGCCATTTGTATTCTAATTCGAGCCCCATTATTGGCTTGCGTGAAATTATTCACACGTGGCGGCTAGCGAGTTGCTTTGTTGCCGG
>NW_005841939.1:3406710-3413196 GCF_000455745.1 Alligator sinensis | reverse complement strand
CTATCGGACCCAGCGCATTTCAAGCAGGCAACAGAGGTCTGATCAGCCTCTAGCCTCTCCCCGTCGCTGTTTGCAATCCTCGACGTATCCCTCTCCCTGCGCGCAAAAGGACCCACGGAGCCTAGCAAACTTCGTGTGAGTGAGTGAATAAAAGGATCCACGGAGCCTAGCAAACTTCGTGAGAGAGACCCGAGCTTGTCGTAGTCCTCGAATGAGGATTTAATCGGAGCTGTGCCTGGGAAACTGTCCAGCCTACACCGCGACCATCTTTGGTATAAGTAAACAATCTTGAATCAACCATTACGCGTCCGTGTCTAATTCTAGCGTGTTGCCCATTCTCTCCGATCCAGCGTGCCCGGGCTGCTGGCCACAGCCCACGCGGAGCGAAAAAGGGCCTGGATAGCTCCCGACCCGCACATGGTGACACACAAGGGGAAATAATTTTCATTGTCCTTTACATGTGTAAATTTAACTGGGTATTTTAAAAAAAATATTGTGCACTGCTGTATTTAAATTTTCCAGTGGGCTGCTTTATTTTTATGCTGGATAGAATTTCACTGATTTCTATGGGCTATAGTTTCAATGGGAAACCAGTATAACATTGAGTTATCCTATAGAGAATTCCTGTAAAAATATAATTTCATCAAATAATACTTAAGACACTATTTTGCAGGGTGTCTGTTCACTACATAATATAGTAGACTACAATAATTTAAAAACTAATGTAAAATAGAAACACATAGCACATGGTCTTATTTATGTCATTGTTCCTACGAATGCTTGGCAATTGTTTTGTGTCCCAACACTATGAAAGCAGGTGTTAGTGGCCAGAAGGAGCAATTTCTATAAAATCATCCAGTTACAATTTGTCTTGTGTAAGCTTTGTTTCAGTCTAAGGCAAGTTTGAGGACTTTACAAAGGCTCACTTTGTTGTTGACCTTAAGAGTGCTGGGCAGGAAATCAGTTCCCTGGCTTTCTGGCTCAATCCTGTCTCATATTTGGTTCATCTGTGCATTGACATTGCCAACGGTGTTCATCTTTTCTTATCATCCATCAGAGGCAGGTAAGACCAATAAATATGTTCCTGTTACAGTGTTTCAGCAGTACAGTACGTGCTAAATTTCCTCGTTTTATTCCATAATATTTGCAAATTCTGCGACAGTTGATTATTTATACATTAACCTGTAAATGACATTTCTTCCATCTCATAACCATCCACTGTCAATATAATGTTGTTGCACTTGCTCTGTTAAGCACAAATTAATGCAGCACAGCCATGTAATTTATGCACACTACTCTGTCAACTCTGGCTGTATGGGATCTGAATCAGAAAGGCACACCACTCTCTAATAACACGGCCAGAATTTTTTTCATTTTGCCTTTAGTGCCATCGATTAAGGTAACTTTAGAACAGGCACTGACAAATCTTTGAAGTGACAGAAATTGCAATGTTCTGTGTTTTATGAGACTGCAGGTAAAGCTGTATGTGCATAAGAGAACTATGACATTGGTGTAATAGAAAAACCATTGACTACATAGATAATTTGGAGATCACATTAATAAGACTTCCAAAGAATCAAGGATGGAGAGACTGATTTACTAAGTTAGTGTAAGAGTTCACATTTCCATCTTTTAAAAATGACTGAGGCTACTGAACCACTCTTTACTGACACGCTATTACAGTGCAGACAGCTTGTACCGCTTGAACACGCCTGGCTGCAATAACACTATTACTTGGGAAATAAAGACACAATACACAGTCTTTTCACTGTGCTCTAGAATTCTCAGGTCAAGTGCTAATATATATTACAGAGCTTTCTCTGGCAAGTATTGTTTAAGCTGTCATTAAAGATCTCCAAAAGTCTTAACTGTGCAACTGAAAATGTTTCCAAATCCTCTTATCCCAAACATAACAAATCCCACTGTTGTTAAATCTGATGTTTTATAAATTTGATACTACTTGGCTTATGGGGGGGACATGTATTTGTGTAATAACAGAGCTACAAAAAAGGAATAACAAAGATCCACAGAAAAGGAAAAAATCAAGACCAGTATGAAGACAATTCTAGGATTAGAAAGCACGGTAACAGTGACCAATTACAGCTCTGTCTAGGTCATGTGCTATCTGTAGCAGAAAGAAGCAAGATGGCAGATACCCTGGGTTATTTTAATTAATTTAATCATGTGACTAATTGGTCTCTGCTGGGTTTCTGTGGTAACTGCTTCCTAAGTGCTGATGGGCAATTGTGTTAAATGTAGCTTGGAAACTGCACGTAGGGTGCAGTGCCTTCTAGAGAGCAAAGGGAATTGTACAGCTGTGCTTGGAAGGTGCTCCTGCTGGGGCTCTGATTATCTAAGAGCAGAATGTTTACAGCTGTACGCTCCTCTTTGCTTCTTTGTCAATAAGCATTTTTATATCAGTTTTTTAAAATAATATGTTTTTAAAAGAATATGCAGAAAATCTTTTGGTCTTTCTCCTTGAATGTCTAAATGCATATATATAGTATAAGAGTGTGTATGTGTGTGTGTGTGTGTGTGTGTGTGCGCGCGCGCGCGTGTGCGCGCGTGTGCACACACACACGCATCATTTTAAAACAAAGGTATGGCAGTATCTATCACTACGTATATAATACTGAAATTAATCTCATGTGTACAATAAGAGATCCCAGAAACCAGAATGTCTTATTACTGGGGTCTGTATTCTAAGGTAAATACTGGGGAAATATTCTGAGGTAAATATTCTGACAGATATAATGTGAGTGTTTTCTCCAGCTGTTCCTATGTCTTTTGGAAGATTGTCATGAATAATATTTAATCTACACAAGTCATAATTAGCATGGCATACTGAAAATTGACATAGAATATTGTGTAAGATAGGCAAAAATGACTTTTAAAAGCCATTTCTTGTTTCACAAGTTGAATTTCATATCACCAAGAATAAGATGTTGTCTGCCTCCTGGATCCAAACTTATATTCACATCTGCTCCTATCACCAATACGACAGGAATGGAGAGATAATTGATAATAGCAATCTCAACTGCACATAAGAAATGACTGTTTAATGCAATGGTGAGTTAACCCCTGTTAAGGGCAAATTCAGGAATCTGGTGAAGAAAATCTCAGTGGTATCCTGCTGGAAAATCCACGAAATATGCCTAAAACAATTCAAGTGACTTTTTGTAAACAGAGACCTTCACAACAATCACTGCTTGGCTTTCCTCAGCAAATAGCTGTCACTAAAAATAATCAGTTTGAGACTGTGATAAAGTGTAACACACAAGGGTTGAGCTTGGAAGGTATTTTGTCAAGGCAAAAGAATTCCAATAAAGGCAAGATAAAGGAGGAGCTAGAACAATGAAAAGATATTAATTGCCTGATTCCCCATTTGTGAAGTTATTTAGGGTGCGGGGCTACAGGCAGAGTAAAGTACCATTCAGTTGTGTAGCAGAATGTAGCCTTTAGTTTATTTAACTTGACTAAAGTTTAAAGTAAACTTTCTTTTACTTTCTTTACTTTGTTTTTGCTGATAAAGTTGTATCAGATACAGATCATGTGGTGGACAAAACCCACCTACTTTCTCCTCTGGCTTTCCTCCCATGCTTCATTGGTGGCTTAAACCTTTGGGTCTACTCTTGGTCTCCTTGACGTTGGTATGAATTTTTCTATTGACACCAGTAGGCTCGGGGTTTTTCTCTTTGTTGAAACTTGGCTGCTAGTTCTTAGTGTACGAGTGTTTAATTTAATCCACAATATAAGCATCATTACAATTTGGTAAAATTATGTTTTAAGTATTAAAATTAAAGAAACAACAGGTTTTTAAAAAAACAAAAACAAGATACACCCAAAATTAGATGCTTTTAGAAAACCACTTTATTTGCTGACTAAAAACACAGCTGACATGTATTGTGAGGTATTTATGTGCATTGTATCTTTTCAATATCAAACAAATAATTGAAATTCTTAATGCCATGGCTTATAAACTACACTGCAATTTTTATTATATCTAGTATTATTTGGAAATATTAGGCATAACAGAAGTGCCTATATATCACAGGGCCTTAGACATTATGGTAGGTAGTGCCTATATATCACAGGGCCTTAGACATTACAGTAGGGACAATGAGTTAAAATAAGCCAAAGATGATTTCTCTTCTTCAAAACTGGCCTACTGCTGCTGTCAGTTAAATTCAACGCCAAATATTGTGTTAATTTTCTGCAATTAATTTATTTGGTTTTATTTCTACCATTAATATATTTTTTTTTTAATTAAGAGAATGGTCTTCTCAAAACAACACTGCAATCACATTTATATCCACATCAGTGTGGAGAGCTTTCATGAGCCATTTCTGTACGATTATAAGTTATATGAAATAGTTTCATTTAAATAATAATAAAAAAAACTTCCAATTGACATTGTGTAAGGTCTACTGCTCCTCCAGATCCAATATAAAGTAAATGGGGCAATTATAATTCATATATTGGAACAAAAATCACAGCTGGTGTAAGAAGGCACAACTCAATTAACCTTAATAGAATTCTGCCTCCTTGTACTAGCTGTGAATCTGGCCCACTAAATGGGCCACTTCCATTCACATTTGGATTATGTTCACAAAGCCCTTCATGCTTGATATACCATCAGTGCAACCATTCTGATTAGGAACATGGGACTTACAATACTGATCAGATCATTTATCCATCCAGTCTGGCAAATTACCTCTGACAGTGGGCAATGCTGATGTTTCAGAGGAAAGTGGAAAAATACCCCATAATTTATATTACTAGGTGGTGAGTCTAGCAGACAATGTCTCTGATATATGACATTTACTTTCTGTCAAGGTCTTACCCAACAGATCTGTACACTTTGTTACAGAATTCAGAACAGGTTGGAAAAGTTCATGAGGAGCCTCAATGCATATATCTTAAGGCTGGATCCAATTCCTATTCAGTCACCAGAATACTGTTATTAATTTCAGCACCTTGTGAATGTGGCCTTTAATTCAGTCTTTGTGGTGATGAATTCCACAGGTTAGCTTTACAGGGGGTTTTTTCTTAATAATTTGGAGCCGTTTGGATCTCGGAACACTACCCTTTAATTTTAACAGATGTCAGAGATGGAAGATGCTTTTGAGACCATATATCTAACCTCATCACCAAGATAAAATTCATCTCTAGTATATATTTACTAGTATTCTGTCTATTCCAGTATTAAACATTCCAAGTGACAGGACTCGCATCAGGATACTACTCAACCAGCTAAAAGGTATAATTCTCATAGATTAAAACGACAAGAGCCTCATATTTGCTCTCAAATCCTCTGTGCCTCCTCCACTGATGTTGACACTATAACCATCCTGGAGGTCATTTTGAATTCTTTATTTCTATAACCCTGCACATTTAGGTTGCTACTAAAGCTTACAAATTTTTCTTTATACCTACTTAAAAAGCCACAATCCCTTCCTCAATGCCCATATAGTCATTCACAGCATTGTTCTATGTCCTTGTTATTGCCCGTTTAATTACTGATCTCTCTTCTCTGGACTCCTCAATGTCTAATTTATTACCTTCAACCATCTGCAGGCTCAGTATTACTGTCCAGATCTCCCCCTTTCACTAATTTATTTTTATATATGATCCTTCGGGCACAAAGGGAGACAATCCCGATGCGTGGAAAAAGAAGGAAAGGGGTCAGGAGGCTTCCTTGGCTGACCAGAGAAATCCAGGGCAGCCTACAGGCCAAAAGGGGGGCACATAAAAAGTGGAAACAGGGAGAGATCACCAAAGAGGAGTATACCTCCTCTGCTCATGCTTGTAGGGAGGCAGTTAGACGGGCCAAAGCTACCATGGAGCTGAGGATGGCATCCCAAGTAAAGGACAACAAGAAATTGTTTTTTAGATATATAGGGAGTAAAAGGAAGGCCCAGGGAGGAATAGGACCCCTACTAAATGGACAGAAGCAATTGGTGACGGACAGCGGGGACAAGGCTGAACTCCTCAACAAGTTCTTTGCCTCAGTGTTCCTAAGTGAGGGGCAGGACAAGGCTCTCACTGGGATTGTAGAGAGGCAGCAGCAGGGCACCAGACTGCCATGCGTAGACCCTGAGATGGTGCAGAGTCACTTGGAAGAACGGGATGCCTTTAAGTCGGTAGGCCCGGATGAGCTCCATCCGAGGGTACTGAAGGCACTGGCCGATGTCATTGCACAGCTACTGGCGGGAATATTTGAACACTCGGGGCGCACGGGCCAAGTCCCGGAGGACTGGAAAAGGGCCAATGTGGTCCCCATTTTCAAGAAGGGGAGGAAGGAGGACCCGGGCAACTATAGGCCAGTCAGTCTCACCTCCATCCTTGGCAAAATCTTTGAAAAAATTATCAAGGCTCACATTTGCGAGAGCCCGGCAGATAAAATTATGCTGAGGGGAAACCAGCACGGGTTCGTAGCAGGCAGATCATGCCTGACTAATCTAGTCTCTTTTTATGACCAGGTTA
>NW_005841939.1:3399466-3406094 GCF_000455745.1 Alligator sinensis | reverse complement strand
CACTTCAAGAGGGATGTGGATAACCTGGAGAGGGTCCAGAGAAGGGCCACTCGTATGATTAAGGGCTTGCAGGCCAAGCCCTACGAGGAGAAACTAGGGCACCTGGACCTCTTCAGCCTCCACAAGAGAAGGTTGAGAGGCGACCTTGTGGCTGCCTATAAATTCATCACGGGGGCACAGAAGGGAATTGGTGAGGTTTTATTCACCAAGGCGCCCCCGGGGGTTACAAGAAATAATGGCCATAAGCTAGCAGAGAGCAGATTTAGACTGGACATTAGGAAGAATTTGTTCACAGTTAGAGTGGCCAAGGTCTGGAACGGGCTCCCAAGGGAGGTGGTGCTCTCCCCTACCCTGGGGGTCTTCAAGAGGAGTTTGGATATGCATCTAGCTGGGGTCATCTAGACCCAGCACTCTTTTCTGCCTATGCAGGGGGTCGGACTCGATGATCTATTGAGGTCCCTTCCAACCCTAACATCTATGAATCTATATATCTCTGAGAATCTGAAACATTACATATATATAATATTTTGACATGCAATACACAGTATAAATCTATAGATAGATAGATACTGTATATATAAATATTGAAATATAATATATATGTAATATTTCATATTATTTTTCCTAAGATGCATCTGCTTACTGTTTTTCAAGTTTAAGCAGATTTTGTTACTTTTGGCCAGTATTTATAATCTTTTGAAGAGAAGTATTCTCTATCTTTAATGGTGTCTGCAACGCCTCCAAATTTAATATCATCTGCACTTTTTATAAACATGCTGTCTGAGCCCTTTTGGGGATCATTAATGAAATATTAAACAAGACCATACCTAACTTGGGTCTCTATGGTACCTCCCTGTCCATAGTATAAGTATATTGCTGTTCATCATTACCTTTTGTTTACACTTCTTGAGCCAGTTTCAATCTACTTGATCATGTTTTTTTCCAAGCTGATCTGAATTAATTTGAGGATAAGATTTAATGAGATGCTTCACAAACAATTTACTAAATACCAAATATATTACATCTTCTGATATCCCTTCATCTTTCTTTCACAATATATGGAGTTCAATATTTTTTCTCTTTTCACATTTGTGCATTATTTCATAAGAAGTATAAGTTAGATTTATAGTATGTTTAAATCCTTGGTGCAATATCGCTATTCTGTGCTTCACCCCTTTAAGATATTGGCCCTAAAGCTACAGAGAAGTCATTACAGCCTATGGAAAACCCCAGGGGCATAAATCTAGAATGGGAGTCCTGTGTCATTCTCCTCACCCCACTGCAGCTGGCATAGAGGACTGTAGTAAGGGAAAGGGATTATGTCCAAGACTTTCTGACAGCCCACTGTTAATCAACATTTTGTATACCTCTTCCATCAAATTACACAGGAGCCTCAATTATCTGAGCTAACCGGGATAAAATCAAATATTTTGGTTAACGAAAATATACAAAATGAACATACTCCCGTGTTGTACACAAGTGTAGGAACAGTTTATCCTTTTTTCAATTTGTTGATTATTGAAATATTTTTCTCAGTCATTAAAAACAGTTCTCTTTCTTTTAATCACCATTGCTTACACTTGTACCACACAAGGTGGTGACAGGTCCTGCATTCAGGTAACTGAACACTTTGAATAAATGGTATTCTACTCTACTGTATTAATAAACATCTTAAATATCTTTGCTCATGATACAAACACCCTGCAGTACCCAGTATGATTTTCTCTCTACTAAAAATGGCCCTTAGCTACAATTCTTTGTTTTCCATTTGTAAACTGTGGCAATATTTTGCTGTGACTCTATGGTTATGTTCCTTAATCAGTACTGTTCACTCCCAAAACACAAAATGCTTTACAACAGGGGTGTAACAGGGGTGGGATTTAATTCACCCTCCGCTTTCTGATCATAGGATTTCCAGTTTTTGATCACCCTTCAACATGTAAATCAATGACAGCATTAACCGCCAAATGCTGGCTGTGTTAATGGAGTAGTGCAATGAGAAACCCCATGGTCTGGATCAGGCCCGCCAAATCACTTAAATATGACACCCCTGGTTCATGGAGCAGAGCCAAAACTCTTCATACTAGGCATCTACTCTTGTATTTATGGAGATAGAGCCTTGGATTAGAGCACAGAGGATTTAGATTTTATGAGTAACTACGTGCTTTAGTTTTTCACCTGTAAAATGGGAATAATGATACTGAATTCTTTTGTAAACGATTTAGAGATCTACTAATAGGCAAAATGTTCTAAAGGTGCTACTTTTTTTTTTTTAAGCTTCAGTGGGAGTTCTAAGACTCAGATAAGACTGATCAGAAATTTCCCAGAATATTATTTTTCTAATTAAATAAAGCTTTTCATGAAAAATGTCAGCTTTCTGTGGAAAAATTCAACATCTTAAAAAGTGCATCTCAGAAAACTAAATATTTTAGCCAAAAACAAATGTGTTCCTCTTTTGAGTTGAATTTTTTTGGTTTTCAGATTTCTACTAACAGTCTAAATATTAGGTGGAAAATTAGATTATAAATAACATTTTTTCATCTTTTTTTTCTGTTCAGTAAAAGATACTTCTGGGCTTCTGTGATAGAATTCCTCTGGAAAAACCAAGCAAATTTGAGTTAAGTGCCAAAGGCTAGATCTGGATACCTAACTTTATGTACCCATTTGTGAAAATATGGGTCAATATACACAAAAGTGTTAAAAAAAATGAATCTACCTCTTGATGGAGTTTAACAACTAAATCAAACACCATGTTTCACATCAGTATGACCAGCTTTATAAGGAATTCCAGCAAATTTGGAATTCCAAAATTGTAAGAAAACCTGCTTACCAGACTAACCTTGTCTACTATGCTATTATATTTTCAAAATTGTTGTTGTCCTTTGCGGGCAAAGATAACCACATCCAGTGGAGGGGGGGAAGAGAGAAAAGAAATGAGAAAGAAACAGGGAGAGAGAAAAGGAGGAAAAAAGGAAAAAGGAGAAAAGAGAGTAGAAAGAGAAGGGAGGGGGTAGAGGCTAGGTTGTGTGGGTACGTAGGTGATTTATAAGCCCGATCTTTGCCTTGAACAATCTGCTGTAGCAGGGGCAGGAAAGGGATGAGGACTGGGTATGAGAGGTTTTCATTTTCCTGGCCACGCGTTTCCTCATTGCTTATGTCGTGCACTGCTGTTTGAAAGCCAGTGCTCCTTTCTGGATTGATGACTTCCAGGATGGACAGTCACAAGTGATTTGCTCCCACAAGTCCGGGTCAATGCTGAAACTCTTTAGGGACACCTTTAGGGTGTCCTTGTACCACTTCTTTGGTGCACCGCGAGAGCATATTCCTTTTAACAATTCGCCATAGAAGATTTTCTTCAGCAGGTGAGTGTTGGACATTCTTGAAACGTGGTCGGCCCATCTTAGCTGCGTCAGTTTCAGTAGTGTGTGAATATCAACCCCTCCCCCCCGCCCCTCCCCACACTCTTATAAAATTATTAGCAAGTTAAAAGCTAGTAAGCCAGGCTAATTAGAGCCCATCTGGTTATACGTGACCAAAACTCAATATATTCCATCATTAAATAAAATGAAATAATAAAAATGTACAAGACTCTCAATCATGTTGCCTAAAGCCAAGATGAAGCAATAATTTCTCTCTCTCTTTTTTTTTTTTTTTTTTTTTTTTTAAGATAGGCTCCACACAAGTGACTTTCAAATTTTCAGGAACAGTTGCTGGTTTTAATGATATATTGCATATCCTTGTCAATATCTCTACTACTTCACACTTTTATTTCCTAGGAACACTCGGATGAATGCCATCTGGTCCTGATGATTTATTGCACTCGAGTTTCTGAAGTTGCTCCATGAGTTCCTTGTGAGACTTCAATTTCTGTTAAGGCCACATTCTGACTTCCTGTGAAGACTGCCCTTGGAGTAGGAATTTCTTCATAATCTTTTACAGTAAAGACTGATGCGGAAAATTAATGCAACTTTTCCACTGCTTCACCATGTCTAACTGCCTGACTCGCCACGTGATAGTCTAGAGGACTTGAGAGTCACACATACAGCTTTCTTCCCTCTTTTATGATTATGATTTTATTTTAAACTTTGTTTCATTTGCTCTTCAGACAATCTTTTGCCGTCTTAATTTCCAGCGTGCACCACCTTATTTATCATGCCATGCGTTTATAATCCAGTTATGTCCCTTATTCTCAACTTTCCTGAAGGCTGCCTTTTTTCCTTAAAAGGCAAAAATTTGATATTTTGCTAGACCTTTTCCCTACTGCAAAAAAAAATGTTTTTCTCCCCTCCTACAATGTGAAAGACCCACATAAACAATAAACCAGCTGAAACAATGAAACTACCTATACACAAAGTACAGTCAAACATATGAAGGACCTGATCCAAAGCTCATCAGGAAGTCAATAAAATGTCACCCACTTACTCCATAGGGATTTGGAGCAAGCCCAAAATAAGCAAACTGAAAAACAGAGGATATTTTTCTCCCTTGTAATCCTTCAGTTACAGTAATCATAGGTGTTGTTTATAACAGTAGTAGGTAACAAATTTTCAGAGAAGTGTGATTTTTAAGTTGCCAGTGTCCCTTTAAGCTTATGTACTTTTTCTGCTTAACTGTGCCAGATTTACTCTCCCCTTTTTACTTTCTCTTTGCTCAGAGGTATACGTACCATCTGTGCCTCTAATATGGTGTTCTTAAATAGCCTCCAGAGTGGTTTAATGTTTCTTATTTTTTTAAATTTTCTCACTATTAACCCATTTCCTTTTTATTTTAGAATCTACCCTTTGAAAGTTCTTCACCTAGGAGAAAGTTACGCTCTTATATTGCAAACCTAACTGTACACTCACCTGCTATATTAAGATTGATACATTGTATAAAACTACCCCAGGAGTTGCCCTATCACTTCTACAGCTGAAAATAAACTGATACATTGCTTCTCCTAATGCAGTTTCACTTAGCATTGGGTAGTTAAAATCAGTCATTATCATTAGACTGTAACATTTCATAGTTTGTCTGATCTTTTTTTATTATACCCTTTCTTTTTCTCCCCTGCCCCAACCCGGGAAACATATAGCACACCCCAGCTGTTATTGCCATGTTTCTTTTGCCTGAAATCCCTATCTATACTCCAACCCAAGGTCATGTTCATTTTGGGATGATTTTTCAATAGTATATAAATATTGGCTTACTTCTTAATAATCAAGATTAATATTTAATTAATATTTTCAGCCTAAATTTAGGTACCAGATTATTAGTACCAATGTATACCACAACTACAACTTCTAGAATCTGAATTAAGATCAAAAGAACTAATCTAGGTTAATTTTTCTTGGTTTCTAATTCCTTTGGTCTCCCATACACTACACCCAATCACATTCCTCATTCTTAAATGGATTTCTCTTCCACTGCCCATGTAAGGGCCAGACATTACTCCAGTCCTTACTCAGTCCAGCCTCTGTTCCAATTCCTAAAATAAATGGAGAGAAAATAAAGCTATAATGCCTACCCCTTAGCCCATATAAGCCAGATAGGCAGCAGAGCTGACACTGAGCTGAACAATACCACTGATTCAATCAGATTGCCTAGGAGCAGAAGAGAGTAGAATTTGGCCTCATAGTTTTTAGTTGGAGTAAAATAAACCTGTAACAGTTCAGCCTGTCCTTTAAGAATGAACAGACAGCACTGTTGAGAGAGCCCAGCTGCAGGGCATTTAGATAGGGAGGTAGCATCTTGCTAGGAGCTTTAAAATGCTCCCAGAAGTGTAAGCAAGGGAGGAGGAAACGAATGGAAGACTGAGAAGTGTAACAGGAGACCTACCTGGCTAAACAGCAATTGCTTCAATGAGTTGAAACTTGAAAAGGAATCCCATAAAAAGTATAAATCTGGTCACAGCACTAGGGAAGAAGAGTATTACATGGGCATTCAGGAACAAAACTAGGAAGGCCAAAGATGCAGCTGGCAAGGGACATAGGCAATAAAAGGGATTCTATAAGCATGTCAAAAGTAAAAAGAAGAACAGAGGAACTATAGGTCCTTTATGGAATGTGGAAGGCAATTTAGTTAAATACTTCAGCCTTCTCTGCATCGTCTGTAATTCCCTTTTTACTTCAGTCTTCACCAACAGGGGCAGCTACAAAATGATGAGTGCAGCTGGCAGCAAAGACAGGGAAAAAGACAAACAGCCTAGAGTAATATAAGTACAAGTTAGGGATTACTTAGAGAAGCTAGATGCATACAAGTTAGGAAGGCAACAGAGAATGGACCCTAGGGTACTGAAGGAATTGACTGAGGTAAATTCAGAGCCACTAGCTATACTCTTTGAGATCTTGCAGAGGTTGGGTGAGGTCCCAGATAAATAGAAAAGGTCAAATAGGGTGCTCATCTTTAAGACAGTGAAGAAGGAGGATCCATGGAATTACAAAATAGTCAGCCTGACCACAACAACTGGAAAGATCATGGAGCAGATCTTCAAAGAATCTACTGTGAAGCACCTAGAAGAGAATAAAGTGATCAAAAGCAGCCAGCATGGATTCACGAAGAGGAAGTCATGTCTGACCAATCTGATTTCTTTCAGAGAGGATGGCTATATGGGCTTTTCTCTATGACTATAGGGAGCAGGACTAGGAGCAAT
>NW_005841939.1:3391034-3399435 GCF_000455745.1 Alligator sinensis | reverse complement strand
GCAGGAAAATTTAGGTTGGAGATTAGAAGAAACTTTCTGACTACAAGGGTCATCAAACATTGGAACAGATTAGCTAGAAAAATTGTGGACTCTCTATCCTTGGAAATTTTCAAGAGCAGGTTAAACGGACACATAGCTGGTATAGTCTAGTCAGGAATGATCCAGCCTTCAGCAGAGGGCTGGTTTGTGAGGACCATTCCAGCTACACTTTCCATGGATCCTAAGTGGTATAAACTCAGCTTCTTTCTACCAGAAGGGGCCAGGCCACTGTGCTGGGAGCCAGAGCAAAAGGGCTCTTCCTCAAGGCAGAAGGATTTGGCTGTATTTGTTTACTTGTATGTTTCATAAGAACTGTGCTCTTTGGGAAAACTGGCTGGAGGTGCTCCCCACCTGCAAAAGCCAGCAGGCTACGTAACCCTCTTACAAAATCCAACAATCTAAAACTACCAAAAAACCCAAGATTTTTTATGACTGTTTCAAAAAAAATATTAAACAGATGAGTGCATTTACTTTAGATATTAAATGGCATCCAGGTTGAAAACTGATTACATTTGTTTACTTTCAGGCCAATTTAAATTTAAATGGATACATTTTAAATGCCTGATTTTCTAATACAGAGCAGTCTGTATTTTAACTTAGCTAGATAGAAAACTTTCTTTTACTGTTGCAGGGCTGACTGTCAAGAGCCAAGATGCTTCAGTGCAGAAGACCTTCAAGGTTCCACAGTGCCAGTTGTGACACTAACCAGTCCCTGATCATTAGCAAAGTGAAAATTATAGCCAAGAAACTACATAGAGCAAAACCTAGGCACAAGCCCAAAACCACTAACACCAAGGACCAGAGGAAGTGCCAAGAGTTTGCAAAGTCTTTCAAATGCAGCATGTTTGAGAAGTCACTACCCAAGGCAGTGGAAATTTGGGAATGTTTAAGAACTTTGAAACAGCTAAAGCTACATTTGGGGAAAAGAGACTGTCCAATAAAAACTAGTTCAAAGAAAAAGCAGAACAACTATTAACTCTCATTAACATCTACAACATAGCCTATCTGGAACACAACAAGAAGCCAATAGTGAGCACCAAAGTGAGACTTCAACATGCAAAAAACAAGGTACAGAGAGCAACCAGAAGCTGTGCAAATCAGTACTGAACTAAGCTCTGTGAAGAGATGCAGCCAGCCTCAGACACAGGAAGCCTAGAAGTCATGTACAATGGTCTGAAGAAAGCTCTAGGCCCTGTCAACAAGGTTGCCCCTCTCAAATTGCACAGTGGTGAAGCCATTACAGACAGAAGCAAGCAGATGTCTCATTGGGTTGAACACTGCTCAGAGCTATACTCACAAGAAACAAACATCACCAGCAAATCACTAGACCAAACACCAACTTTACAGGTCATGCCAGTTAGACTTGGAGCCTACTGTAGAAGAGGTAAGCAAGGCCATTGAGATTCATTATCAAGTGGCAAGGCTCCCAGAAAAGATGGCATCTCAGCAGAAATTCCAAGTGTGGGAAACAAAGTCTACTACCGTATCTTCACCAACTGCTATTCAAATGCTGGAAAGAGAAGGTACCACAAGACACGTGTGATGCAAACACTTCCACTTCGTATAAAAACAAAGGAGATGAGGGTGACTGCAGCAACTACAGAGATATCTCACTACTAAATATAGCAGGAAAAGCTTTCACAAGGGTCATCTTGATGTGCCTACAATAGCTGGCAAGTTGTGTCTACCCTGAATCTCAGTGCAGATTCAGGGTCCGGAAGATCAACCATAGACATGATATTTTCCCTGTGTCAACTTCAAGAAAAGTGCAGAGAGCAAAACTAACCACTGTACATTGCCTGTGTGGATCTAACCAAAGCATCTGACACAGTCAGCAGAGCAGATGTATTTGCAGTCTTAGAAAAAATAGGATGTCCACCAATCCGGTTAAGTCTTATACATTCCTTCCACAACAACACAAAAGCAACTATTCAGTTTGATAGGTCCTGTGGCAGGGCACCTTTGGGTACCTGCTTGCAGCAGGACACCCGTGGTGCCTGCCACTCAAAGAGCCTGAGCAGAGGCAGCCTGCAGGTGGCTGCACTCCCCAGTCAGGATCACATGGCCATCAGGAGACAGCCTGATTAGGGAAGAGGGCTCAGCTGCTACCAATAAGAGCTGCCTTGAGCAGGAAAGCCAGCAGCAGTTGCTGCAAGCAGCTGGAGGCAGAACATTGCCCAGTTGGAGCCACTGTTCAGGAACACCCAGAGGACAGGGTAGGAACAATGGGGATGGCAGGAGGTTACTGGTCCTGGGTTGGACGGGGGTGGTGGGGCTGCTTTTGGCAGAGCAGCTTCCAGGAAATGCCACACCTGTGCCTCCCCAGTGAAGGGCAAGTATGGGCCACCAGAAAGCCTCAGCTCCCGCTGCCTTGTGGGTTACCCCGTGGAGGGGAAAGCCTAAGGGAGTACACCCTGAGAGAAAAGCACAAGAGCCCAGGCCCACTGAGTGGGGCCTGAGGCAGGATCCAGGTAAGTTGACAGACACCTGAGGCCCAAGGGGGCATAATGCCCAGAAGGGTCCCTATATGTCGACAGATGCCCAGGGTTTGAACAGCCATAGGCTGAGTTAGGGTGGGACCCATGTAGGTCGTCAGATGCCTGAGGCCCAGAGGCCCCAGTGAGGAGGCAGAGTAGTAGTGACCCAGCAGCCGTGTAGAGTAGGGCCTTAAGATGGTCTGAAGGGCTTCACATGGGCTAACTGGACTAGTCGCAGCTGGCAGCTGTGTAGAATAGAGTCTTAAGATGGCCTGAAGGAATGCACACAAGCTGACCAGAGTAGCTGGAGTGGAGACCCTAGAAAGGGGGTACGCATTAAGACCCAGGCACGTCCAAGGATGCCTGAGGCCTAGTTGGGCCAGAGGCTAGAGTGGCACAATAAGGGGCTGGGAGAGTGATAATAGAATTTTGGATGGAATCTGCGAGACATGGGACATGGTATAAGGTGAGGTTCGGAGCCATGTAATATGCCCTTGGCATTGGGCTTTAAAATGGGCAGCCTCTTGCTTTAAAAATAAACAACTTATTGTTTACACAAAGGTGTGGCAGGTGAGTATAGGTGGACAGACTGACCAGGGAGGTGGGCCAGCATGGTGACTGGCCCCGATCGTTACCCTGTTACAGGTCCACTTCGGACAGCTCAAAGAGGAAAGAGTCCGTAAGAAGTGAGCAGCTCCCAAACTGCCCAACCATGACACACACGTTTGCAACCACTGCCACAGATTATAAAAATCTCGGATTGGACTATTCACTCACATGAGACACTGCAAACCATCTATGTCACAGGTTGCAATATCCAGTCTCTAGCAGACTAAAGAATGCCAATAAATTCCATTTCAGACGCAGCTTGTTTTTCCTAAGTGATAGGACATTTAGGCTAGGGACAGAAGTTACACAAACTGTTCCACGTGATCAGAAATCGGTTTCAAACCTGTAACAGAACGGAAGTTCAGTGCACGTAAACCACTTTTAGAATGGCCAAAACTGGTTTAAAATAAACCTTGATGGATTATACTTAACTATCATACTTAACTGATTTAAGTCAAACCAGTTTATGGAACTCCTGTCCCAGATCCCCTCCTGATTCAAATGAACTCACAGTCCCCCAGCATCCCAGGATGCTCCACAGCCCTGGACTGTGCTGTGCTGTCTGGTCCAGCAGAGCAGTGTCTGCCTCACCTCTCTGCTCCCTAGCCAGAGCCATATCACTGCTCCGGTTGGCAGAGAAGGTGGGGGGGGAACCCCAACACTGGACCCCAGCCAGGGTCTGCCTGGCAGGAGGAAGTAAGGAGGGAAGCCCTCAGAGGCTTTTCTCCCCTTCCCTGCTCAAGTAGAGGTGAGGGGTCATGGCCAGGACCTGGCCACAACCTCCTTCTCAGCTCAAATGTTGGGGGGGAAGCCTCAGAAGCCCCACTACCAGGCAGATCCTGACTGGGGTCAATGTAGGGCTTTAAACTCCCCCCCGCTCACCATCATACTCAGTGGGCCACACTGGAGCCTGACTATGCCCCAATCTCTACTCAAGTGGGGAGGGGTGGAAAAGCCCCCAAGGGCTTCTCTCCCAGTTTCCCTCCCTCCCCTTTAGCAGTGGTCAGCAGGCTGGGAGGCATGCTCTAGTGCCCCCCAGCTTCTGGCCTGGGCCACTGCAGGCATGTGGCTGCATTTCTGGAATCAGAAGTGAATGTCTGTTCACTTGTGTATCAGTTCAACCTACGCAGCTCAATCTAACCTGCAAAGATTGAATTGATTCAGTCTTGGGCTTTTTGACTGTCTGTACTTAGCCTTAGAGATCAGCCACAGCTGTATGTCTAAGGGTAGCCTGCTTTAAGTAATTCCTTCCTGTTACATTGTTTTCCTGTTACACCTTCCTGAGACTCATTTACATAGACTGGGTCAGACTCAGGGTTGATCTATAAGGGATCTCTGCCTCACTAAGTCAGTAAATGCCCACAACCAAGGCTAAGGGGCAAGAAGATATGAGTTATATGACATATTCCTTTAGAG
Source organism: Alligator sinensis (assembly GCF_000455745.1). Classification (NCBI taxonomy): domain Eukaryota; kingdom Metazoa; phylum Chordata; order Crocodylia; family Alligatoridae; genus Alligator; species Alligator sinensis. Next base: position 3,394,894 of record NW_005841939.1, on the reverse strand, counting down.
CCATATAGATTTGCCTCTAAATTTGGCTCAAGCAGCATGTGTGTGCATGAGTGTATGTAGATGGGGGCCATCTCCATTACTGAAGATGGGCAAAGTCCTATTTCACCTCTGTGCATCTAAGTGACACTTACCTGGCTGTGTACTAGCAATTTTTGGCATTTGTGCTTAGATTTTATCTCCATATGTGGCAAAATAGGATTGCCCTGGTGTACACATACCTGCTAGAAATAAAATGGTGGTGGAGGAAAGCAAGCCGGAGAGAGCTTGGCTCAGTGAAATGGCTATTGCCTTGGAAGGGAGAGCCTTTGTCCCAGTCCCCAATGAAGCCAAAACTATTCCACTAGACAGATGACTTGAGTGACATGAAAGATGCCAGAAGTGTTGCCCTATTCAAGAAAAATAGACTGAATTGCAACAATTGTTGTGGCATTGCACTCATGTCCATGGCTGGGAAGATCCTCACCTGCATTCTCCTCAACAGATTCACTTTCCTCACTGAGGAGTTCCTACATGAGTCCCAATGTGGTTTCAGACTACTCAGAGGTACCACAGATACAATCTTTGTTGCTAGACAACTGCAGAAGAAGTGCTGCAAACAACACAGATCTTTTAATGGCTTTCACTGACTTCACTAAGGCCTTTGATTCAATCAACAGAGAGGCACTATGGAAGATACTGATGAGACTGGACGTCTGCCAGTCTTCCTTTATAATTGCATGATAGCAACCATCCTAAGCAATGGCTTGGAAATGGACCTCTTCACTATCAGAACTGCGGTCAAGCAAGGATGTGTGATTGCACCAGCACCCTCTTCCATCTATAATGCAGATATTCCACACCTAATTGCTGATAGACTTCCATCTGAAGTCAGTATCCAATATCACACGGATGGGAACATCTTAACATCAATCAGTTGTGTTCTGAATCCCAGATAACCAACACCTCCATTACTGATCTTCAATAAGCTGATGATTGCATTTTGTGTGCTCACTCTATTGAAGAGCTCCAGGTTACTATTGATTGTTTCTGTGAAGCATATGAAATAGTTGGACTCATCTCAACTTCACAAAAACCAACATACTTAACCAATCTAGCACAAACCAATCATCTGTTCCTCCACACATTACAATTACAGGGCAATCCTTGGAGGAATGCTCAATATTCTCCAATCTCAGTAGCCACCTTTCCCAAAAACATAGAAAACAAAATTCAACACCAGATAAACATCTGCCAGTGCTGCATTTGGACATCTCTAAAATTGAGTCTTTGATTATCATGACATCAGGATCCAATCAAACTTCTTGTCTACCAGACTGTTGTCATCCCTACCCTGTTGTATGAGCGTGAAACTTAGGTGACATAGGAAACACCTGAAGGCTTGAGAATGTTACCATCAGTGATGTCTTTGGGAAAAACCTCCACATCAATTTGTAGGACAGAAGAATGAATGCCAGTGTTCTAGCTCAAGCAAACACCAGACCTGAAGCCACATTTACAGGGCACCAGCTCCATTGAAAAGGACATTTCATAAGGATGACTAGCTACTGGCTCCCAAAACAGGTCCTATACTCCCAACTCACTGATGGTCACTACTCTAGAGGTGGCCGAAAGAAGAAATTCAAGGACATTTTGAAGGCCAATTTGAAGATATGCAATATTAACTTCAATACGTGGAAGACTTGAGCACTGCATTATCCCCAATGGCACTGTGATATACCCCAATCAATCATTTTAAGGAAACTTGCCTCACTGTGGAAGTGGATAGATAGGAGAGACAAGGGGAAAGAGCTGTCACTTGACATCACCAGGATCTACTTGTTCCTTTTGGAACAATTTGCTAGGTCTTCAATTGAACATATGGATTGCAGATTGGCCTCCTCAGTCACCAATGGAGACACTGATGACTTCCTTATTTACTGGAAGACTGTTATCTTTGTATCAAGAGACTGCCAATATAATTATATGCAAGGTGCATAAAAAGCGACGGGGACAAGAGCCAGAAAAAGCCCTGCTTCCAGGGCAGCATCCATTTCAGCATCCAGGCCCTGTCCTTATAATTTGTTCTCCTATGCCTGCCACCATCTATCTTTCCCCCCGGTTGCCCAGTGGGCTGGTTTCAAGAGGAGAGCATTATGGTCAATGCCTAGCCCATGGCCTAGTAGTTAGTGTATTTTGTTGGGAAGTGGTAGATGCAATATCAAGCCCCTTGTGGATGAGGGGAGGGCCTACAATCCAGGTATCCCTGAACAAGTCCCTAATGCGATGGACTATGGGTTTTATCATACTATTTCTGTTTTAAAATGTATTCATATTGTTATAATGTTGCATACCTCAGTTTACCTCATTATGCTGTACACAGGGAATGAAGTGTTAAGTCCCAAAGCTTACAATGTGCAGGACAAGACTGCAGCAGGGATATCAAGTTCACCATGCTTCCCCCACCCCACCCAGATGGATCTGGGCTGCGGGGCTTCTCATGAGATCTGGGAGCAAGCACCTGCAAGGGTTAATACACCCCACCCCTCACACACACCATGAATGGGGCTCCACGCCCCAGAATTTGGCAGCAAATTCCACCCCTGCTTACCCTGTCCAAAATGTATGACCCTTCTGCTATTCCCATGAGCTATCTACCCCAATACTATCAGTGCAGGAAAATTTTACTTAACTAGTGCATTCAGTAAGCCACGTTATTCCAAATACCTTTCTAGGATTCCTTGTATAGCATGATTCTCAGACACAGAGTTACCTTAATCTTTTTTTAAATATACATACATACATACATACACACACACACACACACACAGATGGCAAGGTTCTTTGAGTTGATGTGATATCTTTTATTAGACCAACTGGGTACTTGGACAAAAGTTCTTAGCAAGCTTTTGGGCACAGTCACCCTTCTTCAGGCATAGGGAGTCTCTGGGTGTGTGTGTGCATGTACGCGCGCGCGCGCGCGCACACACACACACACACACACACACACACACAATGTTCAACCAATATCTTTCAATATTTCTACATATTAATGAGCTGAGTGACACATTAACAAGTGTATTAAACCAAAACCTTATTCTATTTTTAAGATAATATCACATTTGAATATCTGATTTAATATTTAGTGCATTATTTGCTTGGTTATTATTGGTATTACAATTATGCATGGAGAACATAGCATCAAATGCATTCTGTGCAAATTAAATTCAAATATTGGTAGATGCCTCAAATTATCATCATAATAGTAAACACTATTTTCCATTTTAAACCTGAACTGACAGAATGGAAACAGCTCTATGTTACAGTACTGCATTACAGCATGTGATGCAGAGGTAGCCTGAACTAACCTGAACTGATGTGAATTGGAATACTGGAATGTGGAGAATAGCAGTGTTTTATAGGGCAACTCTCTTCATGTAGCTCAAATATATTTAAGCCAAGCATCTTTGCATACAGTAGATACTCATTTTTCTGAAAGCATTGTTGTTATGCATTGCTTTTTGACTCATCTAGACTTTGGAATCAAAAATCCCATGAGGTGACATAACAAATGTCCAAGACACAGACCATGAATCTTAACCTGCCAAACTTTTTAATGAAGCAAAATACTGTCCCTCCTTTAAAGGCTCCTCCATGGTTTTTTTCCCTGAGAGGTTTAAAATACCAACCAAACTGTATTAGTGAATTTAAAATAAATAGGAATGAGTAATGTTACTTTAGACACCCTGGGAATGTAGACAGGACATGATGACTTCCTTCCCATCTTGAACTTCATTATGAAGAAGTTATATCTTCTTTCCTATTTACAGTATATCAAATACTGCTTAAATCATATTGACCCAGTGCATGAAAATGGGAAAAGC
>NW_005841939.1:3377355-3391003 GCF_000455745.1 Alligator sinensis | reverse complement strand
AGGAATGCCATGATGCAATTACCTTGTTATTATATCTGTAGGTAAACAAAACCTATTACTGGCAATGATGCAAGAGCTGATGCTGTTTGGAACTGATGTGAGGACACCAAGTAAACTGGTAGGTTAATCTGAATCAAATGTCCATTGTCCAAGAAAGCGCAGATTCTGAAATCATAATTAGAACATTCATCTCTATATAACCAAAGTGGCCAGAATGCAACATGACTAATGTAATGTTACATGGTGGTTAAAATTAAAAGTGAACACGCCTTTTAATTGGATTGGATACCTGCTAGTAATTCAGACAATGGGAATTTGATTCAAATTTATGGCATTAAATGGCAGCAGATGGACAGTAAAATGTCCATTGAGGTTGCAAACTAATGAGCATTTCAGTTTGCCAGCTACCTTCATTAAGCCATTGGTAGCATCACTCAGGTGCTGGTACATTTCATCGTTACTGATGCTAATGCATTTTGCTTTGGCATTGATGAGTATCGAGAGAGGCTAACTGATAGTATCAATGGATTAATTTGAGGTTTCTCTCACCTTTTCTAATTGCAAGTAGAACCTTAGCCCTGGTTCAGGGGGAAAAAGTATTTAATGATACTTCTGGCGTTGTTATTTAATAAAAAAAAGCTAGCAGATGAAGTCTATAGGAAGATAGCCACACATTCTTCTGTTTGAGCCCTCCCATTTGTTTAGTGACACAAGACTTGCCTCAGACCTTGGCAGTATACTCCTACAGATATTCTTACTCTCTCATCAGCTTTTAAACTAGTCTATTGATGACAATTTTATTTTTCTCCCCTCTCTAGATATTTCTTCAAAAAGCCTGCCAGTGTGCCCTACGCTTAAATTACTTCCTCTACAAGTTTCCTCTTTGCTTTTATTTCTCACTATTCTAGTATATCCTAACACAGCAATGGGGAATAGTTTGGTTTGTTATTGTTTTACCCCTTAGTATTAGAAAGAATCCTTTGTTTCCTTAATGTAAACTGGTATGAACAGCAGAGTTGAAACAATACATACATGCATACCCACGTGCACACAAACATTCATGGACACGCATAATATACACCATGTAAAGCAGGATCGTCACTAGAAGCAGGCTGTGATTTCCTTTTAAATTACACTTCTCTGAAAAATCTATCAAGCCAAGTAAAGGCAATTCCATGTTAATTGGGCTGACCACCTGTACCCTGTCACCTTTTTCAACAATTAATTAAAACAAGGTGAATCTGAAGAAAAAAATATTAGTTCTCTGTTCAAATTCTCAAATATTTCAAAGCCTATTGTCGAAAACAAAAAGGATGTAAAACCTGAGCTTTTCAATGTCAGGAGACATTAACTGTATCAAATCTTTTGAAACAAATTTCAATTTTTCTTATGAAAGATGCTCATTTTTGCACATTACATTTGCAAATGCCTAGGAAAAAAAGGAGCAGACAATTTTTTGTAATTATTCTTCAACTTAACATGTACGTTTGGCATGTCTACACGTCGCCCTACATATACAGTGTGCTACGGCAATGTAGCAATCACGTGTCTACACATAATCACCAGCTACATTATTGTAGTGGCGTGCTCCCTGGGTATAGTGCGCCACTACGGCAATGTAGCAGCAAAATCTGCCCATGCACCGCACACACAGCACAGTAACTGCCCACACTGTGCCATGCTTTAGTACTTCCTTTTGGAAGCACTGTAGCAATGTCGCCATACGGCAACATGTAGACACGCCAATCGTTAACTATCTCTTATTCACAATTAGGCTGTGTAATTAAGCCTGAAATACAAAAGTTTCCCCCAACAATTTTTAGCGTTGATTTGGAGGGGAAACAGAAGCCTGAATTTTTTTTAAGTCTTTAATGGACCTGTGTGTATGCATCTGTATTAATCATGTGGTGATATACATTAATGTGTCAAAAAGGGGTTTTCTAGGGAAGATGACTACTGTTTTGTTATGTGCTCTAGAAGCTATTTATTGTTTTTAAATACAGTGTGAAAATGGAAGGAATTATCCAGTGCAATGCAACTCAGAGCTAAATAGCTGCATTTTCCTTTTATAGCCCAGTTAGTTTGTAGGTAATAATTCTTGCCATACAACTAATATAAAAAATCCTGTAGTACAAAATGCATCCTCTTCAGCTTTTCATTCCAATGTTCCAATGGAAATACCATTTACCATACTTCTCACCTTAGAAGGGCAGGAAGAATAAAGCTGAATTTTGTCTTTTAGAACAGCATTGTGACTTCATGAGGGATGTCTGACTCTAGTCTCCTAAATGTACTAGAGCCCTCCAGGCCAGAAAGGGAAGGCATGTCCTTTACTGCTATATGATCCCTACTAGTCAAGTTACCTTGGCTATCTGTGCTACTGATCTACCAGCAATCCTGCAAATCAGTATCCCATGCAAGGAGAAAAAAAAAAGATCATCACTTACACTTCCTTGCTTGACAAACAGCAATTTACTCTTAGTTTTTGATTTATACTTTTTTGTTTGTTTGTAGAAGTGAGATTTGATTACACTGTAAATGAAAACATTTATCATTTCTTTTCCCTGATTATAAATAGGCAGTGCAAAGCAGCAACAAGGTCAAGTATAATATACTGCCTGACAACCTTGCAGTCAATTCCTTTCCAATGCCTTAGTCAAATCAAGTAAATTAGTCTTTAATATATCTATAACTAAGACCCATAACCTGTATGAATTCAGCTGTCATTCTAGGTAGAGCCGTTGGGTCATAATAAACTTGTTTTCTGACCCGTTGATTCAATAAACACCTTTTTTAAATTAATCTTTTCAGGCTTCAGACTCACTGGGTCCAATTATGAATCCAATATTTTTCTTGATATTTGACATCCTGAAACTTGTGGACCAGTGCTTTTTGTCCCTATTGGCTGCCTTGTTTCCTAACCTTATTTTAGCTGGTTCCTAGCTTTATACTGGTCTAGTCTATAGAATTAAATCTATAAGGAAGAGAGTTTCGGAATCTTAAATCTGTTCAATTACAAACATTAGTATGAAAAACTCCCTTTCCTGCAACATTTCCTTTTAATTGGTATTATTACACACAACAGGTTATTATTATGCAGTAGTTCATTACGTACATTTGACTATGCAGAGTAAACTAAACAGGAAAAATAATTTATTTTTTTTCCTTTTTAATGAAGATATAACCTAAACATTTTTACTTTCCTGATTAAAGGAGCAAAAAAAGTGCATGTGTTTTTCTTCTTTTGTCCTTAGTAATTCCTACAAAAGTTGCATTCTTTCTGGATCCCGGTCTGATTGTAAGAAATAATGTTATATTGTCATGACTGCAAGATACGTAAGGGAAAATTTGTCTTTTGTATTAAAACAGCAGATGAGGCAGCTATTCTGGTCTCTTTAAAGACACGAAACTCCCAAACACCCAAATGTTGACTAGCTGTACACATGAGCCTATACCAGCAAAGAAGCATATAGGTATAGGCATCTGCAGTGTGATGCAGCTGCACAAAATTTGGGGCCGGACCCAGTGACCTTACGAGGTCCCTTCCAGCCCTAATTTCTATGAAAAGGCGAATGTAGTTTTGGTATGCATCAATAAAAGCATCAGGTACAAGGTATGGGAGATGATAGTACCTCTCTACTTAGCACTGGTTAGGCCTTGGAGTACTGTGTGCAGTTCTGGGCTCCACATTTTAAAAAGGACATGGAGAAGTTATAGAGGGTCTGGAAGCAGGCAACAAAGATGATCAAGGGCTTGGAAAGCAAGTCGTATGAGGAGAGGCTGAAGGAACTAGGCAAGTTCAGCTTGTGGGAAAGGTGCTTATAAGTCTACAAATATTTGAAGGACTGCCAGAAAGAAATGGGGAAACACCTTTTCTCTCTTGATGCAGAGAGGACATGGACCAATGGCAAGGATTGTTCAGAAAAACTTCTTCAATGTTAGAATAGTGAAGGAGTGGGACAGAGTGCCTAGGGAAGTTATAGACTTTCTGGCTGTTTGCAGACTTTAAAAAAAACAAAGCACAACAATGCTTTACTTGAAACTTGGCACATTCCCACACCAAGCCCAGTGCATGCCCAAAAGAGGCAGTGTGTTAGTTGGACCTGGCTCACCCAACATTTGTATAAGTCGGGTGCTTTAGTGGGGCTTTTTGGCACTTTTATCTAATAACCGATTATATCAGCTATTAGATAAAAGTGTCAAAAAGCCCTGCTGAAGCACCTGATCTATATAGACACTGCAGAGCCAGAGTGAAGTAATGCACTGCCTCTTTCAGTAGAGCATGGCTTTGTTTTGCTTTTTTTTTTTCTTTTTAAAACATCTGCAAGCAGCCTCCATCACTGGAAGTGTTCAAGAAGACAGATAGCCACTGGTCAGGGACGATCTACTACGGGTATTTCCCATATTTCTGGGCTTTGCTGGTTGCCCCCGTCCACACTTTCTGCTACATGTGTAAAGGTGTTTTTAAGCCTTCCTCAGAGGCATTGAGTATTGGCTACAGCTAAGGCAATGGTCAGATTTGGGGTCAGGAAGGAATGTTTTACCCCATGGTCAGATTGATACTGATTGTAGGGCTTTCTCCCTTTCTCTGCAGTGGTGGGGATGGCCCTCTACCTGGGATCTCTTGAGCACATATAGACAACATTTCACAGAAGCAGGACATTGGCTGCCATCATTCCCCTACTTTACCAGTGGCAGGTTAGGATGCTATATCTTGTATTGTGTCAGATGGGAGTCTTATGTAGAGCTTAGATTATGGATTTGTACAGGATGATTTGAATAAGGATGATCCTGCCTCAAGCAGGGGGTTGGACTAGATGACCTCTGGAAGTCCTTCCAGTCCTACTTCTCTATGACTGTGTATGTGAATGAGTACATTGTTTCTGGAGCACAAGAAGAAGATGACTACCCAAGTTGTGATGCTCCTAAAGTCCTCTGTGACAAAAGCCATGAGGAACTGATGTCTGCTTGTCCTCAAGACACCGGGTTTTATTTAGAAATATACATGCACTCCACAGGCTGGCAACAGTCCCTGTTCTTCTAGACTGTTGCTACTCTTGGTTCGAATAGCATAGGAGGGAGTAGAAGTGATATTGCATTACGCATATACACACCAGCAAAAAGCTCCCCATAATCGATGCCCATGATTAGCGCTTTGTAGGGCATGTGTGTGTCCCTTCTAGGATATGTTTAAGTCTGATTTCATACCAGAACTTCTTCAAATTGGGAATCTGTAGGAGAGCAGATGATCAGAGTCTGCATTTGCCATATGTACAGGAGCAATTTCCTTAATGTTGAGAAGTTTCTCATTCTAAATGCAGCAATTGGTATGAAGAGGTGTACAATTTCCAGCATTATTTTGTACTGTTTTGAGACATTAATGATGATTCATTCTTTACCATTTGAACAGTTCTACCATTTTAAACAAATGCTTATTACAGCATTTCTTACCCAGAGGGAGAGAGGGAAGACTGCTTAACACAATCCATTAGGAAATTCAAGCCTTAAATGAAATGACCACAACGTCCTATCAGCTCCCTGAAATGCAGCAGCTGTACATATTTATTGTAATACAACACTATATTGTTGCAGAGATATGCTGTTTAAAACATGCATAAAGCAAGTGAAACGCGACCATTTTACTCCTCTGTTTGAAAAATGAGAAGGTGTAGAGTGGCATAACTTTTCAAATACACAAATAAACATTAGACTCATGGAGAAGACAGGTACACGGCTAGACTAGTAATAACAGTTTAAAGGTCATCAGTTAAATCTGAAACTATTGCAAACCTTGTTACTTTGATCTACCACCCTGTCTCTCAAGGTCCTGCTCTACTCACTAGGCTGTAACAAGCATAAGGGCCTGTTGAATTCTACTGTACCTGCCTAAATCCAAAAGCAGAATTAAAACTCAGAGTATTGGACTTTGTGCCTGTTCATATTTAACTCCATGACTAGAAGCTGGAAAGTTCTAAATTAAATACAACGGAAAAGATTTTGTTCCCTCGTACCTTCATGCAAACCCAGGATCTCACAGGAATAGGGCAGAACTTGGCTCCTAAGCTTAACTTGAAGAAGGGCTGCTCTAGTAGCTCAGATGCTGGTAACCATGTGTTGCCCAACCATACACTGCCATGTACCTCAAGACATATGAGAAATCATGACACACAATGATCCCTCAGATTCATAGAAAGAAAGCCAGCTACTGTAGTGACCTCTTGGAATAAAGCTAAAAGCAATTTATTGTGGTGAAAATGTTCACTTAAAAAGATTAGGAACTTATAGTGTTGAGATGTAAAGAAAACAGTTACTTATACAAGAGATTTCTGCCTGAGAAAGAACTAAAAATGTTTAGAACTATTTAGTTTAGGGAAAAGAGTAGAAGTGATGTGATAAGACTAAGAATGAATAGTAGAAAGGGTAAATTGGGTGCTCCTATTTTTCCATTCTCATAATACAACAACCAATGAACGATTCACCTGTGAGAACTTCTAGCCACAAATTATCATTGAATCCTACAACTCCTGGATTCATAAGAGGATTAAACATTTATATGTATAATGGCAACAGCCACAATTACATAACATTTTTGCAAGTTTGTTGTAGATGTAATATAAACTTTCTACTTTGTGATTAGTGCTGCAGTAAGGACTGTCAGGGACTGGTTATTTCATATAATCATACTCTTCAGGGTTTCATGCTCCTTCTTATCACACATTTCCTTCTTATCACACATGCTCTTATCACACAGGCCACTATCAGACATACTACTACCTTAGCTAGGTGAGCCCTTGCAATTTCTGTGTTCCTAGTTACTAACTTACTCAAGTCAGTCTGCCATTGAAGCCATGGGATTTCCATCCAAAAAAGAACTAGATCCTTTGTCACCCAAATATTTCCTACACACACACAGAAATTTCACTATCAGTGACATAAATATCCCATGTTGTTACTCTACTTACATGAAAGATAAGTAATTATACATTTTTCATATGAAACTGTGGAATCTCTCAAGTATCTCTCTTTCACTCCTACTATAGTTCCACCAGACAAAAGGAGATAAACACGACTCTTTACAGAAGATTTCATGTGATATTTTTAACATGCCTATCTGCTCCAGTGGACATTATGAGCTTGATTCTCAAAGACTGCCCCTAGAATTCCACTCTACTGATTTTTGCAGCCTAATTCTTTAGGCTTTTTTGGAGGGTAGGGGGAGGAGGCAGGATAAGGTGACCCAAATTTACAAAGGAGGATAATTTGCTGCAACAGTCTATCTTGCATTTAGAACCCATAAATATATATAATACCTAAGTTTGTTTTTACTTCAGATTGCAAATGTTAGATTTGGCTTTTTAAATTATTGTTAATCAGATAGACGTTGAATGTTCTGAAGCATGAGGGGAAAATATGAAGGATTTTGCAAATAATAAAGTTTTCTGTGTCAGTGATTAGAATCCAAAACCTCATTACATATTCTACTACTTATACTATCTGCTATAGCTATTTTTGCATCAATTATACAAATACTGTCCATTATTAATAATGCTGATATGTTTATTTTTGTTTTTAAAAACCCCAAAAGATGATGCATTCTATGGTGTGGCAAAAACAGTTCCTAAAATAACTGCTAGTCATTTTTCAGCCACTGAACTCTACAGATTATATCATTTTTGTGGACATTTAATTGCACTTCGGGAAACCAGACCAATATTAGAGTTGTATAGTATTTTAACATGAGACAAACTAAGTTTAAGAGTGGAAGGGTCCTCAAGTTATTGCAAATATGTTTAATGCTGCTTACCCCCACAGAAAACCAAGAAGTCTGAATATTTAAGTAATAGATGCTTAACTGTTTCTATTTAAAGATAAACTTTAAAAGTATCAAACTGCAGTTCTGAAACAAAGCTCACTGATGTCAGTGGAAAGACTCTCATTGCCTTCACTGAACTTTGAATCAGGCCCTAAATACATATATGCCTTTAGTCCTGATCCTGCTGCCAGTGAAATAAGTGGCAAAATTTGCATTGATTTCAGCTCAACAGAAGTCAGCCCCTGAATAAAATTAAGACCCATGTACCTACCTCTGTATAAACTGTTAGGAAGACTCTTCCCATACTGTTGCATGTGTACTTAGATCAGAGATAGAATTGTGACTATTTTATTGTGTATAACTAGTTATGTCTACTTAAATTCATCCACCCTCAAACTCAAGCATCAAGCTGAGACAAATTGAAAAAACCAGGTTACACATTAGTAAAGGGGTTGACAGTTCAACAGATGATACGTATGGAAAGGTAGAGGGAAACACACAAAATGGAGAAAACAAAAACACAAAATAAAGCCTTCTACACCAGATGGTAAATGAAACTCTAGCTGGGTCATAATCAGAACTAGGCCTATGCAGTTTATGTCTTTCCTTAGTTCTCTTACCTTGTTTCTCTTGAAATAAGCTCTTCGGCAAGCTGCAAAGCACTTCTCGCTGCAGAAACATTTCACTTCGCTTCCCATACTCAGGGAATAGCGCTTGATTCCCACTTTCTGGCACCAGGCACACATTATTTGTACATTTGACACATCATCTTCTACAACAAAAATATAAGAATAATGTTTACATCAGATGTAAACAACCCATCAGACATCTATACATTCAACTTCAGAAACCTATTGCATTGACTTGTTTTATATCTACTTTCATCACTCCTTGTGACTACAAATATGCAGGCTTAAGATTAGCTGCTTGTTCCTTAGGCACCTGGTGGCCTGTGCCAATCAGGCTCAGTACACTGGCAGAGCTTCTAAGATGGTTGGAAAAGATCATTAGCTTAAAATATGGTGCATTGCTGAAAAGCTCTCAAAATACTTGAGGCTTTTCATCATTTTTAAAAGAGTGCCTAACCAGTAACCAATACTATGAACTAATATACTAATCCTGTTATATATTCCTGTTACTTACAATCCATTATCACGTGTTTCTAAGATATCCTGCTCAGCAATTTACTAATAAACTATGCGTGGAAGTAACTGCACCAAAGCATTGTACTATTACTCTGATGAAGGCTCTTCCAAAGCAGGATTCTAAACAGAATGTTAGGAATTAGAAAAAAAAAAAAAAAAAGTATTGTTAGGTTGATTTAGATAATTACTAGAATGAGAGGAAGTTTTACCTGAGTAAGACGATCATAACAACTTAAACTTGAGTGACAAGTAATATACAACACTGGTAAGAATTACTTGGACACTTTGCAGGCTTTAACATAGTTGCTTGTGTAAAATCTTAGTTCACTAAGTATTATTTCACCCCGTTTCAAGCTCTTTTGACATACATGTAGAAATTTAAACTTTTATTACATTAATTTTGGCATTACAATTTCCCTGAATTTTAGGATGAACATATTAATGCATTCAAGTGAATACAGCTTGCTACTCAAAGCCATTCTTCTTGCCTTCATATATTACTACCTCCTCATGCCTCTACTGTATTTCGTAACTATTTTCTAGTAAATCTGTGGTACTAACCTAATCTTTCTGTTCTCTAAAATCCAGCTTCCCTTTTCACAATGATATTCTTTGTTACTAGATCCTGCTGTTCTAACCTATGCTTTTTGTCTTATATATTGAATCTTTAAAAGCTGTTGTCACCATAAATTGGATTCATATAGCCAAGGGCAAGAAAATCTGAAGTAATAAAACTTACATAGTATTTTGTGTCTTCAAATCCTGACAATGCCCTTCTGAGGTCAGTATTCTTATCCCCATTTCACAGAAGGGGAAACTGAATGGTTAAGTCACTGGTGCAAAGCAATAAAATAAATCAGTGGCAAACCTGTGATTTAGAACTCAAGGTTCTACTCGAATATCCAGTCCATTAGACAGCATGACCTTTCAGTCACTGATACCAGGCATTGTCTGATTTAGAAAAAATTTCCCCAAAGACTAATTGTTCAAGCAGCTTCTAGTGCATGAGCTGTAGAGAATTCATGGATCAAAGAGTCTGTCATGCAGGCATCCCATTCCCCTGTAAAGGATTTGTTTTGAAGCAATGCTGTCATCATTCTACAAAATTATTGGCAAACTAATTTTTAGAGTGATTTGGCTCCTTTCCCTAGCTATCATAACTCAGGGCTACGTGCTACATTTTATTCAACTTAACGGAATAAATATTGCCAGTTTAATAACTTTTTTCCTTCCACAAATTGTGTAATGATTTATAGTTGCAAATAAAATTGTACAATGTAAAAAACTGACCTTTTAGATTTAATCAGATTGTACACCTTTAAAACTATATTTAAGGCCAAACTATAATGTAGATTTGTATTTAATATACTGTAATGATGGCCCTTTATCATTTACTCTTCAGAGTGGAATTTGCCAAAATAATATAAATGTTGTAATATATTTAATATCACAAGAAATCAAAATACTTTGGGCTAAATAGCAACTAGCCATGCAGGAGTTCAAGAAGCCTATGCTAAAGGTAGTTATTATCTGGTGGTAGGATACTTAGGAACACAGCACAGGCATAGCAAGCTCATTGGGCACCCAGGAAGTGGGGAGGGGACATAGGTGGCAGAAGGTGGGGGCTAACAGGACTTAACCCCCCAAAACGCGGCGCAGCGGTAGGGCGCAAGGAAGCCTGGCCGCGGGCTTCCAGCAGCTGCAGCAGAGGTGGGGAGGGACATGCGCGCAGTGGTGAAGGAGGGAATGAGACGGGGTGGAGGCCAGGCGCTCCACAGTTGGGGTGGGGTGCGGGACTAAGCCGTGAGCGGCTTGCCCAGTGGGCGCGGCTCCTGCTGCTACACACACCCTGGGAGGCATGGGAAGCATGTGCCCCCGGATCTGCGCAGGGCAGTGCATGCTGCTGCTGCAGGCTAAGGCTGCGCTGGGCTCTTCCCAGTGGGGGTGGGGGGTAGGCTACACTCAGGGTGGGGGGTGGCAGCACTGGGAGGGGGATGCTGCTGCCACCCCAAAATTCACCGTAGCCCCCCCCAACCCTCCTCCCAGTGCTGCTGCTGCCCTCCCTGAGCTCAGCATGGCCAGCCCCCACCAGGAAGAGCCCAGCACAGCCCTGGCCCCCAGCTCCCAGCGACAGCTCACCCTGCCCTGTGCAGATCTAACAGTACCTCCGCCCCCCCCATGCCTTCCCGAGGCGCATGCAGTGGCGGAATTCACCTCCTTCCCTCCGCCGAGCTCCCCGCAGCTCCATCCCGCGCCTCGCCCCAGTTGTGCAGGGCCTGCCTCAGCGCTAGCCCCACTCCCCCCGCCACAATCCTTTCCCTTCCCCCTGCCCCTTCTCCTACAGACTTACCTGCTGGGCCGTGTGCACATGTGCTCAGCCCCCACAAATAATTTTCTCTCTCTCCACCTATGGGAGGGGGTGGCTCTGCACATGAGGGAGAGGAGAAAAACTATGGTAAAGAGAATGGAAGACAGCTCTACTCTGGTGGCAGCAGCCACATGGCTGGGCTCCCTGGTACCCTGTTCACTCCCCACACCAGATACAGGAATATTAGGTGTAGGGCTGTGCCTGCTGTGACAAAGACTACTTGGAGATTGGGGAAAAGTGCCATTCCACTCACTCCACTTGCCCCTGCCCCCCAAATACACAACTTAGTGTGGCAATGCACTGCCCAGTTCCTACAGCTGAGTAGGACAGTACAGGGCTGCCACTGCTATGCCTCCTTCTAGTTGGCTCCCGGGCTGGGGCTCTGCTCACCCTACCCTGGTTACCCTACTGCAGCAGAAGCTAGCAATCCAGTCTGCATAGTACCATTATACTTACAGCCCTGCCCTGTGTACCAGAAGAACTACATTGGCAAGACTGCTAAGTATACCAATTTAACCATGAAGCAAGAACCTTTTGTAGCACTTTCTCCCTGGACCTTGGCAGGGAGTATGCTTTGGAGAAGCCTCATTGCTGAGAGTTTGAGATCTTAAGGAAAGGAAGGAAAGAGAACAGCAGAATAAAAGCAAACTTTAACAAACTCCCATAAGATCCTGAGGCAAGCCTAAGAGGAAAAGGATACCGAGAGTTGGTTGCATCTTAAAAAGTCCATAGTATAAATGCAAAGTCAGGTTATCCTACTACAAAAGACAGATAGGAAGTACAGTGGGATACCAGCCTGGCCAGACAGTGAATTCTTCAAGGAGTTGAAACTCAAGAATAGGAAATTTACCACTATTGCTAGGGATTAGCATAAGAGTATGGTATGGACATGAAGGGGAAAAAAAAAAAAAATCAAAAAGACCAAACCATGCAGCTATCAAGGGACAGACCATATTTACTCACATACCACATGTAATTTTTTTGCTCAAAAAATCAACCCTCCAAAATTGGGGTACATGTCCTAAGTGGGGTAGCTAATTTTCATCACTGGAATAGAAATGTAAAAATGCTGTGTTACAAGCACCCAGCAACCAGTATTTACCCTTTCACAGCTGCTCTCAGGGTGCAGGCTGAGAATGAATCTGGTAGCCATTTTGCAAGGGATCTTATCCATGAGCAAGACAGCTCTAAGCCACAAGGCTGGAAGAATCTTTTTTCTAAAATTTGCCTTCCAAAAACAAAGTGCACATCTTATTTGGAGACGTGGTATGTGAGTAAGTACAATAAGAGGCAACCAAAAAAATGCAATTACAAGTACATTAGAAGTAAAAGGAAGATGAATGAAAGTATAAGTCTCTTACTGAACAGAGGGGGCATTCTAATAATGGATGATGTGGACAAGGCTGAAGTATTTAATGCTTTTTTCACTTCAAGAATAAGGTCAGTTATCAAATGATATGCATATTTGGCAGCAAGGATGAGGAGGAGATAATCAGCATAGAGTAGGGAAGAACAGGTTAGAGATTACTTAGAGAAGCTAGATGTTTTTTAAGTCTTCAAGGATGGATGACATTTATCTTAGATTACTCAAGAATTTTGCTGAGATAATTGCAGAGCCATTGGGTGTCATCTTTGAGAATTCATGGAGGTTAGATGAGGTCCTGGACTACTGGAAAAGGGCAAATATAGTGCCCATCTTCAAAAAAAAGGGAAGTAGGAGGATCCAGACAGTTTGACATTGATCAGTCTGACCTCAACACCCAGAACAATAATGAAACATATCATCAAGGAATCTATTTCTAAGCACCCAAAAGCTGATAAAGTGATCTGGAATGGTCATCGTGATCAAGATGACAGGCTTTGTGAATAGTAATGCAGAAAAGAACCCGGGGGTTACAGTGGACCACAAGCTGAATATAAGTTAACAATATGCACTTGTGGCAAGAAAAAGAAGAAAAGTCAAAGGAAAGAAAGACTTTGACTTTTAAGAGACATTTATTCCCGGGAGGGTGATCACTCGGAGCCAGTAAAGAGCATGTACAGGTACGCCCAAATCTCTGGGCCTCATGGACAAGGCCTGGGCTCATGGCCTGCAAGGCCTGCCCGTACACTCTAAACTAAACAAAACAACCCCCTTCCCCCCCCCCCCAAAAAAAAAAAACAAAAAAAAAAAAGACAGACAGACAGACAGAAAAATGTCAATATCAGACTGGGTTTTATTAACAGGAGTGTCACCTGCAAGTCAAGGGAAATGATTCTTCCACTTTGTTCAGCATTAGTGAGGTCTCAGTTTATATACCTTGTCCGGTTTGGGGCATTTCA
>NW_005841939.1:3373429-3377327 GCF_000455745.1 Alligator sinensis | reverse complement strand
TCTCACCTGTTTGTGATCAAAGCCCTCTTAACTGGTAATTACAAAAACCCAGCCATTTACAATTACATAATATCCTTGCTCTTCCTTTCCTATGCCCTTAAGAAATCCCATGAGAAGCTGATCATTAAAGCAAGGATGCTTCCTTCTGTTAAGCATGGCAGTAAAATACTCATACTTCCCAAGCAGTAAGGGAGCAGTTTCAATACAGTCACATTTGAAGCCTCAGACTTGCATCATGAAAGTTTCTCGTGTACCTTTGACTTCTCTTAATGCAATTTATCAGGTGAAATCAAGAAAGAGAGCCTGCGCAGTGTGATCAACCATCTCTCTACACACCACCAGCAGGTGCTCCACAGACTGCAGTTTAAAAAAGCCTATTCTTAACTATGTTTCCTTATCTTTGAGCAAATAGCACCACCTGATAAAAGTACACAAAATCAAATCTCTGTACTAGTGCAGAACCAAATACCATGGTTCATGTAATAGGGGCAAGATTTAAGTTCCCAGTGTCATGCGTTTTTTCCTCCTATTCATCAGTTACCATCTGCACATATACTGAAAATATTTTCATGTATAACTTGTGAAAATATTTCATAGGTATTTTTCATTACAACATATTAACCTAAATGATTAAACAAGTAGAGTGCAACCAGTGAATAGTCCAGCCACTTCTACAATTACAAATCAACAGCACTGAGAATTAAAAAGTATTAACTAAGTTTGTGTGTGGTAAGAAAAATCAGAAAGTCATGGTTTAATTTTGGTCTTTGCCTAAACACAATGTAGAATAGTCCAAAAATACAATCCAGCAGTATTTCAAAACGTCCAAAGAAATCAAGATTCCCATTAGTTTATCATAGTTCTGCATTCCATGATGAGACCTATTTAAAAAATATATCGTTATCAGACTCCTGGCCTCTCACAAAAATGCAGCAACTGTCAGGACCTAGAGCAGGAGTGGGCAAAATGTGGTCCGTGGGCCGGATGCAGCCCACCAGGTCATTCTATCTGGCCCGCGAAGCCCCTAAAAAATTTGGACTGTTAATATTTATCTGCCCCTGGCTGCTTGTCATGCGGCCCTCGATGGCTTGTCAAAACTCAGTAAGCGACCCTCCACCCGAAATAATTGCCCACCCCGATCTAAAGCCCTCAATGTGAAGTGTGTAGCAAGTAGGCAGAAAAGAATCTCAAATTAAGCTTTTTCAGACAGTCTGACAGTCCTCAATCTTTTCTAAACCCTTTTCTATTGTTACAGTAGTCCTTATCTACAATAGGAATTGCTTTGTCCTTCCATCTCCCTTACTGGAAATAGAGCCCTAGCTAAGGCTCAGTAGCCAGTAAGGGCTTTTACTGGCAGAGGTATGTCAGTCACCATCTCACATCCTAACAGGTATAGTAATGCTGGATAAAATGTTAGTGTACAAACTGGCCTTTATGTACTCATATCATTTTACAGTTGGCAATACATGGATAAAATTTGTTTTGTTAACTCTTAAATTGCTTTTCCAACTTTTGACTGCTCCTGAAGGGCCTAATTCTGCAAGGTGCTAAGCACCTCCTCAGTGATTATGAATGCACTTAGCACTTATAAAAATCAATAGGAGCACTTGCATCGGTAAGACCAGGAAGAGTTGATGCAAAAGCAGTAAACAGTAACAAGTGAGTTTTTAGCACGCTGCTGTTTCCTGTAAATAAACAAGGTATTAAAACTGCACATTGCTTCTATTTACTGTCTGAGATCTGAATTTCCAGCCTGTACTTGTGCGAGATGTCACTTTTTCAGGGGAGCTATTCTGGGACTTCCAATATTGTGTTCTGCCCCTGGGTTATGTCATTACAGGTGGAAGAAGTACTTCCCATCACTGCTGCACAGACAGCGCTTATATACATCTCCTTATGGTTTATAGCATGTGTAGTTTTCATAATGAACAATGCAATAAACACAGAATGTTTGGAGTGTTAAATCATGTTCCCAAAGGGAGCAGTTTGTATAACAAGATAAAATTAACACATTATAATAACTAAATATGCATCAGGCTAAAGCATGCTTTAATTAATCATCAAAAGTTTGCACCGCCTCTTTAGGTCTTAATCAAGCAGAATATTCAGGACTTTTTTTTCCAAACCAACGTGAAGCAGCTACAAGAAACTGTTCCTCTTAAAACCAAAGGGTAGCAGCAGTTTAGGCTAATCATTCTTATATTAAACTGTAATTTTGGAGGGGAGGAGAAGGAACAGAAAGAAGACAAGCTGCACAGAGGAGCAAATCCACTAGGATGAAGGATGGATCCCAACAGACAAGGATGAAACCTCTAAGATCTTGGAGCTAACTCCTGTTCAACATACCTCTTGACTATGGTATTATATTGTTTTAAACTGATGTGTACTCACAGCCCAAACTCTAGTTTAAAGAATTTGAGGAAAATTAAAAGCAGGTAATATCTCTGATCCTTCAGACTGTAGGCGTTATAGTAATTTCTCTGTGCAGGTAGTCCAAAGGTTTGACTTTCATAATCACCTTGAACACAAGTAAGCCTGGAAAATTCACAGGTTACTACATTTGTAAATTCCCTTCGCTTAACCAGTTTGGCAAGTTGAATTCATAAACTCTGGCAGTGAAAGGATTATGTCTGCAGAAGAAGTAAAAGGGAAGTTATAAATGGGATTTGGAACCAAAAGGATTACATTTGTGAGGACTGCCTAGGTAAGATATAGCAGCAATGTTGGTGCTTCCACAGTGAACACGAAAGGTTATAGCTGCAATCCAGTACAGAGTTATGCTTTCTAACAAATGCACAGGAAGGAGATGAATGAATTTTGGCATTCCCTACCCCTCCTGGTAATCTTTTCTCACTCATTCCTTTCTTAGCTTTCCCCTTCCACTTTCCTTTGTTTTCTTGGCTTTTCTTTTGCCAATACCTCACCCCTCACCTATAAGCAATTTGGAATCCAGCCGTCTCTAATCCACCAAATGATCCACTGATGCATTCCTTTAGCCCCTTGCTGGGAGATAACTCTGAATTATATTTCATTAACTTCAACCTTTCTAACATTTTCAAAACTGCTTTTTTTGTAATGAAAAGGACAACAAACTTATTTTTTTCAAGAAATGAAATCGTAGATTAACTCTAGCACCTAAAATGTTAACATTCAAAGTTCATTAGACCTGTTGGAACTTTACAGTTTTTCCTAATGGTTAGTTCAAGAGTTACCCAGTTGGCCACCTCAAAATACTAGTTTTGCACTGAAGATGACCGAATAATACAAATTTGAGTTTTCTCCACCATGCAACTCTTGAGATAAAATATTCTCAAGCAAGTTAGAAGGCTTTCTTAAAGTCATTTTTCACAGTAGCATAACTGGGGGGGTTGTGACCAGGGCAGCAGTCCCAGGAGCTAACTTGGGGGAGGATGGAGAAATAGCAGCGACCCCCATGCCAACAACAACCAGAAGTCACCACTGCCCTGCTGTGTTCCGCCTACCCTGGACACCCAGCTGCCTTGTTACGCCTCTGACTTGTCATACACATAAGTCCAAGATGCCTTGCCTGACTAACTTTTCAAAACATTGTGATTTTTTTTTTATGGCACCCATCATTCTAGTATTAAAATACTGAATCTGTGACTAAATGATATGCTTGACAAACTTGAGGTACAGAAGCAACTTTTATAAAACAATTATTGGAGGAAAGTAAAAAATGGCATATAATGGAAAGCTTGTTACAGCTATAGCTATGCAATAATCACAGTAGTCCTATAAGGGCGTGCTTTTATAGGTCAGTCTCTTGAAACAGGCTAAACTATTGATGCAGTAGAGCTTTCACCAAATACTTCATTTGACTTCTCTGGGTGTTCTATATATGACTTAGAAGGTACACTCTGATGCATAGCTCAGTAAG
>NW_005841939.1:3370824-3373398 GCF_000455745.1 Alligator sinensis | reverse complement strand
CGTGTAGGCAAGATTTTAAGCATGCAAGCACAGAGACACAGATTACAAATAGGAGTGTGGAATTTCCCTTCTTATTCATCACATCTACTATAAAAACGCGTATGTGGACTTTGTGATCTTCTAAACACAAAGAAAAAAACACTGCATTCCCCAAAGACAGCAATGGGCTGGAAGCAGAGCAGACTGGCACTCAGTAGCATGTTAACATAGTCACACAAAAACAATCTGAGATCAGTGTAAACTGGGTGATGGTATTTCAGAAAAATGAATGTGTCAAAGAATAAGAAAAATAAACTCATAAAAAATACATTTTTCTGCCTGTACAGTACACACATGCCACATGGAAATGGTAGAATAATTCAGAGCAGGAAGAGGATGTTTGTTCTCATGATACTAGTTGTAAAATAACACGGCGAAAAGCCCAATAACAACAGATAAACCAAAATGTGCAGTTAACCTAATGAGAAAAAATAAGCTATCAAACCAGCAACATTAAAGAGTAGAGAGAACTTATCCTAAGTTCTCCATCAACCCACTCCTCCCAAACATGCTCTCAGTATTCAGGTTAATGTGTTCTCAGTAAGTACAAGTGGCACTGAGTCATTCTGAAACTTTTGTCCATCAGCCTCCAGAGTCCAGAGAAGCCTTTTGGATTATTTCCCTTTAATACATTGAGAGAAGAAAACAAATTAATTTCAAACAGAGAAAACAAGAAAGAGAAGTAGCTGAGTAGAGAGTATGCTTTGGATCATAGTTACTGGCTTGCTAGAAAGTTAAGCTGGCAATACGAAAAATGGTAAAATACTGTTCAGATCACTGGCAATTAGAGTAGGAAGAGTTGGAAAATACTGACCAAGAAGCCACAGTATAGTAAAATTGAAATTATCTTAATGTTGATACATAACAACATTAGACCTGGTCATCCAGTTTCTAGTTAAGCCTAAATAATGACTACAGCACTGGACCTCCTGATTAAATTAATTCCATGAGGAATTTAGATGGTTAACCTTTAAGTTAACTTTTATGACCATATTATACATCTCTGTTAAAAATCACTTTAAAATTACTTCTGTACCCCTACATTCCTCTGATTATATTTAAGTATTGATAATTTTGACAGTGCATAATTTTTGAGCCTTTAGGGCAAGGACTATATCTATTTCTATGAATGACAGTATACCAACCACAGAGACAGTCAAAGAAGTCATACGTTCATCCATGCCTAGCAGCTCACCTGGCTAAGGTAGTTAAAGCACACCAGTGTCTGTAGCCAACAGCACACAAAGGAGTGATGTGGCTGGCATCACATCTGGCTGAATTTGATTTCCCATCCAGAATACCCAGGTACCCATTTATAGCTGGGTCAACTGGAATGACCTTTGGCATACATGTGCCCTGAAAAGGGTAATAATAAATCTAAACAATTTAAGGGCACTCATAACAAATTTGTAAGCTATCAAACAAACGTTCAGCTATGATAAAGCATATAGCATACTTCTTTCTCTAAAATTCCTTTCATAAAAATTCATCTTAGCATTCAAACAGATTTCTTCCTTTTCCTGAGCTCTTTTACACTTTTTTTTTCAAATGTAGAGTATTACAAGTTACTTCCAAATTTGTAACATTCTTAGTTCATAGGTGCCAGCTTCAGAAATGCTTTTGTTTCTACTTCTGAGAAAATTTTGCCTCTTGAGATATACCTCCCCCAGTATGGTGTTCCTTGAGCCCTAAATAATAATGATATTTTAAATGGTCAAACATTATGTATTATTTTTTCTTCTTATTCCCTGGTTACTGCAACTACAGTTGGTACAACCCATGTCTACAATTTTGAAATTACCAGATGAAATGTGGTATGGGGGAACAGAACTCCACTACTCTAGGGTTGAAGGACTTAACACCAGCCCCCACCTCAAAATCTATTCATCGTGTCATGAAAATTGCAGGTGGAGGGAATTATGTTATCCTTATATTTTGCCCTCTGGATGCTAGGTCAGCTAAGCTGCAGCCTCTTATCCTCCTCTCCTTTCACTGTTCTTGATGATTCCTTCCCCACTCAGTGTAGCATAGCAGGGAGCCAGCTGCTGTTTGAGTACATTCAAAGTTACTTAAAATAACTGATGTATTCTGTAAGCCATATGCATATTAAAGTGGGTAGGAGAAGGAACATTATTCCCTGCACCCCCGTGCAAGGGCCCGGAAGAATGGCAGTCTTTGTGCTCTCCTTGTATACCACAACAAGGGAAAGCCAACCAAAGATAACCACTAGAATGATCAGGGTGCCCGAGACACTGAAATCTCAGCAAGCATGGAAACAGTGGGAAGAAAATGTATCATCTCCTGCCTGTAAAGGCCTGTTTCTATTGCTCTTACTCATATGTTTATTCCTACCAAATTACTAGGAGTACAATTCTGTGTCACTGAGGGTGCAGAATACAAGTTAGTATTTGAGTATGTTTAATACTAGGATAATGTATCCTATATGAATATT
Organism: Alligator sinensis; assembly: GCF_000455745.1. NCBI lineage: Eukaryota > Metazoa > Chordata > Crocodylia > Alligatoridae > Alligator > Alligator sinensis. The sequence continues at coordinate 3,370,907 of NW_005841939.1, read as the reverse complement.
ATTCTCTCTCATTTCTATACTATATCAGGTTGCTATATTTTTGTGCCTTTTTATTTTGACAACATTTATTATGAAAAATAAAT
>NW_005841939.1:3362937-3370793 GCF_000455745.1 Alligator sinensis | reverse complement strand
TTCCCTTTTGCTTTGCTTCATGGAACACCAGATTTTTCTTATGCTAGGTAGAACTAATCTGATTGCTTGTGTTATGCTGTTGCAATGTGCTGTGCTCGAGGCTAACCCTGAAGACTGTTAGAAGCTGCAGCTGGCAAAAAAAAGCAGCTGCCTGCCTACTGGGTGTGGCATTTGTCAAAAATACCATAGTATACTAATTCTATGAAAACTAAACTCACTTGCTATTTGCTTCCAGATTGATGTTGATCTACAAAACACTACATGATTTGGGTGCTGGATGAGTCTCTCTTTCCTACCAGAGCAGTGGTGGACACATACACACAAGGTACGCTTCCTCATCACTAGAATTGATCTCCCCCACTGAGCTACAACAGCCAGTCTGTGGACCTTCAGTGAACAGCATAAGACCCATATGCTTTCTTGGGTTACCTCAGGAGGAATTGTACAGTAGGCATGAGCACTTGGGAGGAAGGGTATATTTGTTAAATTTTCACTACTCCACCCTATTCCCTTGAAGTGTAAGTGTTCACAGTGCATTCCTCAGATACTCCAAAAATTCTCCAGAAGAACCAACTAATCTGCCTTGTCAAACTCTCTAATGACTACTTCCCGATGAAGTCTAGAATCCACCTTCATCCTTCTTGGCACTATCAACCATAGTCATCATTTTGAAATGTTATCTTTCCTTAGCTTCTGTAAGTCTGTCCTCTCCCGGTTCTCCTTCTATCTCTCCAGTTGCTTCTTCATATACTTCAGAGGCTTTGATTCATCCCTCTCCAACTTTCTGTGGGGTTCCAGAGCGCCTTGTCTTGGTCCCCTTCTCTTCTCCCTCTACATGCCTGATAGCTAGGTAATCTCATCTACCAAAAGACTGCCATTTGTTTATTGAGAACCCACTGATATATTTCTCTACTCCACACTCCTCTACTCCTCTGTCCAAGCTAGAACTTACACCTGTTTTCTCTGAGATTTCCTTTTGCATGTCTAGTCTTCAGCTCAAACTCAACACGCCTAAAACTGAACTTCCAATTTATTTCCCCCAAATTATCCTTCCATCCTCTTTTCTCAGCTACTGTGAAAATTACCCACACTCCCTCCATCACTGTGGGGGCATTTATCTGCCCCCTCATGCCCCTTCCGTGCAGAGAGGCTCAGAGCTGCTGGCCCCCCCCCCCCCCCCCCCCCCCCCCCAACCCACCACAACAGACTTCCCAGCCGCACACAGCTCTCCAAACTGCCGGGCTGTGCTCCTGGGTGCCTGCATGCTGCACTGTGGCTGTGCACACACACAGGCATTTATCAGCTACATTATCAGCCACATCAGGCCGATTTCCAATATACTCAATTTTCTTTATATCAGTGCCAATCCCACATCAGACTGACGCACCTCTAATCTGCAATACTACCAATTATCTCTAAGCATTCCCTCTTTACATTTTTCCTTTGCTGAAACACCTCCAAAATATCTGACAGATGGTAGGATATGGGGATGCCAGAGCCACTGCCTATCATGGTGACCACTGTCTCATTGTTTCTTTGTACTTTCCTGTTTGTCTTTATCCATCGGAAGTCTCTTATACTTAACTGGAAGCTCTTTAGAATGAAGATTATCTTTTTGTTTTGTGTCTGCACAGTACATACTAGTCCTTCTCAGTGACTAAGGCTCATAAGTGCTATAGTAATACAATTAATATTAATAATAATATTATTTCCATGTTAATAAAATAAAACAAAAATTTAGGAAAATACTTATACTTTCAGGCCTTCTTTATAGATTTTGGCAGATTCTATTGCTGTAATTCACACAAGAGATGGAAGGAGGAAAGGAGAAAGAAATGTACTTGGCCAGTGTTCCCTGTGAGCCCTTTGCCACTGTTGGAATAACTTGTTTTTCTACTTCATTGTCTATCTTCTCTTTATTGGTATTATTTATACTCAGCAAACGTTGCTGCCTGTACAGTTCATGTTGTAGTCCTGTGTTTGTACGCCACAAATTCAGCATTATGATTTCATTTGTGACTCAGATTGAAGAAGAAAGCATCTTGGGAAAATACAAGCCCTTGATTAAAGCTCCAGGGCTAGATTAACACCAGCTGAGAATCCCACTCCTATGGTTTGAAATCTTTAGCTATGCAAAAACTGGGGGGGGAGGGGGGAGGAGAGGGGAGAGACTCAAATAGCTATGGAAATTAGTAAATATGGTACCAAATATAGGAAAAATATTTGGAGAAAATAAACCGAATTTGGCAACATTTGAAAAAAATTATGGTGCATTAAAACACTTATCTAATACTAGAAGATACTATCATGCAAATTATTCAGGAGGCCAAATGTAAGCTTTCTGTCATACTAAATGTTAACAACAAACTACATACTGGACCAATATGAAGCTTAAATTTAACTCATAAATGTAAAGCAGAGTGGAAAAGGCCATTCCACAAATGGGTCTGATCCTGCTCACTCTGCTCTCTGAAGTAAGTAAGGCTACATGTGGGTGCAGGGATCTTTCAACCTCAGCACAGGCTTCAACAGTGAAATACATCACCCTGTTCTTAAACTCTCTAACAGAATTAGGGTGACATTCTTTAACGAATGTTATAGTTTGTATGAGGTCCAGTTCTGCCCCTAATTAAGTCTGGAACACTCCCAGTGACTTTAGCAGCAGCAGCAGCAGGATTGTGCCTGTTGCTACATAAATTCACCAATTACTGCAGTTTGTACAACAGTAAATAATAACATAGCAATTAAACACCCTAGTGTAGCCATAACAGTTACTTTAGCAAATTATGGTAAACAGCATGCGATGTGGAATAAATCATTTCACAAGCTATCTCTAAAATGCCATGTTGGAAAAATTATTCCTGATAAAAATTTCATGAAAATGTAAAACATTTCAGCACTGTCTCCTAGGGTAGTGTTTAGATCATATAAAACCTCAAGGGACAATGGTCAGTGATTTCAATAAGAACCAAAAGACAGTTTTCCCAGAATGAGCTTGTTAAGCTGATATAAAGACATGTGATATTGATTTGGCTGTTTCATTTGTTTAGTTGTTTGCTTTGTGGACCCTGTTTTTAATCTAATAATCTTCCATTAATATACTTAAGGACTTCATTCATAAAAGAAAATCATTTTTTTAAAACAGATGTTGAATGGCTGAGGCAATATAATTCAGCATCCAGAATGCTGCAAGCAGTAGACCTATGTACAGTACTTTGCCTGTTGTCAAACACTGAAAAGAGCTTTACAAGAATATTTTCAAAACATTACTTTTCTTCTTCCTACCTCAACACCCAAATAGGATTACTGTGACATCCTCTTACATATTTTTAAATTGAACCTTTTTACATAATCTAGTAAGGTCATAATAGCTGTCTATTATACTTGTCTTTTGAAATGTTTGTTATGATTTACCTGCTGGTGGCTTTATGAAAGGTGGTGGAATTAATGGTAAGATAATGGGTACACTCCCATGATCCTTTGACCCTGCTGGTGAGTCTGAAAGTCCATTTCCTGTGGCAAGCCCTGGATAGCTTGTGTTTATATTGTACGGTGAAATAACACTGTCCTCAGGTAATTTTGGTTTTGGCAAAGAATTTTCTGTAAAAGAAAAAGAACAAACCATAAAGTATGGCAAAGGTGTTTCTTAGATGCCCCTATACATTTTTCCCAGTCTGATCATAAAATTACTTTTTCTAAAACAAGAAGAATGGAAGATAAAATGAGAATATTCTGCCTCTGCTACATTCCAACAAACTTTTAAAATGTTCATATTTTATCAAAAACAGCATTAAACTGCACTATACTTTTTTAAGTAGGCTTACTTTCTTATGCATATTCTCAGTATGTCTGATTTATTCAGTGATCTCACACTCCTGTCTTTGATACCAGTTACGGTATTTTTATGACAATTAATTTTGATGTCTCATACTGTTGATGTGATGTCACTGGATGAATCATGCAAAAGAAATAGATGGATAAATAAAAGAATCTCCGATTCCACTCCAATAATTTGGCAGCTAGTAATAATGGAGAAGGAAGAAAAAAAGAGCAAAAAATTATGAAAATTTTAGCAAAATATGTATTAAATATTGTCTGTTGTGGCTTCCATTCATTAGACCACCACAGGATTCTTATTTATAGGCATTTATTTGGTATGCTCCCCCTAATTAAGGGATAGGATTAAAATAATATAATTATAATGTATCACAAAGATAGGAAAGTACTTTTTTCCGCCTAAAGATTCTGTAAGCCAAAGACATCTACCTGGCACAGGTATTTGGCATCTTTGTTTGTAGCATAAAACATATGACTTCTATCATGTGTTTATAAGGATACAGATGATCTTATCTTGTTTTAAAAATGAGTGAAATATTTCACAGGCTTATTCTAAAAGTATGTCACAAATTTTATTCCACCTAGATTGTAGCCATAAAGCATCCCATGGTAGGTCTATTTTATGAAAATACAAGGAAATAAAAAGCTCTGGAGCTAAACTGTCCAATTGGTGATGTGGGTCACATGCAGCCCCTGAAGTGTTAGCATGCAGCCTCTGGGCTCCTGCCCTGATGGCCAGGAGAATACTGGAATGATGAAGCTAGGGTATGCAGCAAAGAAGGGAGCCCAGCATCCTGCACAGAGAGGGGTTGTGTGCTCAGCTGGCTTGCAGGGGTAGAGGGGAGGTTCTGCTGTGCATGCTGGAAGTGGGAGCCAAGCTGCCTTGTGCAGTGGTGGGGAATGCCAGTGTAGCATGCATGGCTAGAAGAGTGGGGATCCAGGCTGCCTGCCTGTTGTATGTGTAGTGGTGGGGCACTGGGCAGCCCAAGCAGTGGGGAACAGGAAGGGGTGCTACACAGCATGCAGACCCCAGATCTGTGGCCCCTGTACCATGGAGTCCCTATGGCATGCAACTACTGAGTCTGTAGCCCCCAGTTGCCTGGAAGTTGGACAGCCCTGCTCTGGAGTATAGAAACAAGTTACTTTAAAGATGGCATATTTTAAGTGGAATGCAAATACTGATTATGCTGCCAATAATATTATATAGGTAATGATGGCCAAAGCTGAATTTCTGCATTAATAGTTTGTTTGTTTTTTTCTTACCTCTACGTTTTCCACCTTTTATCTAGCACCCTGTTCTCCGCTATTCGGCTCTTTGGTGCCAGTACTCATATCAACACCCACTGAATATAGTGCTGCATGCCTCCAAACCCCGGACACTGCTGATCATATATGCAGCAAAAGGTGGCAGTTCAACAGTGTAAAGCTTCTGTAATTTCCTCTCTTTTACCTCAGCTTTGAGAAACTCTTGTTGGATAAGTCAAGATCCAGCAATTTTCTACTCTTTTACTCTGAAGGAATGTTCTTCTTTTCACTCTGATTGCAATTCCCTATCCATCTGGTGTGGCTGAAGAGTCAAAAGGTAGCAACTGAACTGCTGAACAAAAAAACTGAATCCCATTGTTTAGATTTTGAACAGTTTCATACACAGTACATGAAGGTCCAGAAATACTGCCCCCAAACAAGCCCCCCTCCCCCACACTAAACCTTTCTAAAGCACTTGCAGAAAATAATATATTAAAAACATTAGTAAGTACACATTTATCATACTATTCATGTTTCTTACATACATTCTGAATGTTCTAGTTCTGTATCTGACCTTATCAAAAACCCCAGCCCACCAGTTTTGTCAGCAGAAAGGTTCATTAGGCCCTGTCTGCTAAAAAAAACATTCTCTCTTTCTCTCCCTCCTCACTCTTTTTTCCCCGTTTTTTGGCAGCTACTTGGAATCTTGGGTGCATGAGTTTCAACTGGCTCAAAAAATGTTACAGTTGGAGATATGTTAGTAAGTGCCTATTAGCTGTTGTTTTGCTAAATCCTGCATTCTTGTATTTGATTGGTTTCTGCTTACTGAAAGGCACTGTCAGAGATGTATATTTAAATCAGCCCCAGAGTAAGCAACAAAACATGAATCCTAGTACAAGCCAATTCTGGCAGGTTGAGATAGTTAATCCTTCTTTGCATGAACAAAGGAACATTAAATGTCATTACCTTTGAGAACAGAAATGTGCTGCCGACTCTCCCCATCTGCAGAGTAGTTCCTGAATTCGATATCTTCTCCATCTTTCAATTCAACCTTATCATAACCATACCAGCCAAGGAGCTCATTCATAGTGTTTTCTGCAAAGTTCTGAAAGAGAAGAATTACCTACTTATTTATGTAATCAATAATCATTTGGAATGAAGAGAGGCATGCATAAATCAAATTCTATTTGCAATGCACCATAAACTGCCAGGTTTGTCCCACCTCCTCCAGAATAATGTTCATTTTTCAAGTCAAGTATATAAAATGTAATGCATTTAAATCTCAGAATGACATGCATAATTATGACAGACCTTCATACACTTGTCATTTAAACAAAATAAGGAAAACAGAGGGTTATTTATGAAGGAATATGTCAGAATTTCAAGTCAGTAATATTTTTAGCATATAGTCCTCACAAAAGTCTGTCTCGTTATACCATAACATATTTAAGAGTACAGCAGGGAATTAATAGAAAACAAAGATTTTTTTCAGCTAACAGTTAGTTGATCTCACTATGCTGCAGTCATTTCAAATGGAATAAATTACTGACACAGTTACGATTCCTTAAGGTGGATACAAACCAGATCAAATAAAATCAGTGAAGACACCTTTAAAAAAATTACAAGCCATTACATAATGAGAGTGTTTTGGAAATCTTATCAAATAATAAAAATATCAATTTAATTTTTTTTTAATTATACACAGTAGTTGTTTAAAAGCATTTTGCAGTTTTGTAACACCTCATTTCAAAACTATCCAGAAACAGTAATCTCATTACATTTAATTTTTCATGAAATTACAGCACATTGAACTTTATATCCCTTAATTTCTATTTAAAAAAATACATGCTTCAGGCTGTGTGTCAACAAATATTTCTGTAGGAACTGCTAACCATCAGGCCAGAGTTTCAGTCCAGTAAGTTTAAAATTTTGCAATCAGGTGGCAATATTATATGACATGCAGTGGTGTTATAGAGCTATTAATATGTGGATTTAGAAAATAAATGGCTGTATGAATGAACGTTCCTTCATTGATCATTTTGAAGAGATATGGTGACAAATCTGGAATAAAATGTAAAAGCCACGGTTACAGTATTTCCATTTGTTCTCTTCATCTCTTATCAACCTCTTTTCAACATCAGTTTGAAAATTACATTTTAGTAGAAGAGCTAAACACCTGTAAAAGTCCTGATAGAGAAGCACTGTGATTCTGACAATTGGCACAAAACCATAAAGATATGACACGCACTCAGTACCAAACAAATGGTATGTGTCAAATTTGTAGGTTGCTAGATTTTTATCTAGTATCCACTTAAGTTCAGTGTTCAAACGGAATCCACGTGGGATGGCACAGCACGCTAGTACTTAAAAAAAAATCCAGCAGAACAAGTCATGATTGCTTTAGCATTCATATCAACAACAGACATTCAGCTACACAATGTCACGTGAGGACCTCACGGCTTTTGCTCATTCTTCATGTCCATATTACCAGGGATCCGGATTTTCCATTTCCCATGGAAAAATGAAAAAAACCCATGGATTGACTGAAAAAACCCTGGATTTTTCATTGTAACAGAGAAATACATGGATTTTCCACTTTTGCGAAGAGCTCTCAGCAGGCTGGCAGAGTTCCAGCCTGCCAGGGGCTGAGGGGAGTGAGAAAAGGACAGTCAGGCAGGGGGGGGATTGAGTCCCCCATAAGGTGGGAGGAATGGAGGGAGTTGGGCAGGGCTGGCCCAGCCAGGTGGTGCAAGGTGTCCGGGGAGATGTGAGGC
>NW_005841939.1:3358317-3362927 GCF_000455745.1 Alligator sinensis | reverse complement strand
TCTGTGTGTGGAGCAGGCACAGGCTGCTTGCTGCAGGCTCGAACTCCCTGCCCTGCTGCCATCCCCCCGGGGCCTCCACAGCCCGGTGGGCAGGACCCAGCATGGCAGGGCAGCTCACTGTCGCTGCAAGCCCTGCACCACCCTGGCGAAGCGTTCCCTGCCCAGCCAGCAGCAGCAAGGGTGGCAGCGTGGTGCCAGGTGGGCAGGGAGTGCTTTGCCATGGCAGCACAGAGCTCCTAGCAGTGTCAATGAGCTTCCCTGCCTGGCCCCAGTCTGTCCTGCCATGCCAGGTCCCACCTGCTGGGTTGTGGAGGCCCCAAGGGAAGGGCAGCAAGGCAGGAAGCCCAAGCCTTCAGCAGGCAGCCTGCATCTGCTCCTCACCATGGACTCCATTTTAATCATGGATATTGGGGTTTTTAATCAGCAAATTTACAATTTTTTTAAATCAGAGAGCTTGTGATTTTTAAACAAAGAAAACCAGGATCCCTGCACATTACATAGCTATTCTTTCCATACACTGAATATTTTAAAGCAAGTGCATCAAATATCTAGCCCCTAGAGCCATGTGAGGCTCCTAAGGGCTAAGAATTCTAGTGTGGGGCCTGCTGCCAAATTTTGGGCATGTTTCAATGTTGATGCAGTGAGCGATGGTTGTATTAATCCCTGCAGCTCCCTGAACCAACACAGCACCACTGGTCCATCACAGGAGGGGAGTTCCAGTTCTAGCCTGCAAGAAACCCCATAGTCCTGGTCCAGGCCAAGCAACTTTGATAGCCCTGCTTTAAAGCACTCGTAAGCAACAAAGACAAGAACTTTGTACTTTTCCAAGAGTACTACCTAGGCTATTTTGCTAAGCACCTGTTTCATAGAAACAAGAATAGTAGTCACATTGTACAGAGACTGCTCTGCACGTTTTTTCCCTCTTTCACTTTTGCTTCATTCCTTTCCAGAGAGTGCTAGGCACATGAACTTCAACAATGTATTCTTCTGCAAACTTGGACTTTACATTTTATGAACAGCTTCAAAAATATATATGGTAGCAGCCAGCTATGTTTGACCTATGTCACTATTCCAGTTTGTAACAAATAGCAAAATAATGTCATGAGTTCAGTACCAAAACTGACTACCAGTTGTGATTTAAATAGGAATATTTCCACAATACTTAAAATCCTTCATGTTATTTTAAATACACTTCCCTTACAATGCTGAAATCCCAAACACAATGGCATTGTGTAAATACAAATGGAAGCTGACTGGAAACTGAAAGTAAAACTACATACACCAGATTTGCCCCAAATGCAGCCTCTGAAATGAATAGGTCCTGGGGCTCCTGTAATGTAGCCTTAAAACTGCAGCCTTCCTTTGGTTTGCTAAATTTCAAGTACATAAACACAGGCCTGAGAAACTGATCTCTCACTAAGGACTCTATCTTGTCTGCCCTAACTTAAACCCAATGAGACCCAATTAATTCCAGTGGCTCCAGATTTGTCTCCTGTGGATGCTTCGTATTTTGTTTTCATTGTTTATGTTCTTACCCATTGATAAATTTCTAATTAGGTGTCAAGGCACGTGTAAGTAGAGGCTCTATATATTTGTACTTTAAAAATAAAGTGTATGTAAATATATATGAAGATTAGTTGCAGCCTTTAAATTCTAGTCAAATTGATAGCTAAGCTCTTATTGTCACGAAGATTAACCGAAGAAGCCTACTTGCATTGTTCAAGCCAAGTGAAGCACAATAAGTGAACAGCATAATAGTGTAAATTAGATGAGATTGTTAAATTATTTTATTTTTGATAAGGCTAAAGGGTCAGATCCTGTTTCTAAAAGTCAGTAGGATTTTTGGAAATAATTTCTATGTGAGCAGTATTACTGTCTGTAGGTCCTATGATATTGGGAACAAAGTTAAAGAATTTTCTTAAAATACATTAGTTTGTCTTGACAGGGTCCTTTTGACTAAAGAACTCTTTTGAAAAAACACTCTCTCTGTAATTTAGCTTATGTATTATAGCAATTATTACTATATTTAAGATTTGTTCCGTTTCAGCACCTACAGCTGGTCTTCATTGCATAAACTGATAGCAGAGAGATGGTCCATACCCCAACGAGCTTACAGGTGAAGTTTACTAGTCCTTTCATGCTTTTTTGTATGCTGCCACTTGCACATGGGATGAGCTCCCTGTCACTGACTGCAAAAAGAATGCTCCTTTTAACACTTTTTTGGATGCCTGCAAAATCTTAAGAATGGCTGGGTTCCTAGTACACTGAGACCATTCAGTTGTCTCATTGCTTCCTTGTACTCCCTCATCTATTTGCATCCATCAGTTATCTCTTAGTTTACATGGCAGCATTTTGAATGGATATAATTTGGGAGGCCTAAGAGCAGATTTGTGAAGAGCACATTGCTGGCAAGTCCAGGTGCAAAAGAAGGGCCTGAAGAAGAATGTCTTAGCTGTGTGGATAGATAGGAAGGGCCAGATTCTGGAGATATTATACTAAAGGATGGGGCAAGACCTAGGAACAACTTGGATGTGCAATATTAGAAAAAGGGATGAGTCAAGGATGTACTAGGTGACGATCCTTGTAGAAGGGGGAAGTTTGTTGGTGTTTTTCACAGTGTTTGAGAAAGAAGAGTTTGGAAATATTCAGAGGAAAATCAAGAGTACCATCTTGGCTACATGCAAGTAGACACTTGGATGAGATGTTAAAAGATAGCTGAGATTTCAGCTTGACAGAAGAAGACAGGTAGAAGGCATGGTATAACACAAGCTTTGGTGAACCCAAGCTCAAGTCCAAAGTGAAGATGTAGATCTGTTAGTTGATAGCATAAAGATTCTCAGAAATATTTAAAGCCATAATGTGGAGGACAGAGTTTGAAGATGACAGAGGCAAAAATGTGTGTCTATGGAACCACAACACAAGAGCAGGGGAGAGGAAGATTCTGTAAACACAAAATTGAAGGAGCAGCTAGAGACCGGTAGGTTGAAGGAGTGGAAGGACCCACAAAAGACAATGAAGGACAAAGGTATCAAGGAGAAGCATGTGATTAACAATATAAAAGGCAGTCAACAAATTAAGGAGAACGATGGACTTGTTCTAAGCATAGGTCAGGAATTGGTCATCAAAGACTTTGATGACAACCATTTCAGTGGAGTCAGCAAAACTTTGATTGGAGGCAATCCAGGGCCAAGGACAAGAAATGTCACATGAGTTCAGAAGTATCTGAGAGAGAGAGCTGAAGCAGTAGTTGGAGAAAGAAGTGGAACAAAGATGGTAATTTTTATCACTGGACATACTCAAGTTTTTAGGTAGTTAGCTCTCACAGTGGTAGCAAACAAGCCATGGTAGCACGGAAATCAGCTTGAGCTGCAAAAACTGCTTGAAAAGCTGGGTAAACATTTGAGTAGTTATCCTGCACTGAGCTCCATGCTATATAGTAGCTACACTGTTAGAAGTACCTGAACTACTTAATTTAAAGCTAGCTCAGGGAAGTTTGCATATACAGGCAGTCCTCGGACTTACAACACAATTGGTTCCTGAAAAACCACATCTGAAGTCAAAACATTGCAACTCGGAACCGATTTTCCTATAGGAAACAATGTTATAATGGGGGATTGGTCCTGAACCAAGGCCCGATGCCCTATTTTCACCAGAAATAACCAGGAATTTTGTACTCAATCAATTATAGATGAGTCATATAGCTACATTAACGTATTTATATTGTAAATAGCAATCATTGATTTGGAAGGACTTCTTTGAGGTGACTTTGCTGGGCTTTTTGAAGGGTTCTTGGCTGGAGTCTTCTCAGGAGTCTTGGGTGCAGGTTTTTCTGGAGTCTTGTCTGCTTTCTTAAAGGAAGTGTCCAAGGAAATTTGGACAGATGTTCTCCAGGGAGATGGGTGACACAGCGAACTTGTTTGCTGACATGGCATGGCGTTGGATCAAGCGTTGTACAGTCAAAACTGACGTCATAATGTTGAAACAGGGTGTCATATTATAAACATTGTTAAGTACAAAAGGTTGTACCTTGAAACACTGTAAATTGAGGACTGCCTGTATCAAAACCTGTTGGTAATGAGAGGAGAAAGGAGGGAAGAGGGAGGAATAAGGGAGAGTAGAGGAGACAGGAGACAGCAATAGCATAATAGGGTGTCAGGGGGTAACTAGGTCACCAGCCTCAAGCACTGACCCTAGTGGGGACACAAAAACAGTAGAAACTGTGCTGCTGGCCTGATCACTGCTGCCACCACTAGCAGCGCAGCCAGTGATGCCACCCCATGAACTTCTGCTATCGAGGGTGTTCAAGCATTCAGTTACATATCTGGGAGAGAGTAGGAGCAAGGAGATCAGGAAATGGGAGAGGATGGAGTTTAGGGATAGGAGGAAAGTCATACAGGAGGCACAAAACAGAGATAGGGGAAAAAGAAATGTGGGAAGAAAAAAAAAAAGAGAGAAGACAGAGGGAGTGAGGTCCTGTTGAATCTAGTCAAATATCTGCCTGAAGAAGTTATCTAGATCAGTTTCTTTTATTTTGGATGAATACCCTAAATAGAGATTTGATGGGTGACCCATGATGCCCAAACACATCTGCCCAAAAGGAGACTGAATAC
>NW_005841939.1:3351389-3358307 GCF_000455745.1 Alligator sinensis | reverse complement strand
GAAACAGAGTTATGGCAAATGCAAGCCTTTGATACGTCACTGGAAAGCCACAGCAAAATAGGCCTAGATACATAATTGAGTTGCATGAGGTAGAGACTTTTCTGTTTCAAAATAATTCTTTGCATCCCTCTGACACTTTCATATGCAGTTTTCATAAGGATATTCTGAACATGATGGTAAAGTTCACTTGACCGGGGTAAAGTCAGCATAAACAGACTTTATCCTAAAGGAATACATGGGGGAGGAGGTCAAGGTGATAAAATCCATTCCTAACCCCAGACCAACCTTTGGGACTATATGTACAATTGTTCCTTCAGCCACACAATAGAAACAGTGATTTTCTGACTTGTGTGCCCATATAATAAAATCATGGCATTCTCATCCAGCACATTTATATGCTAATGTCCACTCTGACCCATGTCAACCTAGGATGGAACTTGCTCTCTGGCATGTAGGGAGCAGAGCTTACATAGCTTCTCTGTCAGCAGGCCACAGCTGAACTGCCCTCCCATGGGGCTGGCATGGTTTAAAGGGCCTGATGCAGGTTTACCATCCAAGGGTGAAACTCATCAATAATTAGATCTCTCTTCTGAAATTACATGCAATAGCATGGACCCCTGGGTCCACAGAGACCTACTGAACCGCAGCAGAATTCTGTATGGGAGACTGTGCTACTAGATTTTAATTGTAGGATCAGGGCCTTAAACTTCCCCACAACAAGAAGTAGGGAATGTTTATTTCACATTGGGTAAGCTGAGGCAGAGACAGGATAAATGATGCCCCTGGTCACACAGTAAAGCACTAACAAAGCTAAAACTTTGAATGCAGAAATCCTAACTCCACATCCCTTTGTGCTCTATTAGACAACACTCAGTCCTTTGTCATGTACCCTCTACCCATTTTCCCAAATCTTTTGTTCTAACATTGATAACCTCTTGAACTGTACTTCCAAGTGCCTTGGAACAGTCAAATTCCATGGGAATGTTAAGGCCAAGTCTCCTGGAATACTTTAGCTGACAGTGCAGGTGTGCAGCTGTGTGCTATCACAGCTGTTTAACTGCTAAGGATTTTACTAAGGTTTGCAATAAAGTCATCTCATCTTTACCAGAGGAACTGGTCTTAAATTGCTGTAGTATTCCAGAGGCCCTTGGTTATATAATACCCCAAGGTCTTCAGCTCCTAATGTATATAGATTCTTTTTTGCCCTCAGAAGCCCCAAGCTGTGCATCACCATCTTGCTATGGTGTACAACTTGCATGTTTTAACTGTATCATTTCCTTATTCTTGTACTGCACATAAATACTCTTCCATTTCCCTCTTAGAAAAACTAGATTATTATTATAGTAGTAGTAGTAGTAGTAGTAGTAGTAGTAGTAGTAGTGTTGTTGTTATTTTAGTTTGTTTTGTGAACTGCATCTTACTTCCTAATCATAGAAAGGAGGAAGATTTTGTGGATGTGGTTTTTTATATAGTACAACTTCCCACATTCTTTATGAGACTGACACTGGTTTTAGACCACAAAAAAATTATCACCTTTTACACTAATTCCCTTTTCAGGATTCATTTCATTGTAATAATATACATAAGATGATCTTGCATTACAGAGCAAAGCTTTCCCAAATTTTTACTTATTCCTATATTTTAAAACAAAACTGTGCTTTTCTTTCCATTTTATATTTATTGCCTCTCCTTCTTTGTGAACCTTATTCACAGGGGGCAAGGCTTGGCTACATAGAGTGAGGCCTGGCAAACAGAGGCAGGAAACGCAGAAAAAAATGGGTCTGTCAGACTCATTTTCTTTTAGGTTTTACTGCTGAATGTTTATATCAGATTTTGGAGGAAGCTTCTATTTCCTTACATGAGTGACCTACTGGATGTACAGTGAAAAAGAATTAACTTTTTACAAGTCTATAAAGGAAATAAAAATGTGGATATATTCACAACACAACCTAGACTGGTTTTTAATAGCCCTCTTTGCTCAAGTTTGTTTCCACCATCTTGCATTTGATGACTAAACAGCATTGCTGTCATCCAGAAAAGTTTTTGATCCTTTTATAAGTTTCCCTGTTCTGCCCCACCCATGTGTTAATGTTGTGATGCGGCCGTCATCCACCTCATGTATACAAGTACTTAACACAGTTAACTGTTACTCCATTTAAGAAAATAGGTGAGGTACATTCAAACAAATAATGAAATTCACTTTGTAGCCAACCTGTAAAATTACTTCCATGCAGGCTTCATAAAAAACAAAAACAAAATCTTCCTGAAATAGGACAAATGAGAAGGTCTCTCTTTTTTTCCATTGATAAATAAATATCTTTTTGTCTTTCAGGGGAAAAGGAAGGAAGGGGTTTCTTCGGAATCTTTTTAATGTTTAAAGTTATCTGCCTTCTTCTGAGAGTAGTCAGAGTTGCAGTGTCTATCTCACTGCTTTCCCATTTTGACAGTGGTCTTTTTAAATGCCAAATGGGGAATATTAAAACACTACACTGAAGAATCTTTTGATGAGTTTACTATTAAACTATAACAGATGGGGCTGTCTTAAGCTCTAGGCATCAGAAATTAAGCCCAATTTTAGAAACAAATTACTTATTGAGAATATTTATAGATGGTAAACTTCTTGGGCACATGGAAGCAGCCCATTAAATTATAACACAGATTAATCACTAACTTTTCAAATAAGTCAAAAGCATAGCTAAATTAAGTCTTGCTTGTTTAGGACAGTTTCCAATACCATGTATGTGTGCAATCCCATGAACTTATGTTTAATTATTTTTAAAACGTATTTGAAAGCACCCTTTTCCTCACTCATGAGTTGTACTGTTGTCTGACAGGAACTAAGCACATAAAAGTAAGAGTGCATGTGGAGGCAGAGGAGGACTATATCTAGTCTCTGTAAACTGTTGTATTGATTAGACTGTAAAAATTAAATTAGTGTTAAAAAGTGTCAAATTGCCCTGATTACATTATACCCTGAATACAGCACATATTGTATTATTCACCAAGTAACAAAAACTGCTAAATGACACCGAGTTAATTTAAAAATAACTATTTGGGTTTTCTGGGGGGAAGGAGGAATTCCTAGTTGGTATACGGACAGCACCCGTTTCTGAAAATAGCTAGGAAATGTCATATGGGGGGGATGAAAAAGGAACATAAAAGAAAGACTGGGTAAAAAACTAGAGGAATGAGAGAAAGAGAGGGAGAAGGAGAGAGAAAGAGAGATTTATGAAGGTCACAGTGAAACAAAACAGTTCTATCTGAATATATTTTTCACTGAAATGTAATATGGGGAAACTATGCAGAGTCATGTAATTTTTGCACACAATGTTGTATCAAATTTAAATTTGTTACAACCCTCATGTACATTAGGCTAGTGACAACAAAAATGTAACTTAATATCTGGCATAATGAAACAGCAAGCAACATGAATTTCCAGTCATATTAAAGCTGAGCAGTAAGTGACATAACTGATGTAACACATGAAAACCAAGCAGCTCAGTTTTGGTGATCATTCTTGAGTAAATATGTGACTGTATCAAACATAAAATCTTGAAGGAAGTCTCTGTGATGAGGTAATTTTATTGCTCATTCATACTGCCTTGCATTGGCTGTACTTAAAATAGACACTTGTACCAATGGCCTTTTTATTACCCCAAGGAAAAAAATCTCATACACACCAGTCCTTTTTCTTTCTGCTAGCAAAGGGAAGCAATTTGATCCAACGTGGGCTGAAACCTGAGTATGTCACTGTACACCATGATAAAATTCCCTAATCCCTGAGCCAAATTTCCCTGAGGGGGCCCTCCTACTACTCCTTCACTTTCCAAGCTGACTTTTCCATTCCCTCTCTCATCTTTCCCTCCCCTTCATCTCTTTCATTTCCCCTACCTTAAAGCCTTGATATCTGATCTGCTGCTGGTACTCAGGTTACAGTTTTTACAGCTTAGGCTGTCTATTGCTGTATACATTCCTTTCTTTCTGCTCTGCCGTGATTACTTACCAGAGCTTATTTTACACTGGTCCAGATGAAAGCAGTTCAGATGAAGGGAAACAGTCAGGCTGTTTGAGCATTACAGATATGAACCTATACAAAGGCACATTGTGTTCCCTGTGACATTTTGTTGCAAACATTTTATACAGTGTGACTAATTTATGTTACTGTACTCTTTGGGTTTAAGAAAATACCAATTAAACGTGTGTGTGTGCATGTGTGTGTGTCAGGGAAAACAACTGACCCTCCCAGGATTTTAGTGTTTTAAGTGGCATAAACATAATTTCTTAAATACAGCAGGCAATTCCAGGAGCCACCCAGTCCTTTAAAAATGGGATCCCCCAGCTTCACAGCACAATGTGCACTCCGAAGTGTGATTTGCTTTGTGAAAGCTTCTGTCCCCTCTCACCTTACCCCAAATCAAAAAGAAAAAAAAAAAATGAGGCTCTGCTCTCTATTTCAGTTCTACCATTCCCTAGTTCCCAAGTTAATTGTTTGTGCAGTTGAAATCAGAGGTTTGTAATGTTAAGCAGTTACCAATGATTAGAAAAAAGGACAAACTTCCTACACCAAGGTGAATGCCAATGCTTAATACCAAAGAATTAGTTTAAAATTGTGTAATTTTTCTCCTTCACACAATGTTGTTTTTGTTTCTTCCTCACCATTTCAGACAAACATCTGTTATACTGTAGAAGAACAACTATCTCCCAAACCGCTGAGTGTGCCTGCAGCCAAAGTAAACAAAACAAACCCAGAGGATCCAGCACAGTCAGCCTTTATATCCAGCCAGGATAACATTTCACATGTTTTGATTAAAATTAGCTAATTTGCAATTCTAGAACCTATGAAACTTAAAAGCTACAATCCATATATATTGCATTCAGCGATGCTTTGGAGGGCTGCAGCCTAATGTGATGGATTCCTGCCCCTTCTTCTCTACCCCCACCACCAAAGCCTCCAAAAAAATGAACTAGCTGTGATTCTGGTGAGCGATTCCCGTTACTACCCAGTGCCTATCCAGAGCCCCATCAGAAAAGTAGTCTCCCACCCAGCAGTAACGTCCCTGGGATTGGAATCCAGAGTGGTTTGATTCTGAAAAGATGCCATTGACATGCAGGGCAGTTCTCCCTTATTTTGTCCATCCCACTAATGCTACCCTTGTCCACAATTCCAGTTCTGGTGTGCCACACAGACAACATGAAAAAGAAAGCCTACCTTAACTGGGAGAGAACGCCTACCTCAAATTAGTAATGCAGCTGGGAGAGGATTGTGTTTTCCCATTGAATTTTATGGGTAGAGATCAATGCTATATAACAAAATGGTCTTGTTAATAGATATGCATATATCTGTCTTCTGCATAATATACATAGTATACAGGCATCTGACATTTTCACAGCACTACTCCACTTACGTTTCATTTTCATATGAATTACCCGCTTAAACGACAGCAGTTGTATCTTATAGCCAAACTATCTTGTTTTAAAATTACTTTGTGCAGCAAGTTTAAAAGAAAAAAAACTAAATAAAAGGAAGTTCAGCTGATATCCTGCAATACGTATGACTTGTCTGCGACTCTGGTGCAGAAGTGTAAAATAAAGACAGGTCAGGGAATAGACGTATAAAACAGACGCACAAAATGGGACGAGTCCAGCCCGGATAAAAGAAGTCCTGCAGTGGGTTTGTCTGCGATCGCTGCCATTCCAACATCTGGAGGGGCAGCCTCCAGCGCTACCTCTGGGGCGCAGCTGGATTGGCACAGTTTCCCAGCAGAGACAGGACACCCCTCGGAACAATAAATAGACTTCTAGCAAAACCAGCCCTCGGACAGCCTGCTCTCAACAACACCTCGCTGCTTTGATTAACTGTGAAGTGAGGCGAGAAAGAAAAGAAAGGGGGGTGGGGGGAAAGGAGTCCCTGTATCTAAGTACAGAATGATGTGCAGCTCAGACCATAACATTTCACTATGACAATTTAATTACACGCCTGCAGCTGGCTACTGAAAAGGAGAGAAAGACACTGCTTCAAAAAGCTGTCCCTTCTTGCTTAACTTTAGCTACCTGGGAGGCTTGGGGGGCAGTGGGGGGTAGACACTGCTCAGCCCTGGCACCCGAGAAGCTGAAAACCCCATTAAGAGTTGCTGGGGGTGGAGTGGAGGGGGGTTACTTTAATTAATTAATTTTGGGGTTGTTGTGGTTTGGTTTCAAATAAAGAAATCCAAGCCGGTCAATGACTAGGGCTTGCAGGCTGTGAATTCGGCTCTGTTTTCAGCCCAGGAGGCGGAGTTGAGACACATTCAGTGCATCCCCCCCCTCAAAAAAAAATGACAAGAGGTCCTTTCTTATTTCATTTCCATGCAGGAAGAAGGGAGAAGGGGGAAAGGGGACACCCCTCCCCATCCCAGGCACATACCTTCATCTCTTCATTGATTTCCCTTTTCACCGGGTGAGCCGGCTTCCTGCTTCGTTTATTTTCTGGAGGTCTCCCTTCTTTCTCCATTTCTGCCATTTTTTGTGTCTAGTGGGTAGAGATGAAATGGCTGCTGGTGTTCTGGGGGGGTTGGGAAGGAGAAGAGTGTGCGGGGAGGTGGGGGCTCAGGGCCGGGAGAAGGCGTCAGTGAGTGTCGGAGGAGCAGGCAGCTGTGGGAGGGTCGGGGGATGCAGCCGGGCTGGGTTTTGGATGCCCTGTCGAGTCAGCAGCCATCTTCTGTCTCCCCGTCTGCCTGCATGAGCGAAGGAGAGACCCGTGTGTGTGTGTGTGTGTGCGCGCACGCGGGAGAGAGAGGCAGAGGGAGCAAGCGAGCGTGTGCGTGCGTGCGTGAGTGAGTGTGTATGAGTGCGAGTGTGTGGACGGGAGCGAGCGCCACTGAGCGAGCCGGCCCGCTCCCCACGCGGAGCTGCGTGCCGGGGGGGCGGGGGGCGGGGGGT
>NW_005841939.1:3349784-3351199 GCF_000455745.1 Alligator sinensis | reverse complement strand
CCTGCCCGCCGCTGCGGGGCGGCGCGGGCCCTCGGCCTCCCGCCTTCTCGCTGCCCTCCGGGCGCGCGGGGCCGGCACACCGCGCACTCCCATCGTCTCTCTGGCGGGAGCGGGGGTGTTTCTGGAGCTGAAAGCACTGACATTTGCCAGCGCGAAAAGTTGAGCAGAGCTCTCTTGGCTCCTTTTGTGACTCCAAGGAGCCTGCGCGGTTCAGATGGCACTGATTAAAGACACGAAGCCACCGGCCTTTCTCCCCCATCCCATCCCATCCCCGCACCCTCCTTTCTCCCCCTTCTTCTTTTCTCCCCCCCATCCCATCCCATCCCATCCCTTTCTTCCCCCACCCTTCTTTCTCCACCTGCCCTCCTTTCCTCCCCTCTGCATCCTCCTGTCCTCCCTTCCTCCCTCTTGCAATCTCCTTTTTCCATCTCACTTCCTTTCTCCCCCTTCTTCTCCCCCATCCTATTCCTTCCCCAGCACCCTCCTTTCCCTCTCTGCACCCTCCCTTTCTCTGCCCTCCTTGCACCCTCCTGTCTCCTCCCTCCCTGCACCCTCCTTTCTACCCCTGCTCTCCCTTTCTTCCCCCCTCACACCCTCCTTTTTCCCCTGCCCTCCCCCCGAAATAAAAACCCACACAGATTTGGGGACGTGCAGTCCTTTGGCTGGTAAGGTGTTGATACGAAGTACTAGCCACCTTTCCAGTCACAGAGCCAGCCCTATCCTGAAACAAAACGGTTTCTCCTCTTAATCACGGCCCAGAAGAATTAAAGGAGAAGTTTGGAAAAATGCAACAAACCAAACCCCGCGTCTGGTTGCTGAAGCAAAGCAGCAGAAACACGCAAGGGCTTTTTGTGCAAGCTGCTCTTGCAGTGAGCACTAGGCAACAATCGAGCTGCACAAAAGCAGGCCCAGTAGGGCTGGATCCTGGATTTCACTGGGGGTGTTGAATGCGGAATGAGCAGGCCTTGCATGCACAAGTGCTAAACTGCAGGAAAACACGTAAAGATTTTTTCTTGGTAAATATATTGAGCACTAAACATCTCAAAGCATAACTGGTGTGACTTTGCATTGAGGTACACTACTCAACAGCTGACCTCCCAAGTATTCCCAATGCCTCTGAAAAGCCCTTTCCCCCCCATCTTCATTCCCTGCTTCTGCCAGACTTACTACAGCAGAATCCCTATGGCCCAGCTGCTAGCAAACTGCAAGTTAGGTACCCTGCTTCTTAAGATACTTTTTCATGGGTGAATAAAATAGAAATTATAAGTTGCTCAAGACCATGATTTCACCTGCAGCATCTGAACTCTGAAGCTTTTAGCTTTAAGACAAGGGTCTCCTTCAGGAAACAATTCTGGTTTGAACTGCCACCTGCCCAGTTACATGAATTGGTCCTTATGGAAGAGGTAAAGTGAATT
>NW_005841939.1:3332725-3349774 GCF_000455745.1 Alligator sinensis | reverse complement strand
ACTGTTGGTTTCCATTAACAATGGATAAGACCATTTCAATGACAAAATATTTTAAATTATTATTCTGTTTAGAGATGTATTTGGTAGCCATGTTGGTCTGAGACAAAAAAGAAATGCAAAACTAGAACTCTTGGTTCACAGATGATACCTTTTATTAGATCAGCTAAGAAATTGCAAAAAAAAAAAAATTGGTCTCTAAACCAAAAGTTCTGGAGTTTTGCATTTCTTTCTGTTTCTAGAAGCATCTAAAATAGGGGCTAAAGGGGTTGTTTTGCAGTATGGCATAACACAAGTATTAACATGTGGCGCCCCTTCCTTCAGTGAGAGTTTTGACTACGGCTGTTTTCCTGTCCCGGGGCTGCAGGATTTGGCTGAGCACCACTTGAATCTAATGCTACCAAGTCTAAAATTTGATCCCCAGGGGTCCATGACAAGAAACTGTGGCCTGGAGAATGGAATTATGGGTTTTGTGGGCTTTCCATGACCTGTCTCTTCTAGGATGTTAGATCATCCACAGTGGGGAGGGAAGCAAGTGAGACATCTCATCCACTGTCAGGTACAGAGAATGGCTTGAAAATTGACGGTTTGGATGAAAGGTAAATTTGGGTTCATGGGTGTCCTTGGCGGTCCCCCTGACTAGCAGCGTGGACCTAGCCTATGTTCCTGGTCATTCAAGACAATGTACTATTTGTCTTTATATCTACTACTGACTTTTAAAGTATCTTTTAGCAATAATCATCTCGTTATGGTGATCATATTTTGGCCTCTGTCAAGAAAGTGAATCAAAACTATAGTATTGTTTCCTTTCCTTTGTATATGATTGGAAAATAGTATTTTCAGTGATGACATACAGCATAATTATATCAGTTCCTATTAGCCTAGCAAAAAAAATCAGTTTCAGGGATTCTGGTATTCAGAATGCCCAAATTACATATATAAGATTGCTATAATTTTTTGTCTGAAAACTCAGTTTTAAAAGTAATTTGATTATGAATTGTTGCTCTCGGAACTTGAGAGGCAAAAGCAAAAAGGAAGGGATAATTTAATATTTAATGGTGGTTTATCAGCTTAATAAGAAGAGAGGGGTAGTTAGCTTTGTTAATCTGAAGTCAGGCAGAAGGCAGGGCAGGGTAGCATCATAAGGTGTGTCCAGATGTGAAGGCTTGTGTGGTTTGTGGTGTCACAAACTTCTTTATGCCGCCATAGGCTGCATGCGTTGCACATTAAACTGTGCAGGCACTACTAATTTGCAGTGGAGGAGGGGCAAAATTAGCAGTGCACCACATTGCTCATTCCTTGGTAGCTAAAAAAAAGACCTCAGAAAAAAAAGCAGCGCAAAGCACACAAAGATAGCATGTGCCAGGGCAAACATGGAGATGGGGAGCAGGCAGCCAAGGACCAGCCCAGGGCTGCCTGCACCCTGCTTTCCACATTCTGGTCCCTGGCTGGTTGGGGCTCAGGGTGACTCAGTGCAGGGGCTGGCTGCCAGCTAGCCTTATGCTGAGGCAACCTGTGCCCCAGACAGATCCCTCCCTCCACCCGCTGCAGCACATGGAGTCCAGCCAGGAGGTGGACGTGGCCTGCAACAAAGGGCACATGCAGGGGCACGTTCTGCGGCACAAAGTAGCAGCACAAATTTGTGCCGCTACTATTTGTGCCACTCCAAACGCATGCCTCTGCTTGTCTGGACATGGCCTTAGAGCAGGGGTGAGCAATTCTTTTGGGCGGAGGGCCACTTACTGAGTTTTGGCAAGCCATCGAGGGCCGCATGACAGTCAGCCAGGGGCAGATAAATATTAATTTTCTAAATTTTTTAGGGGCCCCACGGGCCGGATAGAATGGCCTGGCGGGTCGCATTTGGCCCACAAGCATTTGCCCACCCCTGCCTTAGAGTCTTAAGAAGAAGAATTAGGACATCAGAATCTGAAATCTTTTATTTTTTAAAGTTTACAATGGAATTGGAATGAGCATCTCTCAGCAAAACTATATGAAAACAAATTCACCTTAGAAAGCTTATAGCTAATTTACTGTATTTACTAAATTGTGAAAGCACATATTTTTAGCATGAAAAAATTGCATTCTTAGTAAAGAATCCTAGCCACTCTAATGGCTAAGAGTGCTCATCATTATCCTTCAGTCATATATATATATTTGTAGAATTTGTCTCAATTCACATGCATATATACATGCAGGCCCGGGGCCTATAGCTTTACAAAAACAGTCCTGGACCTAAGGGTGAAATCCTGACATTATTGAAATCTGTGGGAGTTTTGTCATTGAATTCAGGTAGCCTAGGGTTTCATGCAAGATTTTAACTTAAGATCTGGTATAGGACTGGCTAGAAGACAAGAACCTTATTTCACAAAAGAACCTGAGGTTTCAAACCTTTTTCCATTCCATCAAAGAAGAAAAAAGTAAGCTTTTGAATAATTTTGCAGAAAACCTGAAAAGAAGGGGAGGACCCTGGTCCAAATCCATACACTGCCTGATTAGGAGCTAGATTAGGGATTTAAAATCAGATGTCCCACAACCCAGTGGAGTGACCCACCTGAATTACAAAGTCATGCTCTTGTTCTCTCCCTCCCTTCCTTCTGTTGTAGGTGTTCTGCTTTATTTAAATAATTATATATTAACTGAGCCTGAAAAGACAGTCTGTGACATTATTATAGAATTGTAGAAAAATAGGTTGGAAGGATATCAGGAGGTCAACTATTCCACCCCCTGCTCAAAATAGGACCATCCCCAAGTAGATTACAGCCTGGTGGTTACAGAACCACCTTCAGTGCCTAGGTTCAAATCCTTGTTCTACCTTATTCAACAAAAAAACCCTTTAACCTGGTCTTGTATATGTTAGGTGAGTTCCCTAAGCAGACTATTTGATATTCTGAGTGTTTGTTCCCTCTCCAGAAGTTTATGCTCTGGCCATAGGTTTGAATTTGCAGCTTCCCAGAGTCATCTGCAATTGCAAAACACAAAATCTGTGTAAATAGCAGGTGTAAATGAATTGCCCCTGAGTTTAATCTGTAACCTGCTATTTCTATTTCTCTTTATTGGATTTATTTTCTTTAAACGGTACTTGTCCATTTAGTCAAGGTACCCTTAACCTAATGTAAAAATACCCACTTCAAAGTAACCTTTCAAGATAACTTCTTCAATTTAAAGAAAATAAGTAAAAAGGCAGATTTCCCAGTTTATACATGTGAAAGCAACAAGTTGGTCCAGCAAAGGACAGATGTATCAAATAATGTTTAAATGGCAAAATCTGTGGACCCACAAACAAATCATGTTGGATTTTGCTTGAACTCTTTGATAAGATTGGGCAAATCATAATAATTACCACAGCAACTTCATTATCCCATGGCAATATAAAGTCCCAGGTTACAGTCAGGAGGCAATTTGGGAACACAGCTCCTTGTCCCTTAGAGAAGTCAGGAAGGAGATCCTGTTCCTCCCCCTGACTTGGGTGAGTAGCACTCCCCTACATCTCCCTTTCCTCCTTGGCTGGTGCAGTGAGAGCTCCCCCTCCTGTCCCTATCTACTTAATACACCATAAAATGCATCATGGAACCTGCTAAGACATGTATTTATATTTTCACCTACACTGGTGGGAATGTAAAAGAAGAAAGTATCCAGTGGAGACATTGTGCATGTTACAGTCAGGGAAACTCAGCTAAGAGAAGTATTTTCCCGAAAATAAAATGACTTGGAGAGTAGTCATTTATCTCTTCAGATGCATCTCAGTTGTGTTGAAAATCATACAGGGTACTCACTAATGACCTAGATGTTTACTAATATGCTGCTCATTTTATCATATACGCTTAAATGTCAATCTCTGTGTTTTCTATTTTGCTTAGCCCTTTTCTTAATACTGGCTCTTTCTGACAATATGCCATGTCATGGAATTATTTATGACATTAACAAAATAAGTATATTCATTCAGTAAAATATCAGCTGCCAACCTTTTTTCCTTCAGCCACTTTTACACACACAGAAACACACATGAACCTCTCTTTATGCCAGACCCACTGCTTACACTCCACTAATACTATTTTACAGTTATACCGGCACATTCCAGTCATTCCTGCACATGGATGAATGCCCACAGCATTACTCTCACACAGTCATGTCTGTAGATCCTGTTTGGCTTTTCCTTAGCTGATTGGAAAAAGACTTACAAAGTGTCAAATGTAGCCTGAATTAAGCAGAATACAGATGGCAGTTAAAGGGAAAACAATGGAGGTTTTCCAAAATTGTTAAGCCGGGAACAGTTTATAGGTATTTTCCTGTGGACATACATCATAGAAAATTCTCACTTTGCTTCAGAATGTCAGAGGTAGATCTGTGCTGATCCATGGCAAGATTTGGCCTCACAGTTGTTAATTTCTGCTAACTTTTTCTGCAATCATTAAGATGTCAGACATGGAATAACTTTCTGCAAGTTACTAAGTCTTCTTTTACTTTTCTTACTCTTCTTTTTTCTCAAGTTCTTTGGTAGCTTTGAATTTTTTTTACTGAAATTTTGTATTTTAACTCAGAGCTAATACATAACTGTTTGGGATGCTTGTGACTGGTTAGATTCTACTTATACCTGTAGTAGAATAATATTGGCCAGGTATGCGCATAATTGCTAGAAGTAAATTGGAGGAAGAGGGCCCTCTGATATGTTGGCCAAATAGCCTAGTGGTTAAGGTACTTGCTAAGGGAATGGGGGAGTCTGGTTTTCAAATTTCCTCATACACAAGGGATTTGAGCCTATGTCTCCTACTTCCTAGCAGAGTATTCTAACCATGAGGCAATGGGTCAAGCTTTACCCAGACTGTTCTGAAGTCCTCCTCTGCTCCACTGGGCAGCCAGGTGGGGAAGATGCATGGAGCCAGGAGAAGAGCAAGGTAACAGGAAAGTGGCCCATTAAGATGCATGCTGTGCTGGACAGGAGGGATGCTGGATTCTGTTCCAGGCAAATTTGGGGCAAGTTTAACAACTATGGGCTAGCTACTAAGTTTTATTTTTAAACTTGACAGTTCTATTGTTTCAGTGAAATGTAAGAAGGTTACAGCATGCAAAGTGGGGCAGTACTTTATGTATTTTGGACCAATCCAGAGTCCTGAAATAGGGCTAAACTCTCCTACTTCTGTTTATCCATTGTATTCAGTAACTATTAAATCAAAGCAAAGAAAAGGATTAGGGCCCCTTTGCTTCCAGGGCAGCATCCATCTCACCGGGCCCTTTTCTACCTTGCTCTTCTCCTGGCTGCCCAATGGACTAGCTTCAATAGGAAGACTAGAGAGAGCTCTGGGCAATGCCTAGCCCATGGCTTGATGGTTAGAGCACTCTGTCAGAAAGTGAGATGCAGGTTCAAAGTTCTGCTTAGTGAGAAGGGGACTGGAACCTGGGTTTCCTGCCCCCTAGTAACCATTAAGCTAAAAGGTAGGAAGGCCTTCCTCCTTCACCTCCTGCATCAAACAGTGGTTAGTCATGGTTTTCCCACAACCAGTGTTTCAGGACTTACATAATATTGCAGGAAATCCTGTTGTGGCCTGGAGCTTACACACCCAAAGAGCGTCATGGGCATATTCAGAAGGGAACCACATGGCACACTTAGCTACCAATGCAAACATAATCCAAATTCTGTGTAAGTGCCAAAATGCCTCTTATACAGATACATATATGCCATTTAGGTGCATAAATGTGAAAGATCATTTAGCCTCAATGTTTCATACAGAAAAAGTGGTCAAAACCATTTTTTTCCTTCTTTAGCATCCACGCACACCAGCGCCATTAAAGGCTGTGCAACACCAGTCTTTAAAGCACAAGCACAAGGCAAAGCCTATAAAACCCAAATAAAACATAAATAAAGGGCCAAACTTGCCAACCAGTATTGACAAAATCTAATGAAATTTACTATGACTGCTCTTTAACCCCAGCTATGGACAGTCAATAGTCAGGTGTGGGGATGGCATGGACAGGAGACTAAAGTCTGTCACACTGGATCTGAACTTGGCCATGGTGAGCTACACATGTCTCCAAATGTCATCACTGTGAAGGACTGTACCTCAGAATTAAACTCTGAATCTTCAAACAGCTTCATTTGTTTTAAAACAGCAGCCTGCTATCTCACCAACACAGACTGCTGAGAGGATATTACAACCATGCTCTTCTTTCTTCATTAGTTGCCCATTAGCAACTATTTCAAAATCAAGATTTTGATCCTCATTTTAAAAACTGTCCATAGGATTGGCCCAAGTACATAAAAGACTTCCCCACTTTGTTACAATCTCCTTACAATCCACTGGCATAATAGAACTGTCAAGCTTAAAAGTGA
The DNA here is from genome assembly GCF_000455745.1 of Alligator sinensis. Taxonomy (NCBI): domain Eukaryota; kingdom Metazoa; phylum Chordata; order Crocodylia; family Alligatoridae; genus Alligator; species Alligator sinensis. The sequence continues at coordinate 3,343,452 of NW_005841939.1, read as the reverse complement.
AATTCAGCAGTGCTTTCTCACTAGCTGACCTATAGGTGTGAAACTTATCCACAAAAGGCCACAGAATGGCTATGAATCTCAGAGTGTTATAGCCAAGTGTAAAGTTCATGTATTCGATCTGTTATTTTTCCATACTCAATACCACAACGATGAGCATGGTACAGGAACCTGAAGAGACTTAATTAGAAAGAGGATGGAGTGTTTGGACTGAGGATGAATCAGAAAGCTCTCTAATTCTTCTAACTCCTACTTTTAAAAAGAGATCAGTTGTAATGATGGACTTCTCAGAAATGTATTGCAGGAAACTTTATGAAATTCCATCCCTAACATTTTCTCTTTCTCCGTTTTGACTAAAGGAACAATTGCTTTTTTCCTCTTTTCCAAACTGTGAAAAGGGGATGCAAAACCTACAAAAATGCAATATAGATTTATGCATTTATCTAATAATCCTATATTTCTCTATTGACTTTTGTTGTGTGACAGTATGTCAAATGTGAGGAACATCTGTCCTATAAGGGAAAACAATTATGGGTTCTTTTTGTTTATAAAAGTCAATCTGGAATTTCTGTATCCTTAATTTACTTGTCATGCTTTCAAACAAATTACATAATTTTGTCTAGGCTACACCACACATTTTACATACAAGAGTCTTTATACAGTAGGTTATTCAGTTCTTGCAAGAACCTAAAGAAACATGCCAAAACATTTAAATTGACATATACTAAATTATTTAGACAAGGGTAAAGTTAGAAATCAGGATTTGACATGTCATTACTCAATGATGACTTTTCTACTGCAATGCCTACTTTCCTGCCAACTCCTCAGTGAAATCCTACATGACATGTGATTCAATTTCTTGATCTTCTCAGTTATATTTACATGAATTTTACACAGCCTAATATATTATGGCACTGCATTTACATCACTGTGGTTAAGAAGTCTGTCAGAAAAACCCTATTTCAGGAATGCATAACTTTGTAGAAATATGTTCACATGGTACATAGTTTTAGCCCAGGAAAATGTTCTTTACATAACAGCTTTGAATAAGTTTTGAGCATCATGATTTCTTTTACAACAGTTATTAATATGCATTATTATTACTACTCTTATTTAAAAAAAATACTTTTCTGATTTGCATTTTTTCTAAGAAAAACACATATACCACAACAACAACAATATATAATAGTTGATTTGCTTAAGGGCATTCCTACAAATTCTTATTCATGTGACTAAGAACATTTTCTGTGGATCAGGTTTATATATATTAACTCCCATCTAAGGACAACAAAGTATTTTATAAACATTAATAAATTATTTTTTCACAACATGCTTCTTTCTGGTTGGGTTAAGCCAGGGATCTATGCACGACCCAACTAGGGATCTTATTATCCATTCTCAAACTGTGGAATGACATTTTGGGGGTACTCTGGGGTGAGAAGATTTTTTAGGCTTTGAGAGTTGCCAAAATTTAGTATATTTTGATTGTTTTAGGGTCAAATCTCACTACTATCACCAAGGTACTGTCATACATTGTACTTCTGAAGTGTTTGGTACCAAAACAGTGCCAGATGGTGGACTAGGTAAACCAGGGTACAGCCCTTTGCCACTCAGATCCCAGGATAACCAGACATCCTGCTTCTGCCTTGTCCCTCAGCAACTGTCTCACAACCTTCCCCAGCCAGTGACCTACAAACCTTCTGAACAGGAGAAGATAAATGGAAGTGGCAGATTTATCACATTGCTGCACTATTACATTTCAGTGGATTTGATGAATCCACTGCCTCCACGGCCTCCATTGGCTTTCCAGGTAGATTTGAGTTCACTCAGGGCCCTGTTCATATGAAATCCTCTGGCATCCCATCAGTGCTGGGTGGAAGAATGGGGACAAAGAGCCTTCTCTGGAGGTCTTTCCTGAGAGTTTCCCTTTCCACTGGACCCTCTGAATTAGAAGACTGAGGAGATCCAAAAAGCCAAATTAGTGGCAGTAGTAGATAAGGGTCTCCCCTTTGGCTGCCTGCAGAGGAACTGTTTCAGTAAGTCCAAGGGTCAGAAGCAGGATATCTGGTTATCCTGGAAGCTGAGTGGCGATGAGATGTACCAGATACTATTGCCTGAAGTACCTGATAACTTCTCTGAACCCTGCTGTACCTAATCTACTATCTGGCACTGTTTAGGTACCACAGCACTTCAAAAATACAACAGTGGATGATGGTAACTTGGTGGTAGTTGTGGGCTTTGAGCAGTGAATCCCCTGAAGAGCAGACTTTCTCAGGCTCCACAAGGTCTGCTCCAACTTTGTGTGATATCCTCACCACACAAACCCTAGGAATTCTAGCCAAGGGTTTATTGTGCCTCAGAGTTAATCTGGCCACACCTTGTCCATAGGATATGTTAATGATTATTATAGTCCTTTTACAATTGGGAAACTAAGGCAGAGAGAGATGAAGTAACAAATTCTCACAGGCTGAGTCACTATCAGAACCTGAATTAGAATTGAGATCTGCTAACACTCACAGGTGTGCTCTCTGTATTAGAAAATGCCATCTTTCCACCAGTCAAAAAATTAATTGGGGTCAGCACTGAACCAATGTGTCCATGGTTCATTCCTGCACCATAAATGGACTTAGAAGGGTTGTGTGGAATTTACCAAAGATAGACTGTGCCCCCACTGGTAAGCAAATCATCCAATTTGAAATAACTAAAACTGTTTTTAGGCTTTCACAGATTCCCACAAAATCAAAAATGAAGTCAAAATTAAAGGCCAGCTTGTGCACAAATAGAAGGTAAGAATGAAGGTAAGAATGATACAAGTTTCTTTGGGTTGTTGTGGCTGTCCTGGGAAGTGAGTGCTTGTCCTTTAGAAGAGTGTGGAAAGACAGTGTTTAGTGCCCAGCAGAGCACAGGGAAAAGCAGGCTGAGATGGCAAGCACGAAGAAGAAAGGCACGAGCTCTTCATGTAGTGGAAGGGCGTAGCTGGTACTAAAGCACAGGAAGATGACGAGAAAATAAAGATGGCTCTCAAGAGGCGGAAATCAGCCAAATGAAAGCAAACAGCCTGGATAGTTAGGAAATGAGCCTGCATAGTTAATGAACACAGAAAGGAATGGAATGAAATGGCAAGATATACAGCTTATGAATTGGATAACTGTGGAGGTGGCTGAATAGGTTAAAGGTCTAAGGCTGTCTCTGTGCCAAGCTGCAACCTAACATCTGGATTTTGCTGTGTCACTACGTACAGCTCTGTAGCCCAGATGCCTGAAAAGGTGTGCTGATAGGACAGTGGGTTCCACTTTTACTATACAGAATCCTTGAGATAATCAGTTTTTTCTGGCACCTGAACTACATCATATTGGAAAGATATTAAAAATGGGATTGAGCATATTATCCTTACTCACATTTATTAATATTTGCCTCATTCAAGATGTCTGCTCACATTAAACTCTTTTGAGTAAGGGTTGCAGAACCAACCCAAAGGTTTGTACTTTGCTCCCAAGCAGGTTGTTCTCTGTGGTCACTACCGTGTGAAACTGACTACAGATCAGTATGTTCAAAACCTGGTGCCTAGAGTCAGGCACATATATCCCTAGTAAGATTTCTGCTTAAAATATACTTACTTTCAGACATGCTAAGCATTTGGAAGTTCCAGCAGAAATTGTGGATGTTCTAATCTCTGAAAATGAGGTTACTTTTATTTAGAAGCTTGAACAGGTGCCTAATTTAGCCATAGTCATTACCCTGGTCAAATTCAAAGTGATATGATGCTGAAAGGGCAAGATTTAACAGAATTGTCAGTCTTCTTCATTTGAATTTTCCTATGTAAATAGATATGGACCTGTAGTTTTAGTAGTGTACCACACATTTAAGAAGAAAATGAAAAAGGAGGGAGAGAGAACTACATGCAGTGGGGGAAATGAGGAGAAGAACTAGTGGAGATTAATTTACAAAGGGGAAAGGAATAGAGAAAGGTATGTTTTTCAGTCCCACTTTTGGAGTATCTTGGACACTGTACATATTCTTTCAATTCATGCCATTAAAGTCAGTGGCAGATTAGCACATAGCAATCTCCCTTTATGGTAGCTCACTTAACTGACATCAAGTATTCTTTAGTTTATACAATAGCAGTAACAGTGACTACTACATTATTATTATAATCATTTTAGAACATGTATTGCTGTGGCAGCTAGGCACTTTAATTGTACAGGTTAAAGCAAGAACAAAAGCAGTTTGTCAAATGGTAAGCAAAATCAATGTGTCTAACATTGTGCCCTAAGGGTCACTAGACTTTGGCTCTGATGGACTGACAAATGGAGCAAAGGGGAAACCAGCTGAGAAATTCCTATCGCTGACACGAGTTTTGCTTCAATTAGTAAGAAAGTCATTAAAGTTAAACTAGTATAGACGAACAATATTCTGATTTAGCTGATTTCTAATTAGTTGTTTCTATCCTACAGCTAACATGATTTTCAAGGTATTAAACTGTGTCCACATAAATTGTAAGAATTGATTCAAGTCATGTTATTGAACTTGAATTAGGTGGCTCAGTTTTTTAAAGGAATTTTTATTATATAGTCAGACCTAGAGTAATCGAACTTGTTTTCTTACATGTCTGTTCTAGTTGAACTTATGTCATGATGGAGCCACAGGTTAAAGGAATCTCATGGCTAACCATGCCCCTGACCTCTCAGGGTTTTAAGGTTCATCAGTAAACAGACAGCTATTGCAAAGTCTGTTTGGTGCTTGTGTCTTGTTCTGTAGGTGGGCAACTGGACACTGCAGCAGATGAAATTTTCAGGTAGATTTCAAGGAGTAGTACTAGGGCGAGAAATGTACAGATATCAAGAGTGAAGGTAATAAAGCATGGGCAGTTTTGCAAAGCCTTTACTTGAGTGGAAATAGCTCATGTTGTCCAGGAGAGAGTCCAAACTTCTAGCTGTTGCTGCCAATGATTGTCTAATGTAAAATGCATGAACAAGCCTGGAAGCAGGGCCCTGGAGCCCAGAACTCTCTCAGGAGGGTCTTTCTTACAGACCTACAGAGTGATGCTCTTGACTCCATGAATCTTGCACACCTGGCTCCCCAGTATCAAGAGGAGAGGTGGGAGTTCTCTCTACCCAGTCTAGCCTGTAGCCTGGTGGCTAAAGCACTCTTCTAGGAAGTAGAAAATATGGCTTAAATCCCTAGATGAGGGGTCCTAAAAGGTAGGACTCCTACTCCCTTGGTAAGTGGTCTAAACACTAGGCTACTGGGCAAAAAGTAGACAACACCTTTAAACCAATAGTGGATGTGGAGTGCTCAGCTGTAGGCCCCCTCTACATGTTACGGGTATCACACAATTAACTGGTTAATTGCGCAGTTACCTTAAGACCAGTTACATGTGCAACCTACTTATCACACAATCAAAAGCTCCAACCAGCCATCAAGTTAAAATTAAAAAATGTGTACTAACTTTGTAGCAGATTGCTACTGAGCTTTAATTTGCACATGTACTAGGGTCTTCCCTGTGGCTGGCAACCCCTTTAGCTGATAGGGCTGCCAGCTGCAGGGGTGCACCAAGCCCAGTGTGAAAACCTGGACCCTGGGGATAACAGCCAAGATCCGCCGGGGGATCCAAATAATCATGCCTTGGGGGTCTCACCCCCACCCCACCCCGAGCCCCAGGAATCACAGCTGCTGTGATTCCCAAGGCCAAGGGGTTTCATGCACCCCTGGGCTTGGGAGACCATGGCTGCCACAATCCCCCAGCCCTGGGAGTGTGGGGGGCACCCCTGCAGCTGGAAGCCCCTTAACTGAGGGGGCTTCCATGCATGGGAGCTTGCTTCTTGCTGGTGCAGGGGGAGCCAGGGATTAAGCTCACCATGCACCGGCAATAAGGTGCAATGGGATCTAATGCACAATCCCACAATCACACCTCCTGCCTTGCATGTGTGGCACATGTAGCATGGCAGGAGGTATGATTGTTTGTATTATGCATTAGATCCCATTATGCCTTTACCTGCATGTGTAATGGGGACCTTATACTGATATCAGTATTGTTTCCAGTTAAGTGTCCTGGTTCAAATGCAGGCAAGGTTCTTTGAGTAGATGTGATATCTTTTATTAGACCTACTGAGTAGTTGGAAAAAAGTTCTTAGCAAGCTTTTGGGCGCAGTCACCCTTCTTTGGGTATAGGAAGTTCAGATGGACATCTTTCACTCTAAATTGTTGTTCAATTGAACATACCTGAAGGGAGATTATAAAGGGGATGGACATATCTTTTCTCTGTGGTAGTCGGGAACTGCCCAAAGAGTAATGGCCTAAAACTACAGCAGGGGAAATTTATTTTGGAGTTTAGAAAGAACTTTCTGACTATGAGAGGGGTTAAGTGTTGGAACAGGCTACCTAGAAAGGTTGTGGAATCTCCAACCCTGGCAATTTTCAAGAGCAGGTTACACAGATACTTGATTGTGATGCTTTAGTCAGGGATGATCCTGCTATGAGCAGGGGGCTGGATTAGATGACCTCATGAGGTCCCTACCAGTTCTACTTTCGTATGGTCATATTGTGAGATGATGAAGATGCCTAATGTGTAGCCTTGAGTCATGTGCCTAAGGGGGAGACCTGAGGGGGAGTATGAGTTCAGAGATACCCTTGTGATTATAATTTCTAAATGGTTATCTGTTAACTTCCTCTTTAGCACCTAAATAATAAATAATAAAATAATTTGTTTGCAATTATCTAGTTGGTCTAATAAAAGATATCACCTCTTCCACAAGTTTTCATTGCTTAACACCTAGGCACTCTGAATTGCCTTTGGAAAGTGCCTAGGTCTCCCCTGGAATCCTATAATGCTCAGCCTGTTAATATGGACCATCCTTCTCAGGCAGGAATATTTTAGGTGTTTGCCATACCTAAATGGAGGTACCTATATGGTAAGTGTGGCCCATAGCATACAGTTGTTATGATGTTTTCATATTTGCTATTCTAATTTACTTAGACATTAAACTATTTTAGATAAAAGTAAGTATGAAAAGATTCTAAGGCCACATGTTCCTCAATCACATGCTTGTGTCCTTGCAGAAGTTACACTTGAGACCGAGGTATGGAAAATGTTCCCAGAGTTCTCTCATAGGAGATTGACAGACTGGTAGTAGTGGTGGTCTTTGATGTTTTCTCATTTATGGTAGTCCAGAGCACACTGATGCAAACAGAAATGTCTCTCATCAACTTAGATCTTTGTTCCTCAAGCTTTGATGCTGGCTCCCCTGCAGTGGCTTCTTTCTCTTTGTGGGGAGGCTTAACAAAATCAGTTGAAAATGAAGAAAGGACTTTATTTTTCCTCTCTTGTTTGATTCTTTACACTTCAGATTAACTGGAAGCAGAGGAGACTATTGCATACTCAGTGAGAATACTCAGTGGAATATTGAAAGGAATAAGCCAACAAGAGAAAAATGAATATCCATCCTGTCCAAACCAGACTTAAAATACAGTAAGAAAAGCAAATTCAGATGTTTTTTGGAAACAGATACTCTAAATTATAGGTGGTGCAAGCAACAAAGTGAGTTGAAGAGGTTGTCCATTCGTTTCCATTCTAAGACCTTGTTTTCAGTAACTGTGTCAAATTAACAATTTGGGATGAACTTTTCCTTGATAGATGTCTGTTTTTATTTCAGCAAAAATGGTTCATCCATTTCTCAGAATAAGGTTAGGGAAAATATGCTGTTTCAAGTAAGCTAAAACAGCGGGCAACCTTTTTGTAAGGTATGCCACAAGTTAGTCCTGCACACTCCCCAACTACCACTCTGACCCCTTCACTGCACCTGATCTTCTCTGCTCTCTGCTTCCTGCCTTGTTCCCTGCCCAATCTGCCGCACGCCACACAGTCTCAGAGGCTGCCGGTCCACTTGTGGCAGGCATGCTGCAGGTTGGCCACGCCTGACCTACACAGTACAATCAGCACAGATGCCTCAGTGAGCTCACAGAGCCATTGATCCACAACTGCACCAAGATCTGTGGGAGCTCCTTTGCAGAGCGGGACAGACACTTCCTGCACCCGCACTCATTCCATGCCCCTCCATAGTGGGCAGTACGGAAGACCCAGCCTCAATGTAACTCATCCCCAGGGGAGACCGGGTTCACTCCTGTCTATGGGTAGAGCTAGGATTTTGAAAAAGAGGGTGTGGGAGGTGTGGTGGATTATTACATTAACATGACACATATTTTTCTCCAGTTAAAACTAGAAGCTTTACTATGTTAGGGACCAAGTGCTATATTATGCAGTTTAAGATCAAAGCAAAAGCAAATATAACCTTATTGCAATGTGCACTAATTTGCTATCTTATATATTAAGTTAAAAAACACAATAAACTAAGAAAAAATGGTCAAAATAATCAAAATATAGTTTCACTAGTCCTGTAGTCATTATAGTTAAATGTACATCTCTTATTCAAATTCGTAAACCAAAATCTAGTCTTACTGAGCATCTTGATAGTGCCTCCAGTACTTCCCTGTCAGTCATTTCTACATCTGATTTACTATTACTACACCTGAATTAAGGTTTTTAGCTAGAGCTAAAAACAGTCTGCAGGGTTGTGAAAGAGAAGAGAGATATTACCAGGTACACCTAAAAGCAAAATTGCAGAAGAAAGGATAGTTTGAATAGTGGAATAGCAAGAATAGCAAGACCATTAAAAAGGGGAGAGAGGGTCATTAATACCTGTGGAGTCTTTACAGAGATTAGCAGGAGTTAGATTATAATGATTTATGAAGTCAGTGGACTCCTTCAGCACTGCCAGAATAGAAATGCCACTGCCCCTCCCAGGCAGTTTCCAAATTTGGGCAGGGCAGGCATCAAACATGGGTGCAATTGCATCACTGCCTCCCCCTCCCCCGATCTGCCCCATGTCCTGTCTCCCCCCCCGTGCTAAAAAAATTCAAACCTACATTTCACCAAGATATCTTAATACCTTCAGGTTCTAGAGTTGAAATTTGTCAAGGGATGCATCCTCTAGTCAAGGGGACATTTCTCTTGCTATTCTTCTTGTAGGGGGGGAGAAATTGGGACAAATTATGAAAATCTCAGAAAATCTGAGTTTGTTTTGTGTGCCACAGAGACTGACAGCTAAATTATCTGAAGATTGCAAGACCATCCACAGAACTAAACTGTTAACAAATCACAGAAAAACCCACCAGCAAAATCTGTGCTTCCTCACTCACAAGGGTACCTGCTTCCTCACTTTCTGTGGAGGGTACCCTCCACCAGGGATGTTCAACCCCCAGCCTATGGGACACATCCATCTCCTGGTGCTGTGTCATTCAGTGCATTGGGTTTGAAAATTTGGTGGCAGGGATGTGGTGGCACTGCTCCCTTGCCTCCAAATTTCCCAGACCCAGATTAGGCATGCAAAGCAGTGCAGGGCCAGTCCTGTCACACAGGGCTGGACATGGGTGGGGCAGGGTCTGATTCCAGCATGGTTGGGAGCAGTTTGGGTCTGTTTCTGATATGCTGGGTTAGGTGAGGCCATGCAGGTCTGTATCTGGACACGTGTGGCCAGATGGAAACAACACAGGGCTGATCTGGGCACATGGAGCTCAATACAGTCCGTGACTGGCTTCACATTGCTTGTCTGGCCTGAGGGGCCAAGAGGTTGAGCATCACTGCCCTACTTGGATACAAGTTAGTTTCAAGTAAGCAGTAGTGGATGAGGTTGGTGCTTTCGATCTAAAGGTATCATACTGAAAAATCATTTGAGCCATTAGGATTGTGCAAGAATGATCCCCCTCCCCCCCTTCCTTAAAAACTAAAAAAACTCCCTATAAGACTATGCACTCACACTTTAAAAGCTACCAAGGTTATTTTCCATGCTGCCTTATTGGGACCTCCCTTACACACAGGTGTTATGGTGTTTACACAGGCCTGTTATTTTTGCGACAGACTCCCTGCCTTGTGCAGGGCACAGGACAGACAACCATGGGAGCTGTTCCAGAAGATGGAGGCACTATACCAGTGGGGGGCGAACCTTGTTGACAGGTGTGCCACAAACTAGCCCTGCACCCTCCTGGAGTGCCACCCTGATCGTCTCACCCTGCCTGCTCTGCTTTGTTTCCTTCCTTGGCCTGGTATGCTGCTCTGCTTTATCTCCTGTCCAGGGCTGTCCTTTGGGGGGGGGCAACTGCCCCAGGCCTGGCACTTTGCAGGGCCACACAGAGCCGGGCAGAGTATCCGTGGCCCAGCCCCACGCAGTGTTAAATGGGCTTTGCACAGGCTGATTTGCCCTGGGCCCCACACCCGCCTACTGTCATCTCTAGTCCTGCCTGATGGGGTGCTCTGCTTGCTGCTCTCTGCCTGCTCTGCTCACTGCTCCCTATCCTGTGCCCCCTGCCTGCTCTATGGTTTGCTTGCCGCTCCCTGCCTGCATTCTGCACCTGATCTGCTGCTCTGCCCGCTGTTCCCCACTTGCATTCCTCCTCATTTGCTATTCTGCCTGCTGCTCCTACCCTCACCTGCTCTGCTCACTATCCTGTGTCCCTGCCTGATCTGTTGCTTTGCTTGCTGCTCCCCGCCCCTCATTCCCCACCTGATCTGCCGCTCGGTTTGCTGCTCCCCGCCCTCTGCCTGTCCCCACCTACACAGAGTCGCTCAGCCCTGAGACCGTGAAGCCGCCACCGCCTTTCCCAGCTCTGCAGGGGCCGTGCACCAAGAGCCGGGACCCGCCCACCTCGCTGCCGCCCAATACGAAACGGGAGGAGGG
>NW_005841939.1:3327341-3332458 GCF_000455745.1 Alligator sinensis | reverse complement strand
AGGGAGGCCGGGGCTATGCGGTTCCGGCAGCTGCTGCGGGCGCTGCGCGGCGGCGGCCGGGCGCGGGTGGCTGTGGCGGGGCGACGGGGGCTGCTGTCGGCGCCGGGCTCGGCCGCGTCCTGGAGCAAAGTGGTGTCGGAGGCCGAGAAGCTGGTGGGCTACCCCACCTCCTTCCTCAGCCTGCGCTGCCTCCTCAGCGACGAGCTCAGCAACGTCGCACTGCAGGTCCGCAAGCTGGTGGGCACCAAGCACCCGCTGCTCAGCACCGCCCGGTAAGCGCCGCCGCTCCGGCTCCGGCCCCCGCCCGGCCTCGCCGGGTCTGAAACGGGAGATTATGGTGTTGGAAGCTCGAAATGATCGTGCTTGCTGAAAAAGTATTCTACGCTTGAAACGCGCAAATAAGGATGCAGATTAGTCTCGTCCTTCACTTGATATTGCTCACTGTAAGCCACCAGTGAGGGAGTGAGAAGTGGATATAAGTTGAAGCTTCTTTTTGTTGCGAGGCCAGCAGTCATAAGAAAGTGCTGCCAGCAAACCCATACTTGCCTGGTAGGAGAAAGACCCTGACCACTAAGGTGGTTTTCCTACTTGCAGGGGAAAACCGTTTTCTTGGCAGGGGGTAGTACCCTGACCAAGTTAATGCATACTTACCCTCCCATTTTCACTTCTAGTGGGAAGATCTTGGCTATATACAGACTTAATGGAAATGGGAGACTCCTCACTAGCTTGCTTCTGTAGCCATACAGTTGAGGGCAAGTGAAACTTGGGGGCATCCAAACCCCAAGCCTCTGGGCTTAGGCTTGGGTGTGCATGTAGGATGCCCACCAAATGATTTAGAAGCATCTGAAGCCCCAAGTTGGGGCTGGTTGGTTTGCTGGTAGCAGGGCTTCATTTGGTTCTTGAATGACTCATGGGTTTGGAAATGATTTGGCTGAGTTGACTTGGGGGACATAATTTTCCTTTAAAGCCTGTCCCTCCCCCTCCCCCCTCCAACCTGCACCCCTCCCAAAGTCAGTTAAGACTACTGCTTTTCAGCCTCTTGTGGGCTAAGATCAAGTGGGGGCATCCAAATCCCAAGACCTCTAGGCTTGGGCCTGTACCTAGGATGCCTGCCAGATTTGGGAGCATCTGAAGTCTCAGAGTGAGAGCCTGGGATGGAGGATGCTTGTCAGTTGTCCCCCTACATGGTGTTTAGAATGATTGAATTCTGCCTGCTCCGTTGATATGGTTTTTGGAACGATTTGAGTTCTGCTCAGTTGATATGATTTGGAACTGATTTGACCTGGAACATAAACTGATAATAAAAAAAAAAAATCTTTATTTCAAGGCAAGCAGTCATAGAAAAGTGCTAACAGCAAATCTGAAAGTCAGTTAAGACTACCTGAGAGTGACTTGGGTTTTGCATATGCTGCATTACTGAGCTGCCTCAAATTATTGTGCATTTTGAACACTTACTATCAATTGTACATTGTACAAAGATTTAAATTATTGTACAAACATGATAATTATCATATGCCTGGCAACACTGCCTCAGCCTGGCCATTATTCATCCTTCTAATGGCTCCTGGAGCAGGGGGGAAATGCTGAGAACATGTGGGCAATGGCTTCATTGAGGTGTGAGCCACCACACCTACCCCACCCCATCCCCAAGGAGAGTGGTTGTGGGTCTTTGACTCAGCTTGGAGCCCAGCTCTGTCTCTTGTGGGTGTCCTGGCAGCACCAAGCACAGCAGCCCCTACTGCCCACCAGGTTTTCTGGAGCAGAGCAGCCTCTGGCTTCATGCCAAATGGGGCTTGTCTCAGCAGTTGCCATGTTTTGTTTCATGATTTAGGAAACAGATTCTCTTCATATGGTTTTACATTTTGCAGCCACAGGTGATCAGCTTCTTTTTACCACGTGGAGAAAGTGATAGCTCATTTTCTGCATGGTCTTCATCTTTTTGTTTACTGAAGAGAAAGATGCTAAGTAGGAATTTCACCACGTTCTGCCTGCAAAAGACTGATGTATAACCTTTCAAGAAAAATGATTTGGGAGCCATGCATCTGGGAACAGGACAGTGTTGTTAGAGCTGGTATAATGTGTGTTTGTTCAGAGCTTGGAGTGACAGCATTGACCTTGGAAGGGGTTGTGGGAGAGGAGGAGGGGAGGGAGAACTGGCACCTGAAAGAGCCAGTTGGCATCCCATGCAAGGCTGAGACACGCATGGTGCTAACTTTGAAGTGTGCAGTGTTAATTAAAAGGGGTTTGAGGCAGGGGATGTCACTGGCCTGTATGCTTTTGCTACAGACTACAGGCCTTTCTGCATAGGTCACAGTCAACAAGAATGGATTTTTTACTTCTGCCCTTTTGCGTGTCTTTTGCTTTAAAAATGTTACTACTTTAGTATGAGGGGTCATGATTTCCTAGGTTGAGCTCTTTTATTGGACTACTTGGGATAAAGTCGGGTGAGCTTTCGACTGCAGGCTGTTGTTTTGCATTTGAAAACTTGTCTAACGTTATCCCAACTACATAGTTGGTCAAATAATTTTGCTTAGCTATTTAATAGCTCTAGCTATAGGATTGGAGAAATGATCAGAAGCATTAAAGCAGCCTCAGAGACCAACAAAAATGAGCTGACAAGGTTTCTGAACACAGGTTATCACACAGGCTTTTAGGTTCCATCTCACAGGGAAGTGGAGGTGGCTCCTGCTGCTGTGCACACCCTGTGAGGGCACATTTATTGGCCACATCAGGCCGATTTCCAACACAGTCAGTTTTCTTTATATCGATGCTGATCCCGATATTGGATTGATGTATTGGTGCACCTCTAATCCAAATGTATGCAACACAAGGAAAAAATTTACAATGCTTGTTTACATTAGGAACACTTTAAAAAGATCACATGTACATAACATTCCTACAAACATATCTATCTATCTGTAAATGTATATAATAATATATATAATACATCTACATAATTTTTAATCAATATTTTTTTTATAAATATAACCTACACAATTGTTTGTTTTGGGGGCCCTGTCCGCCCCTCCTGCACAGATCCAGGGGCACATGTCTCTCCCCCCCACATGCCCTTCTGGACAAGCGGTGGGACCTGCCAGATGAGCAACTTGCTCCAGCCCCTCCCTCACCACCGGGCCCTTGATCTGCTTCTCTACACCCCTTCTCTTCCTACTCCCCTTCCACCACACCAGACTTACCAGCTGGATGCAGCTGTATTCAGCTTAGTAAAGTCAAAACCCAGGTTGGAAGGTTGAAACAGGGTGTCAGTTTATAAATGTCTTAAGTGCCATTCGTCATAACTGAAAAAGTCGTAAGTCAAGGACTGCTTGTATAGGCTTTTGATTTTTTTTTTTTTAGACAGAGCAGGCACAGAGATCAAGCTGGCATCTGAAATAAAGGACAATGAAAAGTCATTCTATCGATATGTGGGGAGCAAGAAAAAGACTGAGCTTCACTATGAGACCCCTACTGAACATGGAGGGACAGCCCACAGTTGATCCACACAAAAAGGCAGAGCTCCTGAATGAATACTTCACATGGGTATTCCAGAAGGCTAATGGGAGCTGTGCATCTATCTGGAGGCCCAGAGAGCATGGGGAAGCCTATAGACAGCATGAAATCGGTCCCAAAAAGGTGAGTGTCCTCTTAGAACAATTGGACATCTTCAAATCCACTGGGACAGATCACCTACATCCAAGAGTCCTGAAAGAACTGGCTGAACTCATAGCAGGGTCCTTGTCGAAGATATTCAGAAAGTCGTGAAACTCATGGGTGGTCCCGGGAGACTGGAAGAGGGCCAACGTGGTGCCCATCTTTAAGAAAGGGAAGAAAGATGACTCTACAAACTACAGACCAGTCAGTTTGACTTCAGTCCTTGGAAAAACTTTTGAAAAAAATTGCTAAAGAGGCCATCAATCACAGGCTTGTAACTGACAGAGTATTAGGAGACAACCAGCATGGCTTTGTGGAGGGTAGTTCATGCCTGACAATCCAGGTGACCTTTTACAACCAAGTAGCTAACCAGCTGGACAAGGGTCACAAGGTAGACATCATTAACTTAGATTTTATTAAGGCTTTTGATTCTGTCTCCCGTGAAATTCTCTTAGTCAAACTGGAGGGTACTAGTCTAAACCAGCCTACAGTGAGGTGGGTAGATAACTGACTTAGAGGCCAGTCCCAGAGAGCTGTAATTGATGGGATGGCTTCATCCTGGAGGGCTGTCTCGAGTGGTGTTCCACAGGGATCAGTGCTTGGACCCATGCTTTGTAAAATATGTATTAGCGACTTGGATGAGGGGGTGGAATGCTCTATGATTAAGTTTGCTGCCGATACCAATCTGGGGGGAAATACGGGCACACCAGAGGATAAGGTAAAGATCCAGGACAACCTTGACAGACTGATTCTATGGGCTGATCAGAATCAGATGAGGTTCAACAGGGAAAAGTGCCGGGTCCTTCATCTGGGTAGGAAGAACCTTCACCACAACTATAGGATAGGCGGTAGCCCACTGGCTGGCATGGCATCTGAATGGGACCTGGGGGTCGCAGTTGAGCAGAAGATGAATATGAGCCAACAGTGTAAGGAAGTCACCAGCAGGGCAAATAAAACTCTTGCGTGCATCAGCCGATGTGTTGCCAACAGATCCAGAGAGGTGCTTCTCCCTCTCTACTCAGCATTGGTGAGGCCACAACTGGAGTACTGTGCCCAGTTTTGGGCGTTGCACTTCAAAAAGGATGCAGATATGTTGGCTACAAATGTCCAACTCGGGATCCTTAAAATTCTAGTTTATTAGGCAGATTGAAACACTGTAATCATAAACCTTGGGGCTGGTCCCCACACACACGCACACACAGTAGCAGGCTACAGAGTCAGGTATACCTATCCTACAAGCGCTGGAGTCTGTCGTTGAGGCTTCTTTCAGTGTGGTGTTATCTTCCAGAAGGGGGTTGCCGGCTGGTCCTTCTGGCTGGACAGGTCTGGTCGAGTTGGAGATCAAGAGGGCACCCCTGAGGGTCACTTTTCACTGCCTTTTATCTGTCCTTGGCAGACTTTGGTGACTCCCCAGTTTTCAGGTTTGCCCAATCCAGGGGTCGTTGACCCTCATGGGACTCCCCCCC
>NW_005841939.1:3293824-3327030 GCF_000455745.1 Alligator sinensis | reverse complement strand
AGTTGAAAGGTGAGGAGTATAAAATATAAGCTACAAATGCCATGGCACACAAATAGATAAAAATACCAAACTACAAGGGGAGATGCAAAATGCACACACACAAATTTCAAAACACAATTCCTTATCTTAAAGTGAAAGAAAGAGGAAGGAAGGAAGAAAAGGTAGAAGAGGAAAAACATATCCAAGTAGGGGAGAGCAACTGCAGGCAAGAGGAAAAGGGGCTTTCTGCTACAGATAAACTCTAGAGGGTGCAGAGAAGGACCACCTGCATGATTAGGGGCCTGGAGATAGGGCCTATTTGGAGAGACTGAGAGCTGGTCTTGTTCAGTCTGGGTAAGAGGAAGCTGTAAGGTGACTTGATAGCTGCCTACAAATATGTCGGAGGGGAACACCAGGATCTGGATGAGCAACTCATCAGGAAGGTACCCCTTGAGAGGACAAGAACCAATGGTCACACACGAATAGAGGGAAGATTTAGGCTGGTCATAAGGAAGAACTTCTTCACCATAAGGGTAACTAGAACCTGGAACACACTCCCAGCAGAGGTAGTGCAGTTGCCATCCTTGGAGGTGTTCAAGAGGAGGCTGGATGAGCACCTCGTTGAGCTAGTTTGAGCTCTTTAACCTCCTGCCTATGGCAGGGAACCAGACTTAATGATCTTACAGGTACCTTCCAGTCCATCGACTCTCTGACTCTATGACTCATCTTTATTTTACTAAAATCTTCAACAGATACACCCCAAAATATAAATGTAGAGTACATGGAGCTTTTGGCTTTTATAAAAATATTGGAGGAGGAAACTTTTTCTTGTGTCTTTTGTAGAACTTAGTTATATTACCGTACAGAAGCTTATGGCATTTCTTAAATTTTCAGAAGCATTTGTCTTCATCAGGCTCTGTAGACAAAATGTAATGTCCTGTCTACTGAGAAACAGAGTTGAGGGACCTGATTTAATGCATTTCATAATGGTAGTGTATAAGAGCCTTGCAGGGTTAAATACTAAATTTTAGTCTGTTATGATAGGAAACTGTTAGGTCCTGTTTGCAACAAACTGGGACTGGGTCTTCGTTTCCTTAAAATGTGTAGATCAGCAATACTCATGAGTTAGATCCAAACTGGTCCCCTGCAGTGGGACAAGTGGTAGTACCATTAACTTCTGCATGTTCCTGAGCTGCAGGGATTAATACACCTGTCATGTACCCATCTGGCACTGATATGTGCCCAATGATGTTCTTTGTGTTTTGTCCCCAAATTCTCAACACTTTCAGGAGCGCTGTTGTCCATATCCTGGAACAGTGCCCATATGTTGAGGGAGCTAGCAGGGGTTATTGCAGGGCCCTTGGCACAGCTTTATGAGCACTTGTGGTGCTCGGTCCAGGTGCCAGATGATTGGAAGATAGCCAATGTGGTCCCCATCTTTAAAAAAGGGAGGAGGGAGGACCTGGGCAACTATAGGCTCATCAGTCTTACATCAATCCTGGGGAAACTCTTTGAGAAGATCATCAAGGAGCACATCTGTGACTGTCCGGCATTGGGGATGATGCTCAAGGGCAACCAGCATGGTTTCATTAAGGGCAGGTCATGTCAGACCAACCTGATTGCCTTTTACGATCAGGTCACAAAAGCATTGGATGCAGGTGTTGCCGTGGATGTAGTCTTTCTGGACTTCAGCAAGGCCTTTGACACTGTCGACCACCCCATCCTCATTAAAAAACTAGGCGACTGTGGCATTGATGCCTACACAGTCAAATGGATTGCAAATGGGCTGAAGGGTCGTACTCAGAGGGTGGTGGTGGATGGGTCATATTCGACCTGGGGGGAAGTGGGCAGCAGAGTCCCCCAGGGCTCGGTCCTTGGGCCCGCACTGTTCAATTTCTTTATCAGCGATTTGGATGACGGGGTGAAAAGCAACCTGTTCAAATTTGCTGATGATACCAAAATATGGGGAGAGGTGGGTACGTTAGCAGGGAGGGAGAGACTAAGATGGGAAACTCCCCTCTTGAGAGCACGGAGGCAGAAAGGGATCTTGAAGTCATTATTGACTCCAAGATGAACATGGGCCGACAATGCTTGGTCACGGTCAGCAGGGCTAACCGGACCTTATCGTGCATCCACAGGTGCATGTCAAGTAGGGCCAAGGAGGTGATCCTCCCCCTCTACGCGACACTGGTCAGGCCACAACTGGAGTACTGTGTCCAGTTCTGGGCACCCCACTTCAAGAGGGATGTGGACAACATTGAGAGGGTGCAGAGGAGGGCCACCTGCATGATCCGGGGACTGCAGGGCAGACCCTACAACAAGAGGTTACGGGACCTGAACCTGTTCAGCCTTCACAAGAGAAGGCTATGGGGGGACCTGGAGACTATCTATAAACTCACTAGGGGGGACCAGAAGAGTTTGGGGGAGACCTTGTTTCCCCTAGCGCCCCCCGGGATAACAAGGAATAATGGCCACAGGTTGTTGGAGAGTAGGTTTAGATTAGACATCCGTAAGAACTACTTCACAGTTAGGGCGGCTAGATTTTGGAACCAACTTCCAAGGGAAGTGGTGCTGGCTTCTACCCTGGGGGTCTTTAAGAAGTGGCTTTATGCCTACCTGGCTGGGGTCATTTGAGCCCAGTTTTCTTCCTGCCCAGGCAGGGGTCGGACCTGAAGATCTGCAAGGTCCCTTCCAACCCTACTTCTATGATTCTATGATGTTGGAATGGTGAGGCATTGGAATAGACTGCCTCGGGAAGTTGTGGACTCTCCATCACTAGAGGCATTCAAGAAAAGGTTGGACAGCCATTGGTTGCTTATAATCTAGGTGTAGCTATGCCTGTGTTCTACTCTGGGTATTTCCCATGCTTCTGGGCTTTGCTGGTGGCCTCTGTTTCCTGCCTGCACCCCCCTCCCCCTGCACCCCTCATTTTTGTTGGGTTTTTTAACTAAATATATCGGGGTGTATTTAAGCCTTCTTCAAAGGCATTAGGTGTTGGCTGCAGCCAAGGCTGGGTATTTGGACTGGGATGTGCCAGTGCTCCCACTGGGACTTAAACCTGGAGGTTCCTGGCTAGAGGTTCTTGGTCCTCTGCTTCGGGTGAGACTGATCACCATATTTGAGGTCAGGAAGGAATTTTACCCTATGGTCAGATTGGTATGGACTCTGGGGGTTCTTGCCTTCCTCTGTGTGAGGGGCCTGTCCCTCTATCTAGAATCTTTTGAGCAGTGGTCTCCAACCTCTTTAAATATAAGATCACTTTTTGAATTAAAGTCCAACCCAGGATCTACTGTGCATTGCCACTCCCGCCAAGTAGGTCAGTCTGTGGGGGAGGGAGGGGGCGGGAGGATGTTAGTTGCCAAAAAGTTTGGCCCCACAGATTTAAAACATAGTTTGCCTTCCTCCCAGAGGTTTTGTGAAACTGAGTTAAATCAGGGGTCAATATCATATGGCCAGATCTGCTGGCCAGATGTGTCCTATAGAGCCCCTGACATAGGCGGAGGGATAAAAAATTATTTGGAGGGAGGGGCTGAGCATGTTCATACATGTGTGCATGTTCCCCCCCTCCCCAGCAGGTGTGTCTGTGGGGGAGTGGAAATGGTCATTGGGGGGAGATCAAGGCCCCAGCAGTGAGGCAGGGAGTGGGGCAGGGACAGGGGCTGGAGTGAATGCCAGGGGCGCAGGGGGCTCCTGTCACTGTGTGCACTCTGGCTGAGGCCCAGGGGGCATGTGCCCCCCAATCTGTGTGCGGGGCAGAGGCAGCTGCCTCTGCACCTTGTGCCCTGAGCTCTGCTCTGGGAGTGCCCTGGGAGCAGCGTGATGCTCTGTGCGTCCCACCACTGGGCTGAGCTTCCTTCCCTGCTTGCCCAGCAGTGGGATGCATGTGGCGTCGTGCTGCTCCTGGGGCAGCTGCATCGGGGTGCAAAGTGTAGTGTGGAGCTGCAGCCACCTCCGGCCTGTGCACAGATGTCAGGGGGGCACATGTCCCCTAGGCCTCTGGGTGTGGACAGTGGCAGGAATGTGCCCCCCGTCCCCATCCCTGGCTGAACTGCCCAGGCTCCGATTCTCCCACCACCTAGCCCGACTGGGGCCCCACTCACCTCAGCCCCTGCTCCTGCCTGTGCCCCACTCCCTCCCTCACTGCGTGGGCCTCGATCTGGCCCCTGCCCCATCCCTCTCGCAGAGATGACTTGCTGTGCTGGGAGGGGTGCACGTGTGCACGCACACGTATACTTGGCACCTCCAGCCTCAGAACAACTGGCAGAGGCTCCGCGATCGACCAGTTGATCCCGAATGACTGGTTGGTGACCACTGCTCTTGAGCATATATTAACAGTCTTTAAAAGAAGTGAGACGCTAGCTGCCTTGGTGGTTCTGTTTTACCTGTGGCAGGTTAGGATGTTAAGTCTTTTGTTGTGTCAGGCTTGATGGCAGTCTTATGAAAAATTTAGATTATGGATTTATATGGAATAGTTTGAATGGGGATGATCCTGCCTCAAGCAGGAGGTTGGACTAGATGACCTCTGGAAGTCTCTTCTGGCCCTACTTCTCTATGATTTTATGATCTTGGTTACCTCTGGCATGGATGGTTGGGATTTGGTTGGTAAATATATGCTTGATCATAAATGTTGGTCCTTACTACTTTAGGCATTGGGATTAAATTGGAAATGTAACATAGATTAGGGTCCTTACTTTTGATGTACTGTGTATCTATTTGGGGAAAGTTACATTTTTTCAGTAGCAAAATACAGAACTTGTTTTTAAGTTTTGGGGTTTTTTTCTGTTTTCATTATCTCTATTTTATAATGATTTCATGTTAATACCTCTCTTCTGTTGAACATTAACAACAGGATTTTAAAACTTAAGTGCCCAACATATGCTGTACAGTCATTAAACCACTTTATTTAAATG
Source organism: Alligator sinensis (assembly GCF_000455745.1). Lineage (NCBI taxonomy): Eukaryota > Metazoa > Chordata > Crocodylia > Alligatoridae > Alligator > Alligator sinensis. Next base: position 3,322,141 of record NW_005841939.1, on the reverse strand, counting down.
CTTGATACATGATTTAAATCTTTGCTGTATGGCATATCGGTGTATAAGTACTATACTCCATTAAAGATCCTGGAAGGTGTCATGACCCAGAGGCATGATTTTGTGTGTGCTTCGGCACCAGAATTATCTCCGCCAGGTTACAGCTTCATTGCACGGGAGAGTTTCCTATTGCAGAGGAGAACCCCAGTGCAAGGATGAGTTTCCCGCCTCTTTGCAGCTTCTTTTGCAGGGTGCATTGCTTAAGTTGCAAGAGAAATGCATGGTGCAAAAGAGTTCCCGCCACCCGTATGCAAATTTGTTCCCCGCTATTGGCTAGTTTTAAATTATTCCCACATGGCGCCTAACGATTGGCCTGTTAGCCGTATAAGAGGCTTGAGCAGTTTCCGCCCAAGCTGAAGAGGATTCCACATCCATCTCGTGGAGACTCTGGATACACGGCAGGGTAATAGAGACCCTGTGTGAGATTCAGAGGAGCTTGGTGACCTGATCCATCGCCCACCTCTTCCCGTCTTTGAGCGGAAAGAATTTATAAGATGTATCTACGAGTCCGATTTTGGTGGCGCGCTCACCCAGAGCATCCGGAGCTCTGTTCCGTGGAGCCTAGCAAACTCCACGTGACCGTTCGTGTTGTCTGTGTCTGTAACCGCAACACAAGCAAGTTTTCCAGCCTACACCACTACCATCTCTGGTGTAAGTAAACAATCTTTAAATCTACCGTTAAACGTCTGTGCCTAATTCCAGCTCGTCGCCCTCCCTCTCCGATCCAGCGTGCCCGGGCTGCTGGCCACAGCCCGCGTGCAGCACGGAAAAGGGCCCGGATTGCACCCAGCCTGCACAGAAGGAAGTTTTGCTTCAACAGTTTTTTGCATAAAGGGGCAATACTTTAAAATTACAGAAACAAGTTAATTGGAAGTTATGCTTTTTGGTTTTCAGGCATCTTCTCATTATATTATGAACTTTGACCAAATTATTGTCATCTATACAATAAACTAGCTAAGTGGTGGTTGTTCACAGTGCTTTCTATACTCAGTCCTCTTTGGCTCTGGATCTTTTGACCAATTCCTCTCCTTGTTTCTGCTGTCTCATAGTCCTTTTCAGTCTTATGGGTGTAATTCTTGGTTTGTCAGGGTAGGTATTTTCCTGCCTTCATTGCTCTTTGAGCAAAGTGATACTATTCCTGAATTGGTTACTGAGGTGAAATGGGTGATGCTATTACGTTGAAATCTGTTTAAGTAGGAATCTGGGTATTCAGTTTTCCATTTACTACATACATGTTTTTGGTTTGCTGAGAGGTGAAGTCAACTTCTTAATGTATTGAGTTAACTTTATAGTTGTGTGGGCTAATGGGAGATAAAGTCTGAAGCCGTCTTACTGTTTTACCTGTGAAGCAAGGGGATGTACAATGTCATGTGCAGCACAAGCACTTTTAAAGGGATGTGATTGTTGGAATTTGATTGATCACATCAGTAATTCAGCTAAAAATTCCTTTACTAAATCTACAGGTGAGTAGTTCTATAGAGTTACTTTAAGTGAATGGTATAAATACCATATTTTCTTACATAACCTGCACCTTTTTGCTCCCCACAGCCTTCTGGGGAAAAATTGGGGTGTGCATTATATGCAAGGAAGAGAGGCCTCCCCATGGATCTGAAAATCCTGTAGCTGCATTAGTTGCCGTGGCTCTGGGAGCCATGACAGCTAACACTGCCATTAGTCCCTTCCTCACCCACCTTCTATTACAAAATTCCCAGACCCATGGAGGGCCGTCCTCTCTAACTGGATAGGTCTGGCATGTGGGGTTGGCCCGCAACTGCACTCGGCATGCCAGGTCCAACCCAGCACATGTCCCCAGACATGGTGCGCTGGGTCCTACCTGAATGCTGGCTCTAGAGCAGTGTGTCACATTGGGTCCAGTGCACTGAGTTTGGGACTGTGCCACTTCTGGGGCTGTGCGCTGAGTCACAGCCTGCCATGTGGCTCCTGCCCAGCTCTAGCATGTCCCCACAGCACCGGATTCCCAAGCCCTCATGTACTTATCTGAACTCTAAGGAAATATCTTTTTTTCCTTCTTGGGGCCTTCCCAAACTAAGGTGCGTGTCCTGTTTGGAGGTGTATTATATCTGAACGAAAATGGTATTATAATAAATGCTTAGCTATATACTAAATGGCAGTGTTACAGCACTTGTTAACGATTGTTCCAATGCAATAGTCAAACTGTAATTGCTATTGAGAGAGACATTACTGTTGTTCCATACTAGTTGTCTCCAGCAGATTCAATTCATCCTAGAAAAGATCCCTTTTCTTGCTCTGTTTTATCCTTCCCAGTCCCCTCACCAGATTTCTTATTACATCATCTTATCAAATTTAGCCTGAAACTTCTAAAACTACCTATCATCTCTTCCCTAGAAGACAAACCTTCTACTTTTTATCATGAAATCATTTTTTAGGAGCTAATTTATAAATTCTTTTTCTGTCAGCTTTTCTAGCCATACAGGAGTCAAGTATTTAACATACCAATCTCCTTGCTATTCTCCAGCCTTATATTAGCATTTAACTTTTTTCTTTCCTCCTCCTTTGCTGAAACCATGGATTTGTGGAGGTTGGATCCATTCTTGTAGATAAAAATGTATAGTATATTCTTACACACAACCTACTTTTTTCCCAAAAAAACAGCTGCTAGAAATCACTGTGTGCATTATGTGAGAAATACGGTAATAGCAGTTTCTGTCACTTACCAGGCAAAAGCAAAAGTAAAATCTGCATGCAATCCACAGGGAGCAGGGCAAGGAGCAGGTTCTGCCCCCTAGCAGCTGCCACTAAGATGCAACAGGGAAAGATTGTTTTGTTTTTCCCTTTCATTCTGCTTTTTGAAATAAGGTGCTTATCTTAGTCCCAGGGCATGTTTTGTGCAAGAAGACATGGGCAGTTTAGTACATCATCATGTGTTACATATTAAATTTCTTGCTTCCCCCAATAGGTTAGCTGAGGGGCAGGTAATATACATGAGAATACAATACAATAATTTATTATAGCTTATAAAGAGCTTTGATCTTTGAGTGAAAGGCGATGTGTAATTATTAAAGCGAACACTTCTAAATACTGTTACTACAATGTTTACCTTTAATGCAAGTTTGAGAAGTAAAACTGTAATCTGAAGAGCACTAGTGAATTTATCTGTAATCCAGTTGCCACTATGTGACTCTTTAAAGCTTTCATTTTTCTTTATTTCTGAATAATGTAGCGTCTTGAACAGATCTTCAAAAAATGACCTTTATATCTTTTGTTCTTTTAGGCTTTTTGGGTTAAATGGAATTTGGAAAGTTCCCTTTAGCAAAATGAGCAAGCGACTTTATTTTACAGTCAAAGGAAGAAATTAAATAATTATTTTTCCCTTTTCTTTTGCTTTTTAAGTGAACAGGTATCCTTTTTAATATAGGAAATAAGCTGTAATTGATATAAATCTTCTTGGGGAAGATGGTATAAATAACATTTTATTTCTCATCCCATGAGAAAGGTATAGCTTATTGCAGATTGTAAACAGTAAATGTTATGGCCAAGGCACCACTTCTATATAATTGTTAAGTGAAATAACACTTCATAATCATAAAAACATTACAGCATACTGTTTGCTACTTATCCCTTTTATCATTAGTGAGGGTGCCCTGCATTTTAATTTCAGATATATTTCCCTGTCTATAATAGATCCTAAAATGATAAAATAGAAATGAACAGAGGTTTGCTGGGTTTTTTGGTTTGTTTTTTTTCCTCTGGACTACTGTAAAAATCACTTGAATTCTGAAATTGCAGGTTTTTGTAGTTTTTGCTCCATGCTGATTGTATACATTTACTTGTATCCTTTAAGGCACCTAGGTGACAGACATGATAGATCAGTGGTTCCCAACCTTTTTTTTCTGTGCCCCACTGCTGGGAGCAGAGTGCGGCTGTGGTGGCCCAGGTGCCCAGGAGCTCCCGGCACGCGGCGCAGCTCATCTTTTCTGTGTGGCACTGCCGGCATTGCACCTGCCACCATCATTAGGGTTGTGACCTGAGGTTGGGAATCGCTATGGTAGTTGGTTCTACTTAAGAAAAATTTGTCATCTCAAAACTTAATCTTCAGTTATAGTAGTATAAGAGTGATGTTGTAGTAGCAGTGGTCCAGAAATTATGCAATAGGCAAGGATTTCTTGGTGTGATATCTTTTATTAGACCAACTATCTAGCTGGGATAAAGTTAGACAAGCTTTAAATCTACCTAACACCTTTAAAAAGTGAATTTGGGAACAAAAATCCATAGACTGGCTGGACACCGAACTAAGGACTAAACATTGATATTGGTTTTATGGCACATTGTATTTTACTCAACCTCTGAATCCTTTCTACACAGGAAAGGTGACCCTCTTACCTTTTGTTAGGTCTTGGTTTACAGTGATAAGCTTTTCTTCTGCTAATTGTGTTTGCTACCCCTGTGGCTTTCTCTTACCCCCACCCCTCTGCTGTTTTTTTTTCACTTTGCTGTGCATGGTTCCAGTCATCAGAGAACCTGGGAAGAGTGTCTTGCATTCAAAAGCTTGTCTTACTTTATTCCAGTTGCATAGTTGGACTAATAAAAGATATCAACCTAAGAAATCCTTGCCTCTCTACATCTGTAGCCAGAGATTGGTTTATAGTGTTAGAAACTACTTCCAGTTTTTCTGTCTGTAATTTGTATAGGTTATCCACAAGCCATCATTATTTGTTAATCACAGTTATTTAATTTAATATAATGAATTTTTACTGTTTGTTTTATTGTATTGTTTTGGTGAAAGCTGTAACTAAACTACTAATATCAATCTGTTAATTGTTTAAAAATAATTAAGTAAAAAGGGTAATTTTGATATTTTGGAGTCTTATTGAATTTGTGCTCTTTACCAAAGATAAATGGGCAGCTTGAATTATGAATTACTCATTTATTGCATTAATTTGCAATGAATAAGAGTGTACATATGGGTGATTATAACCATTAATTTGAGGGCACTAGAATTATACTTGGGGTAGCATTTAGCTTGCAGAATCTTTACTGCCGGTGAGACAACAAGCCAATTTGGCATTAGGATCCTACGCCAGGTTTGTAGGGCTCACAATTATAAATCAAGATAAAATTGACATAGCCACTGTATAGATTTGTATGCACTGTGTCAACAGTTTCTATCTGTAAAGTCACTTTTCAGAACAAAACTATATTTCAGAATGTAATTTTACTTGCCTGTGTTAATCTCAGTTAAGATGGAAGAAAAGTTATTGTTTTAACACTCCTTAGAAACACCATGAGTCCCCAAGAACCATATAAGACTATTTCTATTCCTTTTTCATAGAGTAGCTACAAACCATATAGTGGTGCATTACTTAGGATGTGGGCAGGCATAGCGTTTGTATTGCTACACATTTAAATGTACAGATGTCTAACATTGCAAAAATGGCTTACCTGCTGCAAAAATCTTCCTCTTTCAAAGAGGAATGCTTTATTATTGACATGTTTTGTAGCTCTGAATGTAATGTCTGTTTAGTTGCAGGTATTGCTACAGAGGGGGCCCTCAGATCAGAGGCATTCCACAGTCCTATGTACTCTCTCTACTCCTCCAAGGGGAAGGGAGGGAGAGTGAATGTCTCAACAGCAATCTGCCATGGTGAGCTGTCAAACAGCTATGCCAGCACCCTGCTGCCATGCTGCAGAATGAGCACTGGCATGAGCTGTGCTGCTGTAGCAGTGCCATTGTGGTGAGAGCATGACCTGTTGCCTGTGGTCTCACAACAGCAGTGGTATTGGCACAATGGCTGGCACCACTGCCAACTTGGTGGGGTATCTTTGACAGCTGCTGCTTTGGTACCAGGACCTGGTCCCAAAGCAGTGGCTGTTTAAAGACAGCTTATCCTTTCCCTTACTGGAAACTGGTGGAGGCTTTCAAGAACAGACCCTGGCCCCAGTGTTGCAGGGGTATGGCAGGTGTAAGAGCATCCCCCTATCACCCCTGGCTGGACAGTGTGCCTTTTGGTCAACTTGACACTCCACTCCAGGTGAGAGACTATGTTTACACCTCATAGCATTTCTTTTGGTAGCCCCAGAAAGTGCTGAGGCATCTCTTAGTGCTATGAGTGCATGCCTGTGTGCTGCTTTAGCAGTTTGGCTAGCTGGCTAATCTTGTGGAACTGACATTGGGCTACTAGAACCACATCACGTCAGTCTTGCTTCTCCTCCAGTGGTGCTGCCCTGCATTCCTCCTTCTGTAGACTCTTCAAATCCTCTCTCCTTTGCATGTAAAACAAATGCACACAGAATTCCTCGCTGACTTGGTACAGTTGGTGAGTTGGCTGAAAGGGCGCTGACGCACAGGTCCCTGCTCTAACTCATGGCACTTGGCATAAAACACCATGAGTTAGAGACTCCCCTCCAACAGACATTTGCCTGTTGTGTTGAGGATGGGGTCAGGGATCAAGCCTGCCTGTCTTTCCTGTGATGAGGCTGGGCTGATGCAGTATGTGGTCTCCCCTCCCCACAGCTCCTGTGCTGTGCAGGAAGGAGGGGGGTGGAACTGCAGGCTTGGGTTTGCCTGGCTTGAACTCAAGGTAAGAGGGTGGGGGGAGTGGCATGAGGTGGAGGGGCTTCAATCTGCCTCCCCTCTCCCTTCTTCCCCCTCCCTTCCTGCAGACAGCACCTAGGGCAGGGTAGCCTACATCAGCCCAGCCTCGATCCTGCTGAGAAACTAACCCTAGCAAACAGAAGTTCCCTAAGATGCTCCACTTTGGAGTACCTTTATCTGATCTGCCATTAGATGAGAGTTAATTTGTCATGTGATTGGCAACTTCTAAAGCACTCTGCAGCCATGCACAGCATACCTCTAGAGAACTTTTAGGGGGCTGATCATGAGACAAATATCACATCTGTCAGCGCCTCTAGTAATCCAGCCTGCACAAATGTGTGTCCTTTTCTTCTGCAGCTTGGAGTTGACAATTGCTACTTTTAGCTTTCCAGTATCCTGTTCAGTTCTCCTTGAGAATAGTGGGTGTGGGTTTTAATCCCGAACTTCAGAAGTCCTGAGAAAACTAGTGTGCATGAAAAATAACTTTTAGTCTTTTTGTTTTCAGGGAACAACTTGGAAATGTAAACTACAAAGACTTGCACCAGAAGGCAGATATACTCCTCCTTTCCCTAGCATTGGTTCAGAATCATGAGATTTTTAAAATATTTTGAGGGGGCCTGACTCATGACTATTTTTGAATCTTTGGAGTTCATAATAAGAAACACATGTCTTTTGGTGGGGAGGGAGTGGATAAGGGCCGAATTATTTATTCATAGATTCATAGATGCTCGGGTCGGAAGGGACCTCAATAGATCATCGAGTCCGACCCCCTGCACAGGCAGGAAAGAGGGCTGGGTCTAGATGACCCCAGCCAGATGCATATCTAACCTCCTCTTGAAGACCCCCAGGGTAGATTGCATGTATCAGATGCTGGTTTAACAGCTTGTTTAGGTTTTTTGTTGGGTTTTTTGTTTTTTTTTTTCAGTTTTTAAATCTGTTCATCCATTAATGCTCTTTATTTATGTTTTGGGCTGTAAAAATAGACTAGGTAGTTTCACTTTGTTTTCTTGTCAAGTTCACTTCCCAGTCCATGAAGTAACAGAGAAGGGCTTGCTACAGTCTTTGCTTTCCTGCTACAGAAGTACTAAATACTTTTGAGGATGTAAGCAAGAAAATGGCAAATTCAGGAAATACACGTCAGTGAGGTCAGGGCAAGTTCCTGAAAAAAGCAAGAGGCTTGTTGCAGTATACATTTGTTAAGTTATATAGGACGCGTCTACACTTGATGCTACGTCACTGTGTTCCCCCTTTATAGTGTGCTGCTACAGCAAAGTAGCTGCTAAAAATTACTGTGTGCTATGTATATGGCACAGTACAGGTGGTTACTGCGCTGTGCTTTAGTACTTCCAAAAGGAAGTACTAAAGCATGGCTCAGTAACAACGTCACTGTAGGGCAATGTGTAGATGCGCCTATAGATATATATAGAGAGAGATAGATGGATATCACTTAAACAAAACAAAACAAAAACTTGGGTTTCAGTGGGAAAGTAAAACTGAGTACAGTTTACAAAAGATCAAGTTGTAAGGAGAATGGAACAGTAAGGGCCATGCCCTGCACAATTCAGGGAAGCTGTTTTAAGTCATTAAGAGCAGCATGAATAAAGGTGGCAATATGTCCTTCTGATTTAGACCATGTTTCTTGAATTCTGTCCTTGAACAAGAAATATAATGCACATTCATTATATTAAAAAACAGTAATGCCAAGAATAGCATATAATTTTCATGTGTGGTAATCTTTTTAAAAATAGGTCATTTTTTTCCCCTTAAGGGTGTCCATACATGTGCTCTGGGGTGGTGGTGGGGGAGGTGTCACTTTAATTAGAGTGGCTCTCAGAGCCGCTCTAATTAAAGCACTTGCAGTGTCACGTGTATTCAGTGTCCTGCACTTCAAAATGGCGGTGGGAGTACTTTTTAAGATCATTTGACAAGCTTTAGTTAAAGCACCCCCGCTGCCATTGTAAAACGTGAGGATGTTGAATACACATGATGTGGAGGTTGCTGGATTGCACTAATTGGCATGCTCCAGCAGACTCCATTAATCTAGTCTGATCGCATGTGTGCTAATTAGCATGTGTTGGACCAGATGTTCATCACGTGTATAGGTGCCCTAATATTCTTGACTTTCTGGTATCTGGAAGTATCACATAACTCAATGTTATCATAAGGAAATATTTCTGGTTCTTGAAAGGGAAACATGTTATCTACTTAAAATGATTTAGACTGGCAGCAGATGCTTGGTAATTGTAGATAGGGCCTGTATGTACTCTCCTATGTGGATAACTAGTTGATCTGATATTGGCCTGCAATAAATCGGGGGATTTGCTTCACCACTGGGATGCTGGAATTATGAGAGCCAATTTCTATATTGTCCCCTTAAAAAGATTAGATTAAAACTTCCTTTCATTATTCCTTTTTTCAATTAGAACAGTTATGACAATCATCAATAGACCCCTTTTTTCTTATCCTTTATTTTTATCATTTTCCTAACTTGAAAATGCAGGTGCCACTTATTTGCCAGTGGCTAATGAGATAACTTTTTCTGAGAATAGCCAGCAGCATGATACTAAAAATGACAAGTAATATGTCTGGTCAGTTTATAGCTTCTGCCTATAATCTTCTGACCAGCAGCAAAATTCATGATGATCTTTTTAAGTTTCACTGAGTTGCTTAGTCTGCAAGGGGCCTCGGAGGCATGGACTCGGTCCTCTGCTGCTGCTGGGAAGGAAGTTAAAACTAGTTTAAATTATTCTTTTATTCTTGTTGCAGCATGGTATAGCAAATTTTATAAAAATGTTTTTCCATCATGATCTAAATGTAAACATAGCTTGAATGTCTATTACAATAGTTTTCAACCTTTTTTCATTTGTGGACCCCTAAAAAATTTTGAAAGGAAGTGCAGAGCCCTTTGAATTTTAAGCGTGGGTATTCTCAAACTTCTGTTTGCTCATAGTCATCATGTGCAGACCCCTTAGACATAGTCTGTGGACTCCCAGGGGTCTGCAGACCACAAGTGGAAAACCATTGGTCTATTATGTCACCGTTGGAAACACCAGTCACCTAATGAGGTCCACAAAAATTATCTCTATATCTACATAAGATTGTACAGAAAACATTGCCTGACAGTATAACAGTGAAATGAATTTTGCTGTGTAATAACTGTGGGTAGGAATGTGAAGGGATTTCTCATTTGATGTACCTGCCACTAATTGTGTAACTACTGAATTAGTACATTTGAGCGGCAAGATAAAACCCTTCATGTGTTAAGTGATCTGAAACTGCTAATCAAATACTGTGTATGAGTTTCTGTCACTATAAAGTCAAAAGAATGATTCTTAAACACTGAAAATCAGTTACTTATGTGTTTTGTCTGAATAAACTGTCAAATAGGACCCTCATGAAAAAAACTAACTTTGGCAGGTAGGAAAAAAAATAGAGAAAACAGCTTCTGAATATGGATAAAGATGCTTTAGTCAGAATTCATCTGGTTACCTTTGTATTGTGTCTTGTGGAGGTTAAGGCAAGGTTGGTGTCTGCACCACCCCCAGCAACAAGGTGGAATGGGAGGAGCAGATCTGTGCTGCTGTCGCTGAGCCCGGTTCCATTCTCGGGTTCTCTTTCCACATGAATGGTATTGGAACTTGTCACTACTAGACTTCCTTGCTGATGATGTGAAACCTGTGTTTTTTCTTTTGTTTAGTTTCACTTTGTACACCCAGGCTTACGAGTATCTATGTATAGCTGCACACATGGAAAACTGTCATCAGACTTGAGAACACAGGACTGCACTGGTTTGCATTTAGTTTGCATTCACAAGATTTCTATGCAGCAATAAAGGATGTAACGTTTTTGAAATGGAAAATTAAATTCTGTTGCAGTTGGGGTAGGTAGCTCTTTCCAGTTACAAGGTCCAGCATTGCTTTCACTTGGGAAAAGCAGATTATTCAAGTCTGCTTCTAAGCTTGGAATCTTAGTATAACAAAAGTTGGGAGACTCAAAATTGTGATTTTTCAGATCAACTTTGTGTCCCTTTTGGTTGTGGGGGTCTTTTTGTTTGTGTTTGTTTTCTTAATTAGCATGAAGGCTGTTTACTATTCTAACACTTAGCATGATTGAGTTTGTCAGGATAGCATACTTATGACAATGCACTCAGACTCTCTTAAATGCCAGTTCTTGGATGCACTTTGGTTTTGCCATTACATGGATGCAACACCTGATGTTCATGCAGGCAATCTTTTCGATACTCATTTTGTCAATGTTGATTTCTAAAATAACCCTGTACTTCCACTTTTTAAGATTCATCTCTTCTTTCTTTGGCATTCATGGTTTGGTATTCCTGAAAGGGAGAGAGACTCAAATACTCCTGAGCGGGAAAGATGCTCATGATGCCACAGCTACCATGGGTGGTTGACATAGTATAAGAAAAAAAAGTGTGTGGGCGGGGGGGGTGCATATTCAATCAGGAAGTGGAAAAGGTAAGAATCTTACAGAAATTTGAATATGACCACATTATTCAGAAGGCCAGCTCCATAAACTGTTGTTATTCCCCGTAGTTCCCTTTACTTTTGTAGAGCTGTGCCCATAAATACCAATTGAAGCCACAGTCCCAGGCCACTATTCAGTTTCATAGGGCTTATTCTTAGCACATATTTTGGGGTCACTCTAGTAACTTTTAGTTATCACAAATGAACTTTTCTGTCCATTGCTTTTTTTTTTTTTTCTTTCTTAACCCCTCCTTTTTCATACCAGTTGCCTTCTCGCTTCTCCCTCTTGTATATAGGGTCTTGTTAATGAATAGTTGACCCATAGTCACACTGTGGACCAAAAGATTGTCCAACATCTTTCTCAAATATAGAGTTGGTCCAATGAAAGATATCACACACACAAATCCTTCCTACTTAGATGCTGACATACCAGTTTCTTCTTGCAGTAATGTGTATGTCCTTGTTTTGACATTGATCATTTCTAATAACATTTTAATACAGAATCTAAATTTCTGTGGAAATGTTGCTTGCATGTTTATTTGTGGTACAAGAGTACTTGCAAGTAATGCCTGTATATGTGATTTAAACTAACTAAAAAGTTGTTTTTAGTTGTAGTAAGTATTGTGTTCCTAGTGGGATTATTCATTTTATAAGCTCCTTCACACAAATGCAGTTAATGCATGTTCAGTCTCTTATCTTTTCTAGCTGAATCCTTTGTACCTCCCAAACAAAGTATGATTGAATAGCAATTTTGTGGATATTCATTAACTAGTCTGAGAATTAAATTTGCTTCTACATTTGAGTAATTCCATATTTACTACAGAAGTAAATCTCATTTAAATAGCTACAGTTAATTCAGGTTTTCAACACTGGGCATATTGCATTGGTCCACTATTTAAGGTAGGCTTGGGAAATAAGTACTCAGCAGAAGAGGATACAAATTGGAAACTTCTGATAGAATTATTTACAGGGGAACCTGATATGGTTGTCTTGACACTGATCATTTCTAATGCTTTTATATGGACTGTGGACTATATGGAGTCTGGCTTCTGTGCTTATTTATTGCACAAGCATACTTTCCTTGCAAGTCTGAAGATTTCAGCAGAATTTCACATACAGCTCATTCTGATTAAATGAAAAGCTTTGGGATTTCTTAAGCCTGGTTCAGCATGGGTGAAAACAGAACTGAATGTATAATGAATGGATACGAATCCCAGTCAGTCCTGAGAAGAGATGGCTAAAATGACAGCCAGCTGCTAACCTCACCCAATAGTTTTCTATACTAAGGCAGTGTGAATGCCTGATGAGAATCAGCTTGGGCTGACTTATCTTGTAAAGACACTTACAACATGTGTATTGTACTTGTTACACACATGCATCTGAGCCTCTTTTTAATGTGACCACTTTATGTTGATATCTACATTATAATGCAATTGGTCTGTGACCTATGGGGATATTGGGTGAGAAATGTAATGTTTTGATGGACTAATATGATGTCAGTGTTTATACCCAGCAGCAAAAAATAATTACAATAATATTAGCATATTTCTGAATAAAGGATAACATTGTATGTGTGCATGTATTTGAACATGTACAGACTGAATCAGTTTATATGGAGCTTTCTTTGTATTTCCAGAAGGTTATTATCTGCTGAATACATCTTTTTATAATGTGCAAGTAATAGGACCAACCAAGTTTTAAATGTCAGGAGAAGTTGCCCTCTACAGCCCATCCCCTCCCCTCTCCCCCACTTTTTTTTTCCCCATTTGCTTCTGCAATTCACTCTTTTTTGCTTCTAAACTTGCAAGGGGCACACATCAGTTTTATAGAGTTTATTCCTAACACACGTTTTAGGTAGAGGCGCACTGATACATCAGTCCATATCATGTTGTCACTGATGAACGGAGAATTGACATTATTGGCAATCAGCCTTTTTGGCTGATGTTGCCGATTTTAAATGTCGTGTGCATGTGTGCAGCTGCAACATGCATGTGGCCAGGAGTGCAGCTCGGCAGCTTGGAGAGCAGCATCCGGCTGGTAAGTCTGGGGTGGGGGTGGGCGTAGAGGGGAGATTGAGGCCATCATGGTGAGGGAGAGTGGGGCTGGGGCAGGGCAGGCACTGCCTAGATGGGGCGGGGCACGGGATGGAGCCAGCAGCTCCTCGGGGCGTGGCTCCCACTGCTGTGTGCACCCCTGGGAAAGGCATGGGGGGCATCTTCCCCCCCAGGGGTGATCTGGTGGCCACCTATAAGTTTATCAGGGGTGCTCATCAGGATCTGGGGGAACATCTGTTCACCAGAGCGCCTCAAGGGGTGACAAGGTCAAACAGTCACAAACTCCTCCACGACCGTTTCAGGCTGGACGTAAGGAAGAACTTCTTTACTCTCCGAGCCCCCAAGGCCTGGAATAGACTGCCTCCGGAGGTGGTTCAAGTACCTACTTTGAATGCCTTCAGGAGACATTTGGATGTTTATCTTGCTGGGATCCTATGACCCCTGCTGACTTCCTGCCCCTGGGGCGGGGGGCTGGACTCGATGATCTTTCGAGGTCCCTTCTAGTCCTAATGTCTATGAAATCTCTGTATGTGGGTACCGGCAGGCTGCCCGCTATGTGCTTGAGGCCGGAGGTTGCTCCAGGCTCTTCCCAGTAGCTGTGCTTGGTTGGGGTAGTGTGGGCAGCAGCGGCACTGGGAGGGAGGCTATGGGAGGGCTACAGCACTGGCTCTAGCCCCTCCATAGCCTTTCTCCCAGTGCTATTGCCACTTGCCCTGTCCCACCCAGCCTGAGTGCAACTGCTGGGAAGAGCTGAGTGGAGCCCCCAGCCCTGAGCACACAGCAGCAGCCCTCCCTCACCCCATGCGCAGATCTGGGGGGGGGACACATTCCCTCCATGCCTAACCGGGGTGTGCACAGCGGTGGAAGCCAGCTACATCCTGCACCTGCCCCTGCCCTAGCCCCACTCCCTCCTCACTGTGGGGGCTTCTGTCTTTTCCACCCCTCCCCCCCACGTCCCTTCCTTCCCACAGACGTACCAGCCAGGAGCTGCTCTCAGTGCTTCCAGACTACAACTGGTATTGGCTGATATGGCTGGTCAGTAATCAGCCATCGGTATCGTCCCTGTCTAATAACTTTCAGTTATCGCAAAGGGTCTTTTCTGTTTCTTTTATCTTTCTTTTATCACCTTTTTCATACTGTCTGCCTTCTCACTTCAGCCATCTTCCTGTTGTATTTTAGGGCCCTGTTAATGAATCGTTGACATCATTCTTCTCAAAATCCATTGGACCCATAGCATACATTTCTTTACTAATAATATCATATTTTACATTAATAGGTTTCAGGACTTTCAAAAAAGAGAACAGATGCAGGCTAGGAGAGTTGGAAGAATGTTTCTGTAGCAATATTGCAATATTGTGGATGGGAGACCCATTGTCTTAAATTTTTTATAAATATATATTTTTTTTTCTTTATCTCACTTCTGACTGGTTTAGTGTTCCTCCAGGGCACATAGACTTGGTATGTACTTCCTGCCCTAGAGGAACTCCTTCTTGAGACAGACCTGACAGACTGTAAAAAAACAAACAAACAACACGGTGAATTTGAAATCTGTTCTCTTACAAAAAATTAGTTGAAAGCTATGGTAGATGCTACATCTGTCCTTGAATTGTCCCTGCCAATTTTTATGGTTTTAATAATCACTTTTCCAATTTTTTACAATGCTGTGGCTGGCAAAGCAAACCAAACTCTGGTGTGCATCTACTGATGCATTTCAAGCAAAACCAGGGAGGTCATGCCTTGGTAAGGTCACAGCTGGAGTACCGCATCCAATTTTGGGCCCCCTGCTTCAGGAGGGATGTGGAAAAGCTTGAGAGAGTCCAGAGGAGAGCCACATATCCTGAAGGCAGGCTGTATGAGGAGAAGCTGAGGGATTTGTGACTCTTCAGTCTGGAGAAGAGAAGGTTCAGGGGGACTTGGTGACAGCCTACAGTTATATAAGAGGGGTACATCAGGACCTGGGAGAACAGCTGTTCCCCAGAGCTCCCCAAGGGATAACAAGGTTTAATGGTCATAAACTCCAGGAAGGCTGATTTAGATTAGACATAAGAAAGAAGTTCTTTACAGTGTGTGTGTCCAGGGTCTGAAACAGACTCCCCCCAGAGGTGGTGGAAGCACCTACTCTGGACTCTTTCAGAACATCTGCATATTTTTCTTGATCCCAGCTGACTTTCTGCCTATGGCGGTGGGGCTTGACTTGATCTCACTAGGTCCCTTCCAGCCCCTAATGTGTATGGATCTATGAATCTGGCTGTATTTTGCCTGTCCCTGGCTTACAGGAATTCCATGTAAGAATGGAATTGAGCCAGGATGGATTGCATAATTATGAAGTTTTATTTCTTGTTGACTTCCCCTTCTTAAACTTAAGAAAGATTGAAGAAGTGACAGATGCCAGCCTGTGCCTGGGTAATCGAAGTTTTTTTTCTTCACCTAACAATTATACAATACTGAATGGAATCCGAGTATCCCCATGCTGTCTAATAATCAGTGGGCCTGAACCCTACCTTGGAAGGACCACCTCTAGGAGTGAGAGATCAATTCATTCTTTATGCAGTATTAATGCATAGCTCTGAAGCCACCAGAATGTTAAATTTGACTGAGACTACCAACACATTTTAGGTAGGCCATCACATAACTGTCAGATACAAGCTGTTGGCAGTATTACTCTGTCAGATTTCAGTTGAGAGTCTAGGGATGAATGATCTTACTTTATTTTCTCTAAACCAGTGGTGTTCAACCTTCAGGCCCTATGGGCTGGATGAGTGTTGCAGGGCTGCAAGTGAGCCAGATCCTGCATTTGAGGTCAGTCTGTGAGCTGGATCCAGTGCAGGGATTCCATTCATTGTAGCCAGTTGCAATGGTGCAACTGAGTGCTTGCACAATTTAGCACTCTCAGCCACATCATCCAGCCTGTGTGGCACCCCATGAGTTGGAAATTTGGCATCAGGATAGGGACAACTTAATGCTGCCACTGCTTCCCAGCTGCCATGTTTCCAGACAAGGGCTTGATGACATTGTTCCTTGAGCCAGAGGTTGAACAACACTGCATGTAATCATGCTGTCTCCTAAGGTTAGGGTATACATTCATTTTCTATACTTATAGTGAAAGACTTGGTTCCAGTTTAAGCCTAATGAATATTCTGCCCTTACTCCAGAATTCTATAAAATGTAACTGGTGTAACTTGGAATTTTAGAGATGACTTTATCCCCTGGCAGCATTTATTTGGAAAGTTTCAGGAAATTGAAAGTGAGATTTGGCATGTCTTACAACCTGAAATGAAGGATCCAAGATATTTTGGATCTTTTTCTAACTCTTTTAATATTTTTTAACTGTTAAATGCGTCGGTCTCTTAAAATGTCAAGTTTGTATTCTTTGTCCCAATGTAGTACTGGTGCTTTAGACACACTTGGTATGCATGTGGGAATTAAATATTGAATTTTGTGTTACGTGGTCTAATGGACCGTTGCAGCGTTCTAAATGCCTCTTGTTGGTTTCTGAATGCTTTAGGCAGCACGTTTTCACTGGTTTCTTTTAGGAAGCCTTCTATTAGCCTTTAGGGTGCCAATGCACATGGCCATGATGAATGATGTGGCAGACAAGGAGATATTTTTGTGCTCTGCAAAGTGGTGTAAGGGGACAAGAAAAGGACAGTAGCTTAGGGAGGAGCAATTCCATCACCAAGCAACCTCTCAATTCTACATATACATCTTAAGGCATATGTACTCTCATGCCAACGGAAAAGTATTGTGTCTGAACACCTCTGAAACTATTTCCCATATGAGGAGTGGAGAAAGGTACACTTTGCTGCATTTATTTTTCCTGGTAGGCTGCTGTGTACAGCATAATTGAGCAACAGAGCTATTTTGCCTTTTGATTTCTGACTCTCTGCCAAATCTTTCATGAGTGACAAATTGGGCAGTTGAAGCTATTACAACAAATACCACTTCCTGTTAGTTATTGAAGAAAAAGCTTAAGATGCATTCAGTCAAGTTACATTCAGGAAGTTATTTTATGCAAAACTGAATGGGCAGATCTGTATGGAGTTGCTAGTTATAACTGCAGAGATTAATTTTTTGGTGAAGACCAGCATAGATAGCTTGCCTTGGTGTTAAATTTTTAAAGACTTCTATATCCCTTTTTTTTAGCCTAGCCTTTTTAAATGAGGCATTTCATATTTGTGTAATTATAAACAGCTACAAAATGGTAACTTCATCAGTCACTTATGGGATGTGGTAACTGAACCAGTGGTTTAATTGCACGTTAAAAATGTGACAAATTTTAGGTCATATTTGGCACACATTTAAACCAAAACTGACTGGTTTATGGAAAGAGGGAACAACAGATTTAAACTGTAAGTGTTTTTCCTTATGTGCGTATTGCAGCCAAGCTGCAGCTTGCTTTATAATGTGTTATGCTATGATAAAAGACGCATTCATGAAATAAAGTAAGGTAAAGGCTCCAGTTTTACTATTTTTTTTTTTTTAATAAGCCAGTTTTTGATAGTTTTTAAATCTAGCTGTATTAACTGACAGAGTCACCATTCTTGGAGGTGAGATTAGCTGTCCATACCTCCCCTTCCACCGCAACATTTTTCCCCTCCCCTGTTCATTAATTACAACTTCTGAAGTTGAATGGTGAAACCAAACCAAAAAAGAGAACATTTGCTTAAAAAGAAACTCCTTCACTAGCCAAGAGGCGGTAGAGACTTAAACTTACTTTATTATTAAATTTGCAAAATTATTTTGTTTTACTGTTTTTTACTTTGAATTGAAACCCTCTTTGTACTTTCTGGCTTACTGATAATATCTTGGAGTGGCATATTCCAAAATTCCTCAAATCTGATTGTACCTCCTGCAGTCCTTGATAACCTTCTGCATGCTGTCTCTCTATCAGTGGTTCAAGTGCTAGCCTGTGGCTTAGGATGCCTGGTTTCATTTCTGCCTTTGTGGCTTTTAGCAAGTCAGTTAATCTCTTGACCTTAACTTTCTCTCTGTAGGAAGTGAGTAAGAATATTTCCTTTCTTCACTGTGGTATTGTGCTTATAAATGCATCAGATTGAGGTGCTATGGTCTAAAGATAATGGGGGCCCACATATCTCACCTGGTATTGGAATTTTGCTGAAGGTATCCTAAACGCCAGCAAATCACTAAAAAGGAAGTAATGGGACAGCGAAACAACTCTAAAATAAATTAATTGATTTTTATAGAATGCTATGACAGCTTGGCTATTAGAGAAATTTTTGTTCACCTTTATTTTCTGTTATGCATTAAAAATGTCAGATACAAATTTCAGTAGATTAGAGTCATAATTTAATACATATGCCTTAAGGGGAGGTATTCATAAATAAATTGGTGCTCATCACAAAATGAAACAAATATGGGTTTGAACGGCCATCGTTGCTCTTTCACTTCTGTTTTGTTGTATTCTATCACTTATTTATATTTTGCCTGTTCAGATTGTGTAAGTTCTTTTGAGGAAAGGGATGTTTTTATCCATATTTGTCTATAAAACCTGTAGCCCAGATTTAATGGTAAGAGATATAAACTGTTAACCACTGTTGTTTACGTTGGCTGCAAATTTGGCTGTATTAGATACCAAAGGAAGCATAGCAAAACATCTCCTCTATCTCATGCTATGATTCCATTAGATCTCAAACTCGGCAGAGGCAGACTTAATCATGAGTCATGACTCGGCAGAGTCGGACTTAGATGGGAGATTTTTCAAGGTACATGAGTGAGGCAAGTTGTGCTGATTCAGTGGTACTGAGCTGGTATCGAGCCAGTACTGTAGCATGTTACAAACAGACAGTATGTAGTACATATTTCAGATAAGAGGTAAACCTTTACTGGTGACTGGGTCCTTGATATTAGTGATTACTAAAGTGCATGATGTTTTTCTTGAGAATTGCAGTATTACTGAGGATCCTTGGCCAGTTATGATAACCAACTACAGAAAAGAATCTAGTTACCTTATAGACAGGAAGTAGTTAAGTTATGTAAAATAATACATGGGTATATATGATGCTCTCTTAAATTAATTGTCTGAAATTGTTAGCTGTTCTTTGTTTAAACACTACCTGTGGTTCATTATCAAGGTTAGAGATGAGCCCTTGTAGTAATCCAGGTGTCAAAGACTTTGATAGTTCTGGCAATGTGCTTGTAGAGGAAGATTTAAGTCTTAGATATTATGCAGGATGAATTGGCAAGATTTATTTATTGCGTACATATGTGACTTGGTGACTAGGACAAAGATGGAGTTAAATTTATGGGTTTATGCAGCAGAGATGATACTAGTGCTAGTCGAGTCGCTGTGGGCATTTATATACGTGCTTTGGAAGTGTGTGTAAGGGGGGGTGGGCTTTAATTAGAATGGGAATTGCTTTAATTAAAGCTCCCAGAGCGTCCCATGTATCAGCGTCCTCGTGCTTAAAAATTGTGGCAGGGTTGCTTTAACTAAAGCTTATTCAGCGAGCTTTAGTTAAAGTGCCCCTGCTGCAATTTTTAAGCGTGGGGATGCTGATACACAAGATGCTGGGGTCTACTGGAGCATGGTAATTGCCATGCTCCAGTAGACTCGATTAATCAAACCTGCTCCGATGCACTGTGTCGTAGCAGCCTTGCTGCTCATGTGTAAGCGCCCTGTAATGCAGAGACCAGGAAGGAAGGGATAAGTGGAAGAAGTGTGAAGCTTATCTTTGCTTGTATTCAAGTTCAGCTGATGCCTTGACATTCACAAGGAAATGTCAAAAAGACAGATACTAGTTGAGATCCAGGATGACAAATCTGGATTAAGGGAAGATTCTCAAATTACAAAGATAATAGGCTAGGCCAAGATTTCAGGTAACATTCCCCAAAGATCATCAGGAGAGGCAAAAGTGGGAGCCAGGTCAAATGACCCACGCCAAGTGAGAGAAAAGAGAGGTGACCAGTCAGATGTCATTAAAGGACCAATCTGAAATGAAACCGAGATGGGAGAGGTTGGAGTCATGAAAGCCAAGGAACTGACAGAACAACAAGAAGGAATATATACATGTGGTGATAGTAAAGAAAGTCCTTATACTTAAAGTGGAGACCTGACTAGGAAGTCTTTCTTAGAGATCTTCATGAGAACAGTTTCAGTGAAATGTGGGTGCAGAAGTCATTGCATTTATCAGCCGTAGTATGTAAAATACATTCTGTGTGGTCTGAGTCAGGTGTGGCAAACTAATTTGAGTAGGTGGGCTGGATATGGACTGGGAGTGTCTGGCCAGAACCAGATGACAGGGCTTCTTATTGCAGCTGCCAGAGTCACTGTATTGGTACAACCAGCACCCAGGGAGTTAATGCTACTATCTCCTATCTCTGCCACTGCCCATTTTGATCCCCACTGGGGACATAAACCTGGAAATTGTGTGGAAGGATGGGTGACAGTGGTGTTTTAATCCCGTGGATGTTGACCCCAGGGGCCAGATCAGGAGGTTGGGTCACCTGGGCTCTGAGAAACCCTTTGGGCTGGATCATCCACTGCCATTGGCCATATGTTTGACGCTCCTGATCTAAGCAAATAAATGGTGAAAAGGGATTCCTTTTCAAAAGGGAAGGCTGCTTATTTCACGGTGCACATGTGGATTTATTGCTAATATCCAAGCTGCTGATTTGTTTTATATCCAATTTAGGAGTAAACTGGAAGAAAAACCCAAGAAACTTGAGACATTTTTCCAAATGCCATATGTGGGAGTATATAGGAGAACTGGCCACATTGTAGTATGAAATTTCTTCCATAAATGTACATAGATCATGAGTTTGAGGGAAATATTAAGCAGAGAGAGAGAGAATCTTGGGTTAAGGGGAGCTAGTTTCAGAGAAGGGAAAAGTAATACTGATACTGGATCACTTAAACAGAGTAAATAATTTTTCCTTTATTAAGAATTGTAAAACTGAGGGTTGTGCCCATCAGTTCTCCTTTTCCTTACAAATACTGAGTTCTATCACTTGCTATTAAAGGTTCCACTAAAGTGCTGACGGTTACCTTTGGCTAAGGTAATATACAGTTTAATTACTCTTAACTTTTTGCCACTAATTTAATAATCTCTCCTCCTTTAAAACTTGTTTTGACTTGTGCATTTCTGATTATGTAGATAAGATAGGAACTAAGGTGCTGTCTGTATAACTGCTGGTTTCTAAGGGAAAACCTTGCGTGAAGCTGGGCTGTTAAGCTTACTCCTTTGGCTCTTGTTGCATACCTGTATCTCAGTTTTTTTTTGGTTTCTTAGGAGCTTATTATCCATAGTAAAAACAAAAGCGAGAGAGATAAAGCAAGAGAATGAAAAAAGGAAGTGTTGGGGGGCGGGGAACCTGTTGAAGCTGTCTGGAAATAGGGTGTGAAAGTGACAGATAAACCTGTATAGCAGTCATGACTTGTGCTGGTTTCCAAAGTTTGTAGGTGCATCACATTTAATCTTTCTGGAAGCAAAATCAAAAGTTAGCTATCATTTTATTGTCAAGTGTTTAAAGGGCTCTTTGGGTAGGAGAGAAATTCTAGATTCAATGCGCAATATTAATACATTAATATTGCCTCTTATGGAAATGAGGTTTTCCAGGGGTCAAGTGAGAGGCCAGACAACCCCTGGGAGAGGGGCTGACTTTTAGTGGGCCTGTTGAAGGGCTAGGTGAGCCCTGAGAGAGTGGCTGAATGTGTGAGAGATCTAGGGAAGGGCCTGGGTGAACCCAGTGTGTGTGGCAGAGCACAGCGGCCTATTGAGGGGCCTGGATGAGCCCAGAGAAGGAAAGGGGGCTGTGGTAAGAAAGATCTGTTGGGAGCCCAGAGAGAGGGAATGATCTATGGAGGGGCCCAAGAAGGCTGACCTACAGAGGAGAGAGCTGGCAGCTTGGGGGCTGACCCTGGGAACCTTGAGTGGTCCAGGCTGGGGCTAGGGCCCAAGAAGGGCTGAAGGGTGAAATAGTCTTTCGCAGTGGGCTGCCAGAACTGGGAGCTTGGAGTCTCGACTGGCCTGGAGGAAGGGCCAGGGCCCAGGAGAAGCCAAAGGTACCTGTAGGGGGCTGTAGGCTGCTATAGGCAGAGTCTGGGCAGATCACAGCAGAGTATGTTTGGTCAAGCTAGTTGAGCTAGCTAGTTGAGCTGACCAGTTTTACGTTTGCTGCATGGACCCACTGTTCAGAGCCCTTGCCCCTGCTGCAGCCAGGCTAGCAGATAATACCCGGAGACCACCCAGGCTTGTTAGCGATGCAAAACAAACAAAAGAAGTTAAATAAGCTAGCACTTAGCTGTCTTCCAGTGGTTCTTCCAGGCTTCACCTTCTGGTTGCCTCTTACTTTTCAGGGGATTTGCAGAGCCTGCAGGCTCGTGCAACAATGCAAATGATCAATCAAACAAATAAACAGAGAAGAGCCCTGCTCTGGGGGCTTTCCGGGTGGCTGCTTAACCCCTGGTAACTCCAGGCAGCCTGCTCCCTGGCCAGGTGCAGCTCCTTGAGGCTGCTTTCAGCATCTCTTATCCTTCCCACTATGGGCTCACATGGCTAACCCTCTCTTACTCTCCACACCTGTCAGCTCCCTTGCTGAGGGACTCACTAGTCCTGGGACCTGGTTCTCCAGCCTCCGGTGAGTTTTCCTATGCCTGGGGTGGGTATGGAGAGGTGCTTCTGGGGTGTGGGGCTGTTCAGACTCCCCATAATCCCTAGTAACAGGGCCTGTTACAGGGGGCCACAGCTGAGAGGGGAGGGGTCAAGTGGTGGGCAGCCCAGGATGAAGATGGCTGGTGTTAAGCTGTCTGAGGAGGAGGGATCAAGGACAGGGGTCCAAGAGCGAGCTGGGGGACAAGGGTTGGAGGATTCAGAGTGGAGGTGGAGCCAGGTCCAGGGGACCCAGTGGTTATCAGCCCAGGAATGGTGTAGGACATGTAGGGGAAACCCAGAACAGGATAAATAAGATCAGGTAGGCCCATACCAGTCTTGGGTAAGACCTAAAAATACACCCTAATGGAGTTGGTTGGTGTAGTAGGGCTGCCTGTGGCAGGGCAGCCTCCACAAAATGCCATGCCTGGGCCACTCCAGGAGAAGGTGAGAATGAGGCACCGGAAAGCCTCAGCTCCCACTGCCTTGTGTGTTACTGCATGTAGGGAGAAGGCTAGGGGAGCACACCTCAACAGAAAAGCACTTGGCAAGGAAGACAATGTGGGCCCCAAGGGTCCAGCGGCCCAGCGAGAGGGGTCTGTGGGTCATAGTGAGGCCCAGTGAGTATGATAAGACCAGAGAGACCCAGTGGCCCAGCGAGGGCTGGGAATGAAGTACAGGACCAGATGGGCCCACGGTCTTGGATAGTGAGGCCCAGTAATGTGTCTGAGGCACACAGTGGGGTTCAGCAAGCAGACTGAGACCAGAGGGGTCTAGCGAGGGGCTGGGAATGGAGTGTAGGACCAGAAGTGGGTCCAAGAGCCTGCATAGTGAGGTCCAGCGAGAGGGGTCTGAGCTGCATAGTGAGGGCCAGTGAAAAGGGCCCTGAGAGCATGGAGAGCATTTGGAAACATGGAGAATAAGTTGGGTCCAGGATGAGCGACCAGAAGGAGCTGGCAGCCCATAGAATGACCAAGAAAGAGACTGAGGGGCCTCGTAGCCCAGGGAGTGATTGCACAGGACCAAGGGGTCTGAGAGCCTGATTCAGGGTCAAAGGAGAGACTGAGGGGTCTGGTAGTCTGTGTGGGGCCTGAGAGAGAGACCAAGGGGTCTGAAGGCCTGGAGTGGGGCTGACGGAGGCCATGTGGTCGGAAGGCCCAGATAAGGGTTGTTTCAGTAACTGGTTGAATATTGATAAGGATGCCATCTGCGAGGCATAGGACATAGTGTAGGGGACGTATGGAGCCATGTGATTGGCCCATAATGCCACGACCACAAGTTGGGGGGTCACTATAGTAAGATCAGGGCAGACTCCCGCAAGATATATATTAACATGAAGGTATGGCAGGAGAGAGCAGAGCAGCCTGCACTTAGAGCAGGGTAATTTCAAAAAATTTTGGGTACCCTGTGACAATAAGCTTTTTAAAGGTCTAAGAAGGTAAATCTACTCTGAAATCAGTTTTCTTGCCAGTACGTTTACCTGAACTGCTCAAAGCTTCCAGTGATTGAAAGCTGTGTTTCTGGATGTATTTAGTAGCTGTTTGGATGCTATGTATGTTGGGATAGTAAGGCTTATTAACCAAATGGTTAATATGGTATGTATTGGGTTCTGAGTAGAAAAATGTTAGAAACTGACTGGAGTAGTCTTGTCAGTGAGGTTGGGGTCTGCTAGTAAATGTAATTTTACAGCATTGCATTAGTTCAGAGAGACTTCAGTCTCAGTGCACCAGTTGGCCAAATAGGTGTAGGATTTAAAAAACTGGCTTGGGCTGATGATCAGACTCAATGCAGAGTAGAGAATGGGAGACTCAATGGGAGGAAGGAACTTTTTAATTAAAAAATTATGTCAATGATGAAGTTATGCCAAAACTACCCTGCCCTTGCAAGTATTGTCATACCATTTTTTAGGTGCATCTTCTTTTTTGGCATGGCTGCTTTACTGAAGAGAAGTTTCTTTCTATCTATAGTGTGACAAACTCTAAAAACTGCATAGATTTATATCATGCAAGGAGGTGGCAAAATATTTTAAGATAGAAACCCCCTAAAGCGTAGAGTTTTTCTTTATACCATTTCAGTTGCATAAAAGTGGGATTCTAAGTTATAGTCTCAGCTAATGAAGAAATGCTTGAAATGAATGAAATATGAAAGGTCTCTGACAAAAAAGAGGTATCCAAGCAATTGGTTATAAATCAGTGCTATCTATTGGATATTAACAGAAATAGCAAAGAAACTGAGGGAGAATAAATTTTGAGAGATTCTTGGTATCCAATGCAAGAATAAGCAGCTTACTTCCTCCTCTCAATTCTAAAACATGGCTGCCTGTTCAAATTTAAGATTGATCACAATGGTTACCTCTACCTATCTGCACACAGAAACAGACCTTTATGTTCTGCTAGACAGGGAGTATTCCATTCACTTTTTTCATTCGTGCTTCCACAAGAGCTGGCATGCCCAAGTGGACTTTCTTGGTGCTTTTCTGACAGAAATTGAAGATGATATTTCATATCTTAGGTGTCAAATTTGGATCAGTGTTTGTTTTGTACTGCTTTGGATTTTAACAATGGTCCCTCTTGAAGCTGTTTTATCTGAGAGGCAGGGGGTCCAAAATAATGCACTAACCAGTTTAAACCCTCTGTGGAGGGCTGCATGTGATGATACATTTTAGGAAACTACAGCTTAATTGTTGGACCACCTCCCTGAGGAGTTCCAAAACGATGAGTTCTCTCCAGTCCTTTTCAACGTCTACATGTGTTCTACTAGGAGACCTGGTCAGATGGCATGGACTCAAGTGCAGCAATATGTAGACGAGACTCAACTAAACCTGTCTTTAATGACATGGTTACACCACTAGAACCAAGATGGCCCAGTGTTTGAACCAGACAGGATCAGCTTGTGGATGAACAACAGCTGGCTGAAACTGAACCTCAGTGAGAGAGGTGATAGTGCAGCTGTGCAAAGGAAAACATTTTGAAGTGTTTGCAGCCTTTGGTTGAAGGTATGTACAGCAACTGGTCAATTTGTTTCATAATTTAGATGTAATCTTTGATCCTTTGCTGAGGCTAAGCCTTCATAGAGAAGCTTCTACTACTCATGGCATTTTTCATTTCTGGAAACTGTCCCAGATTGGCAGACACTGACCTGGTCTTCATTATTTACCTCTTCATTTCTTGTCTGTAGTGCAGGAAGCCTACGGTGCTAGGGAAACTACTAGGTATAGAATGCTGTTACATGTTTTCCTGGCAATCCAGTTCTACCAAAACCACATCAAACCTGTCCTCTGCTTTCTCTTCTGGCTTCCCATAAAATAGCAAATCAAGTTCAAGGTCTTGGTCTTTACGGTCAAAACATTCTGTGACTGATGCCCAAGATAACTAATGCCTGCCTAAATTCCAGAGTGAAGACCTTGTTTGACAACTGTGATCCTCTGGTACATTGGGATTCTTTAATATAAGGGTGAAGTTTGTCTGTGAAGGAGATGCAACTTTGGGAGTGGCTTTACTGGAAAGTGCTCCCCCAGGAACAAAGGTTACCTTCACAAACCTCATCGTTTTCCCCTCCAATAGCAAGGTACACTTCTTTAGCCTTGCCTTCTCTAACAAAAATATGTAGTTACCGGCATATTGGAAAAAAATGAAGAAAAAGCCTATTGAGTCCTGTTAAACTCGCTCTTCTTACCCAGGAAGAAATGTATAGAGGATGCAAGAGCAAACACCATTTGACAGCTGGGGAGTCATGTAGTTTAATGCTCTGACAGGATGTCCTTGAATGTTATGGTGGAGATCATGGAATAAAAGTTTGTATATAATTGGTGCTTAAGAATGGTGCCCTTGCCAGCTTCAGAGACTGAGCCAGTTTGAGAGAAGCCAGAGGTAGAAAGAAAGGTCTGAGTACCCTGCTGGTTAAGGGCAGAGGTTGGGGGATTGGCGCATCCCCTGCTGGTTAAGGGTACTGTATTTCTGTAGGCGAAGATTGGTATGGCTCACAATCCAGCCTGAATGGAGTTACCTCTTGCCTCCCTCCTCCAGACAGGGTTTGGAGAAGCCAGCTCTGCTAGGACAAGATGCAGCCCTGCTTGAGCAGTACCTTGACCTTCTGTCTCCTGTAGGAGGAAAAAGGCTAAGCAGGTTTGGAAAATTAAATGGCTCAGAGACAAATGGCCCCTCTTTCTTCCTCATTTCCATGAATGGAGTGAAGCCATAATGGAAGGTTTTACCTGTGGGCCAAATAGGAAGGTTGTACCTGAGTCCATAAACCCTATGCTACCAGCCATATACTTGACTGCAGAGCTCAACCGCCTACATCTTCCCTGATTCCATGTCCCATTGGTCACAGCTAAGAGGATATCAGACACAGCACAGACCTTGCTAATGCTGGAATGTACAATAAGGAGTGCTGGCCTCCCCTGCTCACCTTCATAAAATACAGTATAGCAGAGGAAGACATTTTGTATGTGACTACACACAGGCCAAGAAAAAAAACAATTGTATTGAGACTCAAATACTAAATATATTTTGGAAAAGACCTTGCCTGAAAAAAATAACTAAAACATTATTAAGGGTGTTTGCTGATGTCAAGCCAAGAGACAATATATTCTTCATCATGCCCCCTGGGGTGGTGTGATAGAGGGGTAGAATTTTCTTGCCACAGCTAAAACCTGAGTTTCATACTTACCCCAGCTACTGCTGGCTTCTGTGACATAGTCAAGGTTACTGTTGTAAGCTACTGCTACAGGTTGCTGTGCCTAGCCCTACCTCTTTCTTCTTCAGCCTTCCTATAGTAGGAAATGAGGAAAGGGTCAGAAGCTCAGAGGTTGCAGAAATTGTAGATAGTAGAGCATCTTTATTTATTTATTTCCTCATTTAATGAATATGCTGTCCTTCCCAATAAATGCTCAGGGTGGCTTACAATAAAAATACTGGACAACTTAAACAGGTGAGTGGAAAGAGAACAACTTAAAAGGGACTGAGAGTCTAAAGATAAAATAGACACCCCTCACCCTCTCCAAACAACATCTCATCCTACCTTTGTTTGGTAAATGCCTGACCAAATTCGAAGGTGCTTCTGAAAGATGGCCAGAGTCAGTCTCCGTAGAGCCTCAAGAGGGGAGGGAGTTCCAGAGCTGAGGAGCAACTGCAGAGAATGACCTCCCATGCATTTTCATCTAGCAGACCTGGCATATTAATAGTATTTGCAGGAAGTTGCTCTTGGTAGAGTTGCCATTTGTTTCTTTGTATACCACCCTTACCTTTACTTCTGCTTTAAGAAGCAGAAAGTTCCTTTGTGTACCCCACTGGAATTATCCTGGGATCACTTTGGACTCCTAGCCTCCTCTACAGAGCCTCCATAGACATTGTCCAGAATGGTCCTTGAGTTTGGAGTGGTTTCCCAGGACTAAGGGGTGGCAGAACACTTGCTGACTGCAAATATTAACAGTATCCAGGCCATCGGGACATATGTTGGTTTTGTTTTTATACTATTAATTTAAAAACTATGATAAGCCCTTATCCTATATTGTGGTTTCCTTTACAGAGATAACACAATACCATACTAATATCCAGAAC
>NW_005841939.1:3286533-3293793 GCF_000455745.1 Alligator sinensis | reverse complement strand
AGGGAAGTGTGACTTTGAGTATTGGCTCTGCTTAAGTTAAGTACTACAGAAAGAGTTAGAGCAGAATGGGTATTAAAGACATTAAATGTTGGAGGTTCTGGGTTTGGACTATATCTTAATCAGAATGTGCTGTTGACTTATGAACTCTTGTTAGTTACATTTTTTTGCATGGAATTAAAATGCTTTTATTCAATGTTTCCAAAGTCTATCATTATATTTTTCATTGTCTTTCTTTGCCTTTTAAATCAACGTGAAAGAAATCTGATGTAGATATTCATTTCTGTCCCTTCCTCAGGCTTACCCATTTGTAAGACGAAACCCGGTTCCTGAGTGTGTCTTGAATTAGCACAAAAAAGCTAATTCCAGCCCATTTCCTTTTGAAAGCAGTACTGTGATCATTAAGCAGGGTGACTTTTCACTGTCATGTACCATTGTAGCCTGTTTCTGTTACCTTAAATAGTGTTGGCTTATGACCATATTGCTGTTAAACTGCAAGGAAATAATGATAAGCTCTCAAATCATGGATAGCAGTAGTGCACTTTCATTTTTTATGCTATATAAAAATATTTCAGTCAATGCTAGACTATTTTATGCTTCTTTTTTTTTTTTTTTAGTAAGTAGGAATTGGCAGACAGTTTGAGGTTAGTGGAACAGTTTGGGGAGAGCAGTGGAGACATTCCTAATTTTGATCTTGTAATTTCATTCCTTGTATGAAGATCCTGAACATGCAGAACTGAAACGTGTGCATTAGGGATGTAAATATCATTAAAAAAATAGCCATTTTAAAGTCTTCTAATTGTATCAGTGAACCAAAATACAGCCCATGGGCCACATCTGGTCCACCAAGGGAGTTTCTACCACCATCCCCCTCCCGAATGGAATACTTCCTGTCTAGCAGAACATAAAGGTCTGTTTCTTTGTGCAGATAGGAAGAGGATACCCATTGTGATCAATCTTATATTTGAAGAAGCAGCCATGTTCTATTCTGTCCAGCCTGTGGTTGGGTCCCTCAGCCCTGCCTGGCCCAGGTACACATGCAGTGGCATGGGCTGTGGCATGTGCAGCCGGTCCTGCTGGATTCTGCTTCCTGGCAGTCCCCACAGTGGCAGCTCCTTTCAGCTGCCACCACTAGTGTCTCTGCCACCTCCAGACCTGGCCCCATTGCCTGGGCACCCTGGGCTGTCTGCCCTGCACCCACTGCCAGGGGTGCTGAATGGAATGGGCATGCAGGATCTCCATGGAGAACAGCCTGGGACCCCCATGGGCCAGGCACACTTGGCTGGGCAGATGGTATGGAGCTGTGGGAGGGTGGGGAGCAGCATCTAGGAGTAGGATGGCGCCGGCTGGGGCTGAGTTCTTGGGGTGGTGACGGTGTGGGATCAGGGCCCGGGCTTAGGGCAGAGCTGCGGTCTGAGCTTCTTTGAGCAAAGCATCCTCTCCCCCCACCTCTGGTCACTTTGGGGCTGAGAGGGCCCAACACTTCCTGCCCCAGTCACCCTTCAGGGAGCCCCCAGTGGGCTGAGGATGGCAGCCCCTCGGGGAGCCTAGGTTCTGTGGCAGGCAGCAGGGACTTTCCTGGAACATGGGCTGCTCATGGCAGGCGGTGGGGAGGCTGCAAGTGGCTGCACCAGGATCTACCCAGCCTAGCTATGTACTAGTCCCCTTCTCCCTTCCCTCCTCTTTGCTCTTTCCTCCTTCTTTCCTTCCCACTCTTCTGCCCTGCCACCTTCTGGTTCTTGCTGGGACACTGCATGGCTTCCCTTCTCCCCCCCTTTCCTGCCAGACTGTCCTACCCTGCGCTAAACAATAACTGGTAAGCTATAACTGGTTGTCATTAGGCTTATTGGTTAAACAGTTAATCGCTTAACCATTCACATCTCTGGTATGTGTACATAGCTCTCCCACAAAATTGATCTGTGAGGGGTCCAGGAATAAGAGAACAGTTGTGTTAAGCAAGTATTTTCAGTAAAAATATACTTTCAAAAAGTATTTGCCTGTGAATGCATATGCCCACAAAATGGAAAATACCATTAGCCCAAAAGAGTAAAAGGAAATGCTGAAGTAGATCCTTATTTAAAAAATTAATGTGTTTTTAGTTTTCACAAGGCCATGTGATGGGGGAGCACTTTTGATGTAATGTGCTGGAGCTACAATTAAAATGGAATTGTGTAGTTAAATCCTCATGTATTCCGTCTCTTGGCTGTTTGTAGCTTAAATAACGTGACCTGGGATTTGATTTTCAACCAGCCAGTATCTTAATTTTCTGTCAACCCAGATTGTTTAGCAAGGTATAAGTTCAGAGAAGAAATGATGTCTTTGGAAGTTAGTTTACTTTTCTCCAGAATCCTAAAATGAGGAAATTTGAAAGAAATTTTGGAGAAGAATCAGAGCCAAAATTCTTCTCCCACGTGAACAAGTTTGCTTGCTAATCATCGTCATACTTCTGTAGGAACAAACCTAACATAATTTAGCAAACTCCAGTCAAGAGCAGCCCTGAAGGAAGCAAGTTACCACAATGTCTTCTAAATTAACAAGAGTCAGTGGGGTTCAGGACCCCTGGTAGTTCTGGAAGGGGTAAGAAGCAGGAGAGAGGATTTGTTTTTCCTGAGCGCTTGTACCAGGATCATGTCAGACTCATGGTTTTTCAGTAATATGAGAGCACCGCTATTTCAGAATTTCTTCTCCTTTGCTGTCTTTTCCTCTGCTAATTTCTTCAAATCAGAGGAGACACTAATGTAGTCCAAAGTCTTGCCTACCCATGTGTAGGTATCATCAGTGTTTCTTTGGTCTTGGGAAGAACATGATGGACTGCAGTCAGGGCCACTGGGAAGATTTCACTAAGGACCTGTCCACATTTTAATTTATTAATAGGTTAATAATGATAATAATTTCAGGTGAGGTCAAATGCAGATGTTGGTTTACCAGTCATTTTTGCAGTCTGTGGTTAGGACAAAAGTCCGTAACATCTTGACTGGAACTTAATACTGTAGATTATTGTGTTAATATATTTAAAGGATGACTAATGCCAAATACGGACACTGAAAAGGTTTGTTTTTTCACCTTGTTGTTGCTGTTTTTAAGTCCCAGACATTTGTACCAGCCTTTACACTTCTCCACTTTTATTTGATTGGTGGTGAATTCGAGAAGAAAAGACCAAAAGGGATCGGTTAACTACAGATGAGCATGCCTGAGGAATGAGGGGCTCTTGACCTTCTGAGGCTTGTCCACAACAAACAAGTGAAGCTAGTTGGATGCAAGGACCCCTATCTTTGTGCAGTCTCCTAGGTGGGTCAGCCTACACTTCAAAATCAGCTTGAAAAATTGTTCATAGCACTTAGGTCAAGGACTAAGACTGGCAAAGATGAAAAATGCAGCATAAGAGAATGAAACCATTGTGACTTGCTTTCTTAACTAACATTAAGAAGCCTTTCTAGTATATTTTAAAAGGATTGATCTTTCAAGTAGCTCTAGTAGTGTGCCAGGGATAATATTTAACGAGTGTCCCTGGTATGTGTCAAACTGTATTTGACCAGCTACAGAGCCTGTTGAATACCACAATGCATTTAATGCATTATTTGAATTAGTGATATTTTGACAGTGGTAGACCAGCCCTAGTTATTAAAATTCACTTGTTTTTGTGAAGTTTTCCTTCATAATGTAATTTAACTTGTTCTTTCTTTCTTGTAAATAGATCATAAGTGTACTTTTAAATTCTTCCACATGTATCTTTTTTTCTTCTGCCTTCCTCCAAACAGTTCTCTTTTTCCCTTGTCCATTATATTATGCAGCGTGTTGGTCTTTTCCTCTCCTTTCTTCTTTGACTTGTTCCATTTTGGAATAGATCAAATATTGCAGTTCCAGGCTATCCTGTTAACAACATCTTCCACCCAGCCATACAGCTTGGAAATGTTAGCAAACACCTCATAGCCACAGGACTAAACTTGCTAGATTCCTTGGGCAGCAGCTTTAAGAAGCCAGTCTTTTACTCCTGGCCAAGTCAGTGGCATATAAGGGGGGAAGTTGGGAGCAAGAGGGATTGTGGGTGAGGAGTCCTGGGAGCGTGAAGTGCTACCATGAAGTTTGAATTGATTACCCAGAGGAGCAGGGGAGGGATCAGTGGAGTAAGAAGGGGATGGTAAGGGGTCAAGAGACCTGGGTTGTATTAGGGATAAGTCTGTGCAAGGTATGGTAGATTCATGGGGGCAGGATAGGATGTAGTGAAGCCTGAAGGGGTTGGTGGGATCAGATGTATTTGGGGCATGATGAGGTGGTGCTGAGCATAGGGATATGTGGGATAACTGGGAACATGAGGAGTCGGAGGCATTGCGTAAAGGGCAGTGACAAACACTTTGGGGCTACAGGGGGGGATGGGGGTGGGGAGTGAAGGGAGGAGTTCTGTCTGTGGCCAGGCTGGCCTGCCCCACCCTGGAGCTGACCTCCACAAACTTAGTTAAACTTGTTTTTCGTTTAGATCATAAACTGAATAATATAAGCAAGCTTCTAGTTTCTTTTTAATTAGAGAAAAGTATGCATTATGTTATAGAATGAGGCAGCACACTACCTGCACTTCTCCTTTCAAAATCCTTGATTCCTTCACATGCTTTTCTGTGACAATTTTCATTTCTTAATGCGAGAGCAAAATCCATCCATCCACACACACCCCATGTATTCGGGTGCACAATAATAATTTTCAGTGACACTAGGAACAGCAAAACAAAATGTACTCAATTTGCCTAATCTTTTCCTTTTGTACTGCTGCCACTGGCAAACTACAGCATTGCAAGTGTGCTTCAGTATGTGTGTGTGATTATATTGAATAATTCTCTTAAGCTGCTTGTACAGGGCAGAAGGAGTATGAGTACAGCACAAGAAGAGGAGGAAGAAGTACTAGCAGTGATGATTATTTGTATTAGTATGTAACCCTAGAAGCCCTGAGACCTGGGCCTCCTTTTGCTAGGAAGTCTACAAGTGGCAAGCCCTTTACAGAAGAGCTTACAGCTGAAGTGTATTGGGGCCAGTTACACTTTTAAAAAGTAGATCACAGTCAATGGCCTTTACAACATGAATAGCTTGAATTTTGGATTTAGAGGTCTTTTCTGTTACCCCCTCTGACACTTTCCCTAGCAAGAAATTAAACAATCCTGAGGAATAAGCATGCAATACTGAAACTTCTGTACATCTCAAAAGCAAAGCCTAATGGTTCCATTCCAGCTCAGTATTTTAATACCTTGCTTTGGGAAGGATGTCTAGAGTACCCTACTGTATAATTAAACTTATGTAACTTGTTCTTTAAAAAATGTATGCAAGTAGTTTAGTTCTCTCTTTCTCTCTCTCCTGCTTAATCTCTAGCTGCAGATCCAGCATTACAGTTCTACTGCTCAGCAGCACCAACACGGTTAAAACTAACTGTCACCCGAAAGGGTGCATACCCATGGCAGCCATTACAGGGAGCTATTACATGTGTTGCTTCTAGTGCAAAAAAATGATTTCCTGCTTAAGATATGCATCCCAATTTTGGAGGGCTGATTTTTGGGGAAAAGTGTGTGTATGTGGTATAAGAGTAAATAGTAGGGGTGAACTGATAGAGATTTTTGGGACCAATACTGATATCCAATTTTTAAGGATGCACATTGGCTGATACCAATCTGATTTCCAATACACAGCCTGGCAGCTTGAAGAGCTGTGTCCAGCTGGTGAGTCTGTTGTGGTGGAAGGGGAGGGGGGAGGGAGAGTGGGGGTGCAGATCAGGGCCCCTGTGGTCAGGGAGGGAGTGAGGCACTGCACAGCTGGGGTGGAGCGCAGGACAGAGCCACAGCTTGTCTGGGGGGCGTGGGGAAGAGGGTGGCTTCTGTCACTGCATGCACCCTGGGGAGGGGCGTGTGCCTCCAGAGCTGCTTGGGGTGGGGGCCGGCTGCCACTGCTGCTGGGCTGTGCTGGGGGCTGGCAGTAGCAGGGCTGGGAGAGGACTGTGGGGGAGGTGGGGCTGCAGCCACCCCAAAATTTGCCGTAGCCCTCCCAACCCCCCTCCCAGCGCTGCCACCACCCGCCCTGAGCACAGCCCCAGCCCAACCTCCACCTGCCAGAAAGAGTCCCACACAGCCCTGGCCCCAGTCCACATCAGCCCAGCCCACCCCACCCCACACAGATCTGGGGGCACATGTCTCCCCCTCAGGGCGTGTGTAGCAGTGGGAGCCGCCCACCTCACCCTGCCCCAGCTGGGCACAGCGCCTGCCCCAGCCCCACTCCCTCCCTCACTGCGAGGGCCTTGATCTGCCCCCTCCCATGCCCTTTCCCTCCCCTTCCACCACAACAGACTTACCAGCTGCACGCAGCTCTCCATGATGCCAGGCTGTGCTCCTCTCTGCCTATGTGCTGCGCTGCAGCAGCGTGCATGCATGGAGCCACTTATTGGCCACATTATCGGCCACATCAGGCTGATTTCCGATACAGGCAGTCCTTGACTTGCAGCGTTTCGACTTATGGTGATTCACACTTGCGGCGCTTTGCCATTTACACCCATGTTATTACTTACAGCACTGGATCCTTGCACTTAACGGCACTACAGAGAAAAATTAGAAAAAGAGGGCAGCAAAACAAACACCCCTGGATTAGTTTCTCAAAAAGCTATCAAGTGGCTCTAAGTGTCCCTAAAATCTCTCCAAAGAAGCCCTTCTGAATTCCATGACTCTGATGAAGGTGTTCCTTCACCTTATTAAATAAAATGTTATGTGATTAGTTACTGTATTGCCCTGTTTAATCAGTTTATATACAGTACACTTTAGAAAGCTTTGTACTGTACAGTGTATATCATTTATAGTTGATTAAATAGTTGATTTAAATATGGTGTTTATGGTCATTTCTATGAGAAGTTGGGCATCAGGCCCCCTTGGTCAGGAACATAACCCCCTATTATAACATTGTTTCTATGGGAAAATCAGATTTGACTTGCACTGTTTCGACTTACAGTGCCTTTTCCAGGAACGTAACACATTGTAAGTGCAAGGACTGCCTGTACAGTCAATTTTTTTTATATCAGTGCCGATCCGATATCGGATCGATGCATCGGTGCACTAGTAAATAGGCTAACCCTTAAAGGTGTCTGAATCTATAATGTATAATAGCCTCTGTGTTGTTGCATCTTTAAAGTTAAATAGAAGTCATAGTTTCCAGAAAGTGAAATTTCTTTGTGAATCTCTCATTAAGCCCTTAAAATGAGCATGGAATCTAAGTGCTTAAGTTCAAAACTGTGATCTCCGCTCT
>NW_005841939.1:3277332-3286523 GCF_000455745.1 Alligator sinensis | reverse complement strand
ACCCCCAGCAACATGTATAAGCACCTAAAGTTCTGCTACCGTGTATGCCCAAATGTGTCACTACCTTGGCTGAACTGAGCATTCAGCCACCTGTCTGTGAAGTTTAATTTTCTCAAGACAGCGAGGAGCTTAACACTGAAGATTTGGGGTTCTACTATATTATATTGTCAATTTAAAAGAAATATAGGCTCAACCAGTATGTATCTGTGACTGTATTGCTTCAATTGGTTCTTTGATTGCAAAAGGGCCATTCCTTTTTGTTTGTTTGTTTGTTTTTTATCTGACACAGGAGATCTGCCTTTAAATAAAAGGACAACAAATCACAGGAAGGCGATGGATCCTGCTAGAAGGTTTTTTTGTTTGTTTGTTTGTTAATATTGAAGGTTCTCTCCATAATTCATAGTCGTTTACTCCTGGAAGTTGACAGTCATATGTATAGCAGAAAAATCTCTTCAGCTATAGGTAGTTTGGAAAATATTTCTTTGTGGGGACACCCTATTCCCCAAAAAGGTGACTATTGTACAATAGTTTTTCTGCTTTGTAAGTAGAATAGTTAATTTGGAATAAAATAACTTTAAGTGATATTTTGCCACATCTACCAGTGCGGCTAATTTATTTGGCTATAGCTGTGCCACTCAATAGCCCTGTATAGATGGAGAAGAAGAAAAGGGGGGCATAAACTTTATTCTTTCAGATATTAAAGGTTGAGGCCTTTACTACTGAAGGTTAGAAAAAAAAGCTTTGAAAGAAAAAGCATTATCAACTGCCTGGAGGAATTTACTGACTGTCTGCCCAGCATGGTACTGAAACTCCCAGATTCTTTGTCTTTGACTTCAGGCCCCATGTTTGGGATCAAGGGGAGGGAGTTAATCAGCTTCCAGCACCAGTTTAAGGCCTTGGTCCTAACCTTCAAAGCAGTAAATGTTGGTATGTGAGCAGTAAAAGACCAAATTTTGTTCAGTGGACCACCAAACAGTTGAACTCCTCTGGGACTATGCAGATCACAAAGCCAATGAAGCAGCAGTTAAGGATTATAAAGAAAGCATTCCCAGTTGAGAGATCTGGCTGTAGAAAAATCTTACTGGAAGAATTAGGTAAATCCAAAATCTGAGTCTTTAAGGAATATGACAAAACTTTTAATTTTTGAAAGGGCCTTTCTGCCATACAGATGACGTTCACAGCACTGCCACTCTAAAACCATTGAAAAAATGTTGATTTAAAGTAACCCTAAAAGAAAAAGTAGATTATAGCAAAACAAAAAAACTGTTCCTTAAGTGAGTTTTAGCTGAAAAAGATCTCTCTCATAAGCTTCACAATTCTATTAGGAACAGTGATGTTTTCAGTTTCATGTGTCGGGTGCTCGGATAATGGTGATGGGTATTAGTATAAAATTCTAAGATAAAAATGCTCAAAAGTAGGTACTTTCCACATTATAAAGCTTACATGAATTTATATTTCTATTTTTTTCAAATGTTCACCATTTATGCCCTTTGTCTACCCAGTAGCATCACATTATACTATTAAATGTTATTGTTACAATTAAAGCTGGTCAATATAGAAAGCTTTATTGCAGTCAGAAATTAGAGCTTTATCATTTATAACTTTGAGGAGCCTTTTCCCCTGGAACTTGAGAGTAGTGGGAGTGGTGCTGGAAAATCATTTTATTCTCTGTGGCCTAGGCTGCTACTTAAAAATGAAACTTAAAAAAACCCTGCAGCTTTGCTTGCATTCCCCACCGGAATATTTCCTTGGTTTGCGGTGTTGCATGTACAAATTTGGAATTGCAGACCTGCCATTCATACCCTGGACAGCTACAATAAATATCTACATCTTGTATCCTTATTTTTCACTGGTATTTGAATTGAAAGTAGGCTGTGCTTCCTAGATGTACATTATTCACAATGCATACATCTTATTGCCTAAGGTTTGAATTGAGAGAATTATATTTTCAGTTATTGTGCCTTTAACCAATAGTCAATTGTGGGAGGAATGTCTAGTGAAATAATTAAAAAAATATCTGGAAGAATTCTAGTGGACTCCAAGATGAACATGAGTCGGCAGTGTGACGAAGCCACCAAAAAAGCTAATGGCACTTTATCGTGCATCAGCAGATGCATGACAAATAGGTCCAAGGAGGTGATACTTCCCCTCTATCGGGCGCTGGTCAGACCGCAGTTGGAGTACTGCGTGCAATTCTGGCCGCCGCACTTCAAGAGGGATGCGGATAACCTGGAGAGGGTCCAGAGAAGGGCCACTCGTATGGTTAAGGGCCTACAGGCCAAGCCCTATGAGGAGAGACTAGAGAAGCTGGATCTATTCAGCCTCCGCAAGAGAAGGTTGAGAGGCGACCTTGTGGCTGCCTATAAGTTCATCACGGGGGCACAGAAGGGAATTGGTGAGTATTTATTCACCAAGGCGCCCCCGGGGGTTACAAGAAATAATGGCCACAAGCTAGCAGAGAGCAGATTTAGATTGGACATTAGGAAGAACTTCTTCACAGTTAGAGTGGCCAGGGTCTGGAACGGGCTCCCAAGGGAGGTGGTGCTCTCCCCTACCCTGGGAGTCTTCAAGAGGAGGTTAGATGAGTATCTAGCTGGGGTCATCTAGACCCAGCACTCTTTCCTGCTTATGCAGGGGGTCGGACTCGATGATCTATTGAGGTCCCTTCCGACCCTAACATCTATGAATCTATACAAAGGAACTGCTAGGTGAGGATCAAGGCTGCGCAGCTAGGCATTTGGAATTAAAGAAATGTTTGAGTTGAGGTTGTACTTCCTACTTTGTGTTCATGTTACAATATTCATGCTGTACTACATCTTAAAATAATACAAATGAATGTACCTTTTGTTTATTTTTTTACTATAACCTTGAATGGTAAACAGCTTGTTAATCAGAAGCAATCAGCAGGCTTAGCTGGTAATGTCTGCACTGAAGGCACAAGTTCCTATCATTTCAGATGAGGGGGCTACTACCTTTAAGTAAGTAGTAAGTCATTCTCTTCAACAGCTACTGCAGAGATGCATGACCACGCAGGCTTTACCAATGCATTAAATTGGTAGTGGAGTCCAGTTAATCTAGCTGTGTAATGAAAAGTTGGCAGAAAATACACATAGGCTTCATGAGAATCTTGGTTTCAATCTCTACTCAGTTTCTGTGTCATTTAGAAAGGGGACTTTTCTTTTGTATGTGTCAGTGTCTGCAGGATATCTAAGAAGGTCAGCAGAACTTTCATTCTCCAATTCATAAATTGATCCTGATATACACACCATCTGTTTTATATGAAAAAATAAGGGTGCGGGAAATTTCTACCCAGAGACAAAAAGCATAATTAAAACCCTTGTAGAAAATGCAGTATTAAAAGAAAAAAATGTTGGTTTCCATAAGGAGCTATGTAATGCAAAGATGAAAGTCTGTTCTGAATATTATAGTTCATTGTTATTATTTGAACATAGCAAGAACGAGGGAGGTGGATCTAGGATTTGTGCAGTAATCTTATATGGTGAAGAAGTGAAATTATTTTGCCAAATAGGCTTTTTACCTTTCTACAAATTGTTGTCTCAAAAATAATTTAAGTAATTAGAATGTGACATGTCAGGAGCTCTGAATGTGCTTGGAATTATATAGTGTGTATTACCTGTCACTCATAGCTACAGAAGCCAACTTGGAATTCCCTGCCTGATGTAATACATGTTGTAAAAGCTGTTAGGGTCTTTAAAGCTACATTAAAATGATATTAGCTCCTAAATGTTTGTTTTTCTTATTAGGTCCCAGATTTGTATTTTTAGGAAGAAGTTTGGTAAATTGATATAATCATTGTTCACTCTACTAAACAAGAAGTTAATGAGATGTGTTTAACGTTTTATTTTGTTTAAATACTGCAATAGAGTTTTCTTACTGCATTCTTCACACTAAGCAACTCTGTATTTTGGAGGAAATAGTTTATAGTTGTGTATTGCAGTTCTTCTGTAGACCTTACCTTATGTGAAACTTAGCACTGATGGGAATAGAATAAAAAAGCACTTGCGGTTTTACGTATACAAATAACTTTTTGGTGTAAGTACAGTGAAAAGGGAATATATGGGTTATTTTTATATGCAAGATCTTCATGTGTGTTTGTGGCTAACACAGTGAGATGTTGGGACCTTTGCTTTCTGATTATAACATTAATCATTAATATTTTTATCTGATATTTAGGCAGTCCCAGAACATCTTCTTCCTTCCTCATTTGTTTGAAAGAATCATTCAGGTTGAAACACACTTTGACTTCGTAGTTCAAGTCTTTGCCAAGGTCTTCTAGCAAAGAAGGAATCCTTCAGTTTCTCTTCAATAGAGTTAAGAGCACAATCATCTCAGTGGAGCATTTTTCACATGGATCAATAATAGGGGCTGAAAAAAATGCTTGAGAGCCTGCACCAGGACTGACATTTCACATGTTATATGAGCATTTGTGATTCCTTGTTCAGCTGCGTTGCTGTCTTCTGTGCTTAGTAATGGGACTGTAGCAATCTGAGAATTTTTTTTTCTAGAGATAAAACATAGCTTCTACTTAAAACTGATCTATTTGCTATTTTGCTTGTTGACAGCTAACACTTTGGTGGTGGTAAACTTGTTAGTGGCATGATGCAGTGGTGCACTTGTATCTGAAAAACCCACAGGTGTCTTCAACTGCATATAACTAACTTCAGTGTATATAATGGGCATTGCCTCTGATTTTATTTTTTTTAAACTATTTCACTTGACTGTTCTCTGGTCATTGTCCTGAAATGCTGATAGTTCTGTGTTCTGACTCTCTTCTGGCCAGCTGTGAAAAGCCTGTTTTTCTTCTGCATCAGAAGATATGAAGAAAAAGTGAAATAGAGCTAAACAGTAGAAAATTGTGTAGGCATTAAGAACTCAGTCTATAGTGCCATCAACTTATTTATCTATAAGGTCTTATAATAGTCTGCTCTAAAAAGTAAAAATAAGTTGACCCTTGATCAAGGAAAAACTCTTTTGCAAAAATATCCAGAGGGGAACCAGTTTTGTTTTTTTAGGTATTTAAATTTTCAGAAATCTTGGGTAGAAAAGTTAACATCAGATCTGAATTACCAGAAGAAAGAGATTGCTGATTCCACTCAGCTCTAAGTTGTACTTTGTTAAACCCATCAGGCTTATCAGGGTTGACAAGTTTACCTGGTGGCAGCTTGGATGGAAGAGGCAAACTAAGCTTCATTGGGTATCAGGTGGTCGTCAGGTTTTGTTCATAGTTTTTGCAAGGTATTTATCTGAACATACATCCTAGTTATGAAGTATATTGAGCCTCATCCTTTCCTGAGACACTTCCAGTGTTTGTAGAGGGAGGAGCTGGATCTATGGCTTAATATCCAGCAAAACTTTAAGGTAGGTAGACTGCTGTTGTTAGGTGTAGAAAGGGCAGGAGATAGTTCCTCTGCTTTATGTCTGTGTCACATTGTTCTCAGTTTGTCTGGAACTTTTTTATAAGCTTTTACTTTAGCTTTTTCAACCAGAACAATTGTTTTGAGTTTCCTTATAGTAAAACTGCATGCCTTTTCAGAAATTCTTCTCAAAGAAGGGAAGGTTCTTTTGGTGGTGATTTTTTTGTTGATGGCTTACGCAATCATAGGCCAGGTACAGACATTATACATAAATCAGTACTAAGTTAATCAGAAATTGATTTAAACCCATAACTGTACAGAAGTTTGCCACACAGACCACTCTAAAAATGGTAGAACCCCATCTAAGGTAGACTTGGTTTGATTTATTTGTAGCCCTCTGCACCCTTCCCCCACCACCCCTCACAGGGAAGTGTGCTAGTACTCAGCCCCTGCTCAGCTGCTCTGGCCAAGTGTCCAGCAGACACTGCCCCCAAACCTTCCCAGAGCCAAGCCAGCAAAAGACCCTTTCCCCAGCCCTGCTTCCTGCCTCCAGCCATCTGTCAGCTGCAGGCAGGCAGTGGGGAGGAAAGGGAGGTATCTTTATCCCTTGCATGAACCTTGGGACCTGGGCACCCATGTCCTTGAGCTGTGCCTCTGCACCCCATCACAAAGCACCCCACAGTGTACCTACAAGCCTGACACTGAACCGAGGAGAACTCCCTCCCTTGGGCACAGCTCCACAGAGCCCAAGCCCAGTTCCTGCACAAACTCAGGAAACCCCATTCCCCCACCATTGGGCACACCCCAATGGAGCTGAACCCTGGCTCCTGCATATTGAGCCAGGGAACCCCATGCCCCTGTGCTTGGGCACAGCCCTACAGAGCCTACTCGGGCTCCTGCACACCACATCTTAGAAGCCAGAGATGGGTGTCCTGATAACCTGGACCCCAGCATGGACTGTTCTCTCCTCCCCCACCCCAATCAGGAGCTAGTGTGAAGCTCACCTCTGGTGGGTTGGGGTGGCAGGGGCAGAACATCAGGACTGGGCCTGCTTGGAGGCAACCCTGTGACCTCTGTGGCTCAGCCACTGGTGGCAAATACTCAGGGCATGGGCACTTGCGGTGTTGCAAGACTTTTTTGGCCTGTAGCTGCAGGGTCCTGGAGTACTAGGGTGGGTGAGCTTGGGGTGGTGGGTGCTCAGCAGTCTCCAGCAGCCCAGGAAGCCCATAAGACATGCTGGTAGGCATTCAAGAGCACCCCAAACCTGCAGACCTTGGCCAGTGCAGGTGGCCTACATGCCCCACCCCTTCCCTCCCAAGG
The DNA here is from genome assembly GCF_000455745.1 of Alligator sinensis. Classification (NCBI taxonomy): domain Eukaryota; kingdom Metazoa; phylum Chordata; order Crocodylia; family Alligatoridae; genus Alligator; species Alligator sinensis. The sequence continues at coordinate 3,279,828 of NW_005841939.1, read as the reverse complement.
GTGAATCTGTATACTGTAGACCACTTGCAGAAGTCTGTGTAACTTGGATCGATTCTGCTTCTGGCTTTTTGAATGTCTCTGCTTAGCCATAGTATAGTGCAGAGAAATGGACTCTTTGTTATAGTTTTGGAGGAAAATCCAGTTTCTTAATTTTCCATCTTCATTTTGTTTCCTATTAGCTAACAGTTTGCTACAATGCACTAAATTGCTTCATTTGAGTAAGACGTTCTTTTTTTTTTTTTGTGAAAAAATCTCCGTCATATGCAAACTGTATTGCTCGTTCACAAGCTTCTGTATGCAAATTAGGCTTGCTCACGGGAATAACTGTGTGTGTGTGTGTGTGTGTGTGTGTGTGTGTGTGTGTGTGTGTGTGTGTGTAAGGGGGGGTGTACACACACACACACACACACACACACCCACGTACACACACCCCCCCACGTACACACACACTCCCAAGGAAAGTGCAGATGGTTTTAGTCCATTAAAATGTAGCAATAGTAGGAAAAGCACTTTGTGCTCAAGAACTTGCCAGCATAGTACAGTAAAAATTAACTGGACTATAAGTTTTTGGTAAAATTTACCTAGCTTGCCAAAAGTAACTGGACTGCCTTTCAGGGCTCCTCAATGTGTGCAGGTAAAGGCACAATATGATTTAATGGATGATCCTCACAATTGCACCTCCTGCCACCATACCACATATGCATGACAGGAGGTGTGATTTTTGGGATTGCACATTAGATCCCATTGCACCTTATCACTGGTGCAGGGGGCTCCAAGGATCATGATCCCAGGCTTCCCATGCACTGGCTTGCAGGGTTCACAGTGGGGCAGTGCTGAGGGTGCTGCTGCCACAAGCCTTGTCAGCTGCAGGGCTCACAGCAGGGAGAACGCTGCTGCCACTGTGAGCTCAGTGAGCTGTGAGACGTGCAGCACTAGCAGTGGCTTCTGCCTCTGAGCCCCACACCTCATGAGGCTTGTGGTGGTGGCAGCGTTCTCCCTGCTGCATGCCCTGTCAGCAAGTGATGCTCCCCTGTGGCTGGGAGCCCTGCAGCTGATGGGGCTCCCAGCCACAGGGGACCCTTTGGCCACACATTCAGTTAATGGCATGATTAGAACAAACTAGAAATTTATTACACATTTTTTTTGTGGAATAACTTTGTAGCTTATTGCTTGTTTTATCACACCATTAATTGGTTGAACATGCAGCTGGGTCACAATTTAAGGTGGGATTAACTGGTTAATCATGCCTTATGTGTAACATGTTCAAAGTTGAACTGTATCCTGAAGATTATGCTTTCTTGGGGGGAGGCAGAGGTTTTGTCGTTTTGTCCTTTTTTTCTTAGTAGTGCTCTGTCTCTAAAGTTTTAATGCATTGGTTTTTTTTTTTTCCAGGCTTGCGTCAGGTATCTCATTGTTCAAGTGAAGGCAACTACTTAGCGGAAAATATTTCTCTTTTGAAGCAACTAAATCATAACAACCGACTTACTTGCAAACAACCAATGACATGCATTATGTGCATTGTAGTGATAGGAGAATTTTTTTTCCTTGTGCTGTACTTTTTTTTTTTTTTAAACCACTAGTTCGAAATTTTAGAGATTTAGTCCATTAGAAGTTAAATCTTGGTGCACAAGTTTATCAGCCCCACTTACATTCTAGCTATCTTGACTGGAAAGTTTCACACTCATTGTCTAGCTCAGGTCTCCTAAGATGAATGAATGATGTATTTTGCCCTCTAATATTGTACTTAATAAAAAAAAAAAAAAAAGTGGGCCCTAATGTTCCTTAGGTACTTACAGTTCAAGGGTATATCTGTGCAGCAAAAATGAAGGAGCTATTGTAGCATATACCCCTGCCCTAGCTGAAGCCAGGTAGCATGGGTTGTGTCACAGAGCACCTCAGTGCCTGCTCCTAGGGAGTAGAAACTGCCAGGGAGAGAGAGAGCCCTGGCAGAGCCTAACGAGCCCAGCTGAAGGTTGCCAGGGTAACGAGCGCACCTGAGGGTTGCCGGAGCAACTAAGGGGAGCCAGCTGCCTGTAGGAGGCAGGGCCTGGCCCTTATAAAGCCCAGGGCTGAGGCCAGGCTGGCAGTTCTCTGCCAGCAGCCAGGGAGGCAGGAGCTCCGGGAGTGAGGATACGGAGAGGAGCCTGTTAGCAAGTACCACTGTCATATGGAGCAATGTTGTTCTAGCCAAAGGGCATGTGTCTAAGTTGTAGCCAGGAGGCTTGTGGTTATGTTTGGCTCTGTTGTTACACTGAAGGCTCGGGTGAGGCTGTAGGGGTTGGAGGAGGCCTCATAGGGACCCCAGAGGTGTGGGGGCCCTGAGCACAACCAGTGGGTTGCAGGCGGGGAACAGAGACCCCGGATTGTATGCGGGGTACGTAGACCCCAGCCCCAGAGAGGGGCAGCTTTGAGACGCCCCAGAGGGGGCACGACGAGCCCCAGAAGGGGGCACTAGCGCAACCAGTGGGTTGCGGGTGGGGAACAGAGACCCCGGAT